>NC_143201.1:17275000-17875000 GCF_051530095.1 Phoenix dactylifera
GTCAAAAAATGTTGATCAATTCTTAGCTTATTATACCTTCTTCTAAGTTAGGAATGCAATTGAGATAAGTAGACTAGGACTTGCTAATATGGACACTATAGGATCGTACAATTTGATTCAAAACAAATCCTTCTAGTCTTATAAAAAGTAATTCAACATGTTGAATTTGACCATTCAATTATACGCATGCAGTATTCTTGAATTTGGCCATTCAGAATTTTTGTACTACATATGTGTTTGACTAGAGAGAGAGATTTTAGTTTCATTTTACATGGACTAAAGGGTTGTTGTCTCTATCGTAAGCCATAGACTAGCACGAATTCTCTATAGTGTATGGATTGCACCGTAGATTATTATACTGCACCCAATGGCTGCTATCAGAAGATAGATCGCTATCATACAAGATGATTTTACATGCCATACATGATGTGTTGCTATTGATAATTGTTCATCTTCTAATAGCAGCCACTTATTGTGATACGACACTATGCGGTGCAAATCGTGTACTGCAGAGGATCTGGGTCCTTTTATATGCTAAAGATTTATCTCCACCCTACCCTCTCCATCCCTAAAATTATCATACCACCCAAAAACAAAGTCTTTGTCTTCAACAAAACAAAGGTTTATTTCCACTAAATTGTACCTGCCTTCCATAAACTATGTCCAAAATCAAAGCAACTTGTTTGGTTAAATTTGAGTTCTGGGTCTAAATTCTAGGATCAAAACCAATTCATATTCCTTATGAGTTACATTGCAGTTGAACTTGATGCGACAATTTTTTGTGTTAGTTGAAGAACATTAAAATGAAAGTAAATGAATCACTCTTGTTTTGGTCAAATTGATCTGAGTAGTTGATAACCTGTAGAGCCTAGAAGCTCCCGCTTTATGTGACATTAGCACTCTGTTATGTCAATATCTCAACTTCATAATCCCAAAGCTCTAAGGTTTTTTTGGATCCACCCTAAGCTTCAGTATTTTCAAAAAATTAGAAAACTGCCTCTTCCTATTTTTTGCAGTTTTATCCACCCTATTCATCTCTGTTCCACATTAATAGGTGGAGAACAAGTGTCACATTCTAGTATCTATTTCTATCAACATAAAAGCTTAAAATTTCTTCTAAGAACAAGGTAATACAATTTAAATTTTTCTAACACTTCATTCCATTAAATTTGTCTTTGCAAGGTAAACAATTTTCTTAGGTGTTTGGAACTCAAGAAACCTGTTTTGGTCGCTATCACCACTATTAGACTCAAACCAAATTGACAATATTTTCTTTGTCAAAACTTACTTTCATTGTTCATTTTGGAGGTCAAATGCAAATGAAGTTCAAATATTCTGTCCTGATGCTGACCTAGCTAGAAAACTATATTTGAAAACTGAGTCCATAGGTGAATTTTTTTTCCTCCCCCCTCTATTTCAGTGTTCGCATCTATGCTGAACATTGCCAAATTATAATCTCTTCTTGTTATATGAAGTAACAAAGCTCATCACATAGGCAAAAAATGAGCCCCAGGTTGAAGAAATGTGCCTGGTTGAGCGCAAGATGGAGAATATGATACAAGAACTCAGTGGAGCCTAGAAAATAGACAAGATGCATTGGCTACTAAATACAAGAACATATTGACTAGCTAGGTGCTTTATTGGATCTATGCATGCAAATTGTACACAATAATTCGACATACGACCAAAATGTAATGTGGCAAATATTCATATATCATATACTAATATGATAAAATAGTCTAGGAAAATACTATTTGAGAATTGTAATTGGGACACAACCTTTTATTATCATAAAAAACTATATAAATTGGCAATTCAATTGTAAGACTTATATAATAAGTGAACAAAAATATATCTATCACAACCAACAACCTCACCCAAAAAGGCTAGGAGGAAGAGACTGTTTGGATTTCTTGGTACTGTATAGGTACCCAAGACCTATGTAGTTTATGGCCGATGTGAGACTAAAACACACCAGCACGGATCCTTGCAATATCTATAGCAAACTAAGCCTTTTTCTTTTGTTTCACTTTTCTTTATTTTGATCCCCTGTTTCTTGAATTTTGGCTTAACCCTGATCGAATTGTTGAATGAATTTGTGTTAAGATGCTCGAAGCGTATGAAGGTCTTTGATGTATATATGGATAATGTGTATACTGTCTCCAAGCAAAATTGTTAATAGCCTTGAGGAGCAAGAAGAGGAGCAAAAAATATGCCACTTGTGGGGCATACAAAGGAAGTTACATTTGGCACCACATATATCCAGCCATCTATGGTGTTACATTTTAAGTTGTTTGATTTATATAGAAGTATATGGACGAGGTGACGTGATGGGTTCACATATACATCTCATATAGAACTTTTTCAGATGGAAACACAAGATGGATGGCACATGATTCCCATACTTGCATTCTTAAGATGTCACAGTCTTATGGTTCATACACCCATTTCACCCAACAACATCTTTTTAGACATGAAAGACATGTGGGCTCCATGTATTGGTTGGCTAAATGTTCTATATTTATAAATAATAACATATAATAAGTAAAAAAATAAAAAAAAGATAATTCTTGAAGAAAAATAATACCTCAAGAATATGTGAGGTTAGGGACACGGATGTGGAGAAAAAAAAAAAAAAAATCTTGCAATCTCTTAATGCCACTCTCAAGATAACTTTAACATGGATATATTGTCTAGCAAGTAACTTATACAATAAAATAATATGATATTATTATATGAGAAGGCAATCAATAAAATATTAGCCGAAATTGTAATAGAACCCCCCTGTAACAAAATAATAGAAATTTGCAAAGCCTTGAAACTAAACCACCTCAAAAAAATCCAAATCAAGAAAATCATAAACTAAACTAGTTCAAGTAAAACTGTAATTTTACATATGCCGGTAATCATTATATAACAGATTTGGGAGAATGTTTATGGGAGGACTCTTATATAAGTGATAGCTTTTTATTTCTTAATAAATTTGAAAACTATATTTTATTGGATTTTTAGGAAAAAAACTCACTCTCAAAAAGATGAGATATATTCTAAAATTCTCGAGAATGGATTGATTTCAATTCCTTATCACTTCTTCTCCTCTCGGGGAGAGAAAATCCATCAATATTGTAGCTTGCACAAAGCACTTGTCAATACCTACTATTGTTGGCGCCATGAATCAAATTTTTGAGTTACTAAAACATGTTTGATGCTCGATAGACCAACTTGCTTGGAACGTCATCTTTTCACCATCTATATCAACCTTGATTATCAGCAGTAGATTTAGACTACTAGCCGTCTATTTCTAACCCTGTCTCAACTAAAATAAATATTAGCAAAATGCATGGCTTTTACCTTTGTGCTTACAAGTTTTATATTTTTTATGGAAATTAAAATAAATAGGGAGAGAACATGTCTCAGCTCCCATATCCTAATGAAGGGTTTATGCTAAATTCGAGGACATAATGCATCAATGGAATGGCATGCAAGATAAAAAATATCCTCAGCACAACGTTTAATGCTACAAGGCTGCAACCAAACCATGAAAGGTCTCACACTCCAAGTAATTCAGATTGTACATGGTGTTATTTCAAAGGCCTATCATGTTTACTGCTTGTGCTGTCATCTGATTAGTGTTACATTTTAGACTGTAACTTGGATGATCTTTTCTTTTCAAATGGTTAAAAAGGATATTAAATGTTTTTATCCTTTGTTGGATTGCTACTTATGCATGGACATATAGACTAGATGGACCAACAACCTCTTGCAGGCACATTAATTTCAAATAATTAAAGAGGTGTCATCTATCTAATTAACTTTTCTTATTGTTTTTAGTTAGTTATTTGCTTTTAAATTAGTTATGGGAGGCATGGCATGTCAAGGTCAAGATCATTATTTTTTACATACTGTTCACACAAATATCCAAGAAAGTAGAGAGACAATAACAGACGGCAAAAGCTTCGGATATATAGAATTTGAAGTTTGTTTTTTAATAGTAGAATAAACAGTCCTGCTCCTATGGCAAACCAATTTTTGTTTGTGGTCAAAAAAAAAAAAAAATCCACCAATCTTTTATGTGATAAATAAAATTCTCTTAACTGGACCAGTTGGCCAGGAGGGACCCTCCAAAGGACATATTATTGGGTATACATTCATATTTCATAGGAAGTTCCAGGACTTGTCTCGGAACTACTCGCTCTTGGTCAGTGCAGATAGCTGAAAGCTCAAGTAAATTCCCAGCTAGTCCACAAATAATTCAAAGTAATTCAAAAGGATCATTTAAATCTAAAATAGACTTAACCGATAAAGAACAATAGATATCTACATTGATATCATCCAAAACTAAACTAAAACTAAAAGGCAATTTTGCACTAAAGCAACATATATGCTAATTATAAGAACTTGAGCACAATTACGTTGAAAAAAACGCACTCACAATGAACTCAAGTAACATCAAGTCATCATGCGATGGAACTCATGGTAATCGAGGACCCCATTCCCATCAAGATCATAAGCCTTTATCATACCGGCACACTCCTCACTAGACCTCACGTCCCCTAAACGGCTCAGCACCCTCTGCAGTCCTTCAGGTGTAATGCACCCTGACCCCTTCTCCAACTCAAACATCTCAAATGCCTTCCTCAAATCCTCATCCCCTCCATCATTATCTCTCTCCATTAGCCTAACAAAGTCATAATAGTCCATTAGCCCATCGCCATCCGAGTCGAAATCTTCGATCACCCGCTTGGCCTCGTCAGGGTTCACATCCTCCCCGGCCCATGCAAGGAAGGCGGTTAGCTCGTCACTTGATATTTTACCATCATCGTCTACGTCGAAGTGTCGGAATGCATCATGGAACCCCTTGGCCCAACCAGGATGGGGGGATGGTGGAGGTGTCGACAGGCCGGAGTTGGTGCGGTGGAGGCGATGGAGGCTCAGCTTGAAGGCCTTCTTGGAGAGCCATTTGGATGGTTTGGAATGGCTCGAATTAGTAGCATCCATTGGTGAATGGTGTATGTGTTATAGTGTATGATCAAGGTGAGTGGAGGTCAGCCGCATATATATATATAGAAAAGGGAAGTAGGCTAACTTTGGAAAGGAGTGAAGGGAGGTGCAGAGAAGGAGCTTGAAGGGTTGCGTGGGAATGGTGGAATGGGAGGAGGAAATTGCATGGGTACTTCCACAGAAATCAGCTTTTTTGGGTGGTAGAAGTTGCAAAGAATTCAGAGTGGGTTGGGTGCGATTCTAGTGATAGATAAGGATAAGACCACTAGGGTTGGATGGGAGTGTTTGTGGACGTTAAGAAAGTTTAAGGGAGCACGACTGAAGGATTTGTCTTTGTTCTGGTGTTATTAATTTTGTTAGGTTATTTTGGAGTACCAAATGTCATGAAGGTTGGGTAGGCGAGGGTAGTTTGAACTGAGATGTTTGGTTGGGGTATCTTGACCTTGAAAAGGAGAGGATGAGTTGGAGGCTGACAAATTTGTTAAGATACCTCCTATCGGAAAGGAAATAAGAGTTAGAATACTAATTTCTCAATGAAAAAAAGAAATGGTGCATTTTAGTCGATGGCTCAAACATTCCATCAACTTTGATGATATACTTACAAAAATTTATAAAACATTTTAGGATAAACTAAAGAAATATATTGTATATATATGCCTATGGCGATATCTAAATTAAGGATGAACATGTGGTATGAGGATTTCCAAATATTGATTTATTTTTTTTTTATTCCAAAAACTAAAACATAATTATCATTTATTATATATTGATTTAAACCGATGAACAGTAGTTTTATGTATAGCAAGACCCATTACGATCCCGTCTCTCTCTGGTATGTAACATAATTAAATGGTATTGCATATTCATAATTCATCCTAATTAACGTGTCCTGACCTTGTGTATGACAAATTAAATTACCGAACTTTCTTTGATAACATATACATATATAGTTTGAGAACCCATGTTATAAGTGAATCTGTGCATGTTAGCTAAAAAATGTTCCATCCTACTTGGCTTGGGGAAGCTAAGTCATTCATTCAGAAAAATTATTAAATAGACCAGATCCATCATAGATCTAGGGTGAAGCCACCCTAGGTTGATGTATTTCATCGCTAAAATTATTAGATGGATTCATTTCCCTCTAGATCCATGGTGGATCTGTCCATCAAATAATTTTCCATTCTGAAGTCCGTGGAGCTCTTCTTGTTAGTAACGTGAAGGACATATGCGGTGTGAAATACCGGCTTTCTTCTGCACCTTTCATCCCTGCTATTTTCCCTGCATGCAATAGCTATCAGAGAGTGCCCCAGGCATTCTTCCATCAGATGGGTGTAGCCTAGCTTCATTGCACAGCAGAAACATTATTTCTGGGACAAGACAATGAGAACACTACATGGTAAACATAAACATAAACATCACTATTCATTAAAGACAAATCTTGAAGTCCCACATGCATCAAGTTTGGCCTTGCACTGAAATTAAATTTACATTATTGCGAGTAAAAGGCATTCAATTATTTCGAGTCATAGAAAATTCCAACTGCTTGCGTATGTTCCGGATTATGATAGGCCCAACAAGAATCTTAGTAATTGCAATCACTTTATGGATGTAGGCTCAAGTTACACAATCCATGGACCATAGTAATCTGCCACATAACTGAACTACATTCAGAAGGATCGATGTACGCTCAAGTTTCCTGCAACTAGAATTGTAGAGGATCTGCACTCAGAAAGAAAATTCAGGCAAATATATATATATATATATATATATATATATATATAGCTCTGACAGTAAATTGAGTCACTCCCTATAACTATCTCTACAGTGAGCTTCAAACAGGATTTTTATACCCTTTCTTTCAGATGTGACTCAGGACTCCATGATTGAGCCAAAGGACTTTTCATTGGCCTATAAAACTGGTCCCACCTGATAAGTGCACTTGGTTAGATTGCTGGTAGTCTCTCCCACTCAAACGCTAGTGAAGCTCCCATGCACCTTCCTCTCTTTAATTCCCAGGTAACCACCGCGCACCTTCTTTGCCATCTCGTCATGCCTAACTCATCTCCTAACTCAGCCCACTGCTCTATAAATGTACACACTGAAGCATCCGATTCTACATGTACAAAAAAACTAAAAACCCTTCATCTCTACCATCTCATTTTCCTTCTTCAACCAAGCATGGCTACAAGCTCTAGTTTCTCTAAGCCATCCAAATGGTTCTATGGCAACATGTTCAAGCTAACCCTCCACCGCCGTCGCCGCTCTAAGCCTAGCTTGCCAACCCCTCCTATGTCTCCCCATAGCTCTACTAGTCACCAGGCCGATGACTTTTATGAAGCGTTCCACCGCTTTGATGCAAATGGCGATGGCAAGATATCGATCGACGAGCTGAGGTCCTTCTTTGCATCAGCTGGGGAGGACATGACGTTGGAAGAGGCTGAGAGGGCCATTAGGGGCCTCGACTCGGATGGCGATGGCCTGATGGACTATGGGGATTTTGCGAGGCTGATGGAAAGGGATGGCAGTGGAGGAGAGGAGGATTTGAGAAAGGCGTTTGAGATGTTTGAGGTGGGGACGGGGTCAGGGTGCATCACACCTGAGGGGCTGCAGAGGGTGTTGAGCCGTTTAGGGGACGTGATGTCTAACGAGGAGTGTGCGGCCATGATAAGGGCTTATGATCTGGATGGGAATGGTGTGCTCGACTACCATGAGTTCCATTGCATGATGACTTAGTGATATGTGGATGAGTGTGTGTATATATTATAAATTTGCGACGCATTTGGCATTTGATATGGTCATAAAGTTTGCAAGAAATTACTGTCTGAAGTCATGTACATATAGCTAAGAATACTGGTTTGCCATGGGGTGGCTCCTCTTTGAGTGTATGTCGCATATTTCTATCAGCTGTGCAATTTTTTCCTCACAAGCAATATATTGGGATGGTTGATTTTAAAGGAAACACAAAAAAGAAATGATGAGAATCTTATCTAATTTGTATTTTATCGGTTAAAATTTGCCATGTAAGTTGAAGGAAAATTCGACCACTTGAATTGTAAAAGGCTTCAACACCTTTGCCTTTTCTTATCAGTTTACGTATCGCTAGATAACAAGGTAGCTTGGTGCCGTATGGGGGGACATAGGAGAGCACAATGGAAGCACTCTTTCTCACGTTTGCACAGGTTATACTACACACAGTGATCTCATTTTAGGTATATATGCCTTCAAACTACCCTTGAGCAAAGTTTGCTAATTTGTGTATTAGGATACTAGTTTGCTAACTCGTCCAGAGTTTGATCTCATTTTGATTTTTAAGTTGTTTTCAGTGTTATTCGAGATACGAAGCAGTGCTACTTTTTGTTTTTATTGCCAAGGTCAGTTTAGTCGTCTACCGTCAACCGCAAAAGTTCAATCATGCATCGTCATTGGAGGAGTCAACAGGGGAGCACGATATGGATGCTATGGGGAAGGTACCATAAAAGAAACATAGATTATGTGTTACAAACTTGAAACTAATAAAATTTAACACTTTTGCAAAACAAAGTCATATGGGAGTACCAAAAAAATATGATGTTAACCATTCTTTTCAACAGAGTTATAATTCATAACCAAGTATGCAGCCAAGGAGTTCGCATCCAATTGAAGCAAATGCAAGTACATATCATAAGTTATATATATCTCTCTCTCACACACACACATACATGCGCACACACATTTATTACCATAAAGTAATATACAATGGAATAGCCACCAATTAGGGTGACATGCGGTTCGACCTAGTGGTGAGGAAAAATATATGGTTGGATCAGATTTACCGCTGAGCTAGTGGACCAGGTGTAGTAGCCTAGCTCCTTGAGCTCGTGTGCCGACTTGAAGAGGCCAGGCCCAAGGCCAAATGCGCCCTGTTGCACTAGACAGGCAGAGAAAAAGACTCCCAACCAAAGTCTTCTTTTTCCCCCTATTTCATTGGACGTTGAGAGTCCTAGAGCAACCCAAGTCTACCTAGAACTCTAGGATTCCTTCTATTTAAGATCCTCCTCCATTGAAAGCCATCACCCGTAAGTCCAAGAATCACCGTCGATCTCGACTATTCTTCTTCGAATCTCTTCTTTGATTCTCCACCGGAAAGGCTGCCAAACCACCTCGCTAGACCGAGGTAACCAATTCATACCCCTTCCTCCTTATTTTGTTGGTTTTATAGTTGTCACATCCTGATTTCAGTTGGTGAATCGCCAAAATTTCAATCCGAAATAGGGTGTTCGGTTTTGGCCCCTTTTCTCCCATGTTCATTATTGTTGGTTGCCGGTTAAGGTCGGGCTTTGACTCTTCTAGGGATCTTGAGATTGTGTGACCATTGGTTTGTAGAATGGGCCATGATCTAGGCTGAGATTGATGTACATCATCCCTTGCTCTCTGTGATCTTTCTTCCTCTCTTCTTCCCTACATCAGCCAGCCACCGTCACAAGTGGTGCTGCTGCTGAAGGTCACCTGTGGCCACCGTCGCTAGCTGGGGCTAAGCCGCCTTGCTAGCCATCACCCCTGATCCAAGAAGAAAGGGAGACTGGGCTCTCCCTTATTTTGGGGAAGAAGAAGAGAACCCTCTCTTCTTCTCTCTTCTCTCACTATTTTCTCTTGCTCTCTTTCTCTCTCTTTGCATGGTTTAATGAACCTAGTAGGAGAGTCCTAGATGTTCTCTTGGTGGACCCAAGTTGACCTTAGTAGAGGATCTTGGACTAGTATTGTTGTGACCACCCATCGTGCTAGTTTTCACAATGGTATTCATTAGCCCTCTTTGGACCCCACCATCAACAACCTAGCATGTTAGCCTTGTTGTATTTGATACCTATTTCTTGATCTGATGATTCGAAAAATAATATTTTGACTAATTTGGGCAATCGGGCACTGCTTGACTCTATCATCACTAATTTCTATTATATTGGCTATACTATGATCTGATTCTTGTTTCATGAGTTGACTGATTTGATTGGCGAGAGCAAACTAACCAGGATCGATGAACGTTGCTATCTAGTCGACTATATCCTTCCTTCACTCCGACTTTTATCGTCTACCATTGAACCCATAATTGATAACCTCTGGTCTGTTATCTTTTTCTTGATTGGATATATGCTTCTTGATCAGATGGATTGAGTTATGTTGTGCTGACCTATACAAATAATTAGACATTATCATCTAGCTGGCCTTTTACTTCATCCTATATGAATCTATTTTCATAGTTGGTCCTAGTTTTATATAGATGGTGCAATCATTCGGATAGAAAGAAGCCCAACAAGATCTTACACTTTAGTTTCTAAATTGAGGTAAGGCTCTGAGCCTTTATTTATTTTTAATTTTGAATTAAATAAACATAGAGAACATGCGGGTAATTCAAATATTGAAACTCTAAAATTATGAAATTAGTGAGAAATTAATTAATTAATATTATTGGTGATTGTTAAGGGATAAGTTGGTTCTATATTGATATTAAATTAACTGAACATGTTAGGTGTTGACTGGTAGCATTGTTGCTAAGTTGGTTGTGCTAGAGGTAAGAATCCTTGTACTTGATTACCAATATATATACATGTTTATTGATTTGTATTGTTGGATTTTCATCGTAAGATTTGCATCATGAAACTTGCATCGTAAGATTTGTATGGTGAAATTTACATCAATAAATTTGGTTTGGTATGAGATGGTATGTTTTATATAACTTTTGGTATGAACATACTTATACAATTATTATATGTATCAGATAGTGAAAAGGTGATTATATTAACGATAATACTTGAATTTGTGAGAAACACATTGTGTAAATGGAAGTGATTTGACAAAAATAATATGCAAATCAGACGGATAAAATATGGTTTGGATTAACGTCGTCATAGGATAGTCTCTACGAGTTTATATATAGGATAGCCTCCATGAGCTTACGCATAGGATAGCCTCCACGGGCTTACGTATGGGATAACCTCCGTGGACTTATATGTGGGATAACCTCCCTGGGCTTATACGTGTGATAGCTTTCACGGGCTAACGCATGGGTTTTTGTTTAGCAGTCTTGGACTTTTTTATGATCTTGGTTAGTCCAAAGCTAGAGAATATTGCTATTAAACTTAAAATTGAATTAATGAGAAACAAATGATAAGACATATAAAACCAATGCTAAATAAAAGGTTTTACTTGTTGGTATGCTGTGATATATCATTTTTGATAAACTGGATATATGATGTATGTATATGCAAATATTTGTTGGTCTAATTGAGTTATCTTGGATGTTTGAAAAAAGGTTTCACAATTTATGTTTTTATTTTGGTATTGTTTATTGCTATTTTCAAACTATATTATTATATTGGTGTGAATATGCAGAGATTCTTATTGGGCTGTAAAGCTCACGAGTCACGACCCCCTTTCTCTTTTTTTTCCAAAGTTGTAGGTTGTATAATACTTGGCTATGGTTGAGATCATAACTAAAAGGGATGAATAGATAGAGCATTCTTGTAAACAATTGGATGAATGAATTTTATTATCTTACAAACTTTGTTATTTATTATGAATTGAGATCATTATTGTTTAGTAATATTGAGGTTGTAATAAATTTTCAAGTCTTGCATCTTCTTTATTGTCCTGCCCTAGAGTGTATGCGGCTATATCACGTGGCTAACCTGGATGGTGGTTTTGAGGTACGACACCACATAATTAAATAAAAAGATCCTCCCTCCCTGGCTCCTTCTTCCCTCGTCTTTCTTCTTTGTCCATGTTCGGTCGTGTTACTTTCTTTGTTGGACGGGTCCACCAGCTAAGCGGTTGATCTGTTCCAACAAATAATTTCTCGGTGGCAAGGTCTCAAACCCAGTTTCTTAAAGCATCACCTAACATGCCTTGCACTAATTGCTAAACAAGCAAAATCATTTTCTTAAGCCTTTAAACCAGATAAAGGCTTCAATTGCGCTCTTAGGCATGTATCTTTCTCTATTGAACCACTCAAAGCCTATCCAAATTCCATTATGGTTCATTCACTTTACAAGAACCAAGCTGAAAATCTCAAAAGAGGAAGACGAACAGTGGATCAGCAAGCTACAAAGGACAAACCGCAAAACAAGCTGATAACACAACGCGCAACTGACTGCGGCATACGAACTACAGGAGTTGCAACAAGGGACGGTCAAAACTCAGACACGGCACAGGAGTTTTCCTCCAAAAAAAAAAAGCCACCAAACAACATGCATCCAATCCAAGTATCCATGTCATCATTGATGGCAAAAACCAAACACCCATGCAGTTTATTACACTTCTTAGCTTGCATTTCTTTCTGTTGCTGGAAATTGGACCCGAGGGCGACCAATGGCTGAGGAGGGGGAGCTCCGGTGCGGATGGTATGTCGGCGGGCTGCGTCCTCTGGAGGACCTGCAAAAAGCCGGTGGCTGGGGCTTCCGGCGCCGGTCCTCTTTAGTGGAGAAAGAGAGATATTGCATGCGGGGGTCTTCGAGTCAGAATCAAGAAGAATCATCCTTTAAAGAGGAAGAAGTTCTCCTTTTATAGGAGGGATAGAGGGTTACCTGTGATGTGACCGGACAAATTAAATGAGTTATCGTCATGATTGAGTGTGGACTTTTTGAAGTACCTATTGAAAAGAATAGAAGAGCTCCAAAAGGAGCACTTCAACTGGGGTCAGCATAGAAAGTTCGCCTTTACGACTAAAGCACAGAACATTTGCTTTTCACTTCCGAATTTGATATATTAGCGGTTGGTTCTCACTTTGAAGTCGGCTTAGAGAATAAATCGCTCCCCTATCCTAAGCAAGCTGCGGAGTCGTAGACCATTACTTTAATGAAAAATGGGATGGGTTCCTTCGTGTGAACTAATGCGTTGCCATGGAGGATGGAACTGGAGCCAATGAGTTGTTGTGGGTGATCGGACATAGTTGAGTGAGTCAACTGGTTGCCGTGGAGGGCCTGAGATTTTGAGTAGGCCAGAGATCCATGGAGGCCATGCGCATTAATTGTTGAGTAAGCCGAAGATCTGTGGAGGCCATGCGCATTAATTGCTGTCAGTCGTTCAGGGCATGGTCTCCGGTTGACATGTCGTGGCATGGCTGGCGAGCGAAGCATAGTGCGATGAGGTTACTGCAGGGCGTGGCTATAGCATGTGGACGACAGGGTCGGCCTTCTGAGGTCGGCTCGACGTTCTGAAGTTGGGGATGCCGAGATTGGGTGCCTCGGGGTCGGGCGCCTCGAGGTCGGGCGCCTTGAGGTCGGGCGCCTGCCATCACGTGCCGGTGATGCATCCACGTGTTTCGGGACAATCCATTTTTTCCCCAACACTCCCCCAACTTCTGAGTTCGAGCCGCTTACGAGCTCGGGCGAAGGAAATAGTTGCCTTATTATGCTAGTGGGGGCCATGCAGCTTTAAATCGTTCCGCCGTTCCGCGCACTTCGGGGCGTCTTTAATGGGAGACGATGGGGCGACGCCCTTTAGCTTTTCGAGGTTGCTCCGGGCCGTGGGCTCATGATGAGGCTCCAGGATCCGACGGGATGCTGCTTCGATTCTGCTTTTAAAGCGTCGATCCAGGTTGATACGCCGCTTCAATTTTCGGAGCTGACACGTAGTGCGATCCGGATGAAAGGCGGGATCTAGTCCTGCCGATCTGGGTCATCGGAAGGGTTTATATAAATCCCAGACTTGGCCCTAAAAGCCCTTATTTGGCTGCTGCTGCTGTTGCCTTCTCTTTCCTCCATTCTCTTTCTCTTCTTTCTTCTGGTCACTGCTTAGTCTTCCTCGGCTGTGCTACAAGGCGATTTCCGGCGGTTGTTTTGGTCTCTTATTTGTGGTCGGCGGCATTTCCGGTGGAACCCATAGTAGGTCTTCTACCCACATTTGCTTGGAGGATTTTTGTTTGGAGAAATTTGAAGCCGATGGAGATTGAGCTAGAGAGTGGCAGTACGGAGCATCCCGAGCTTGGTCGGGACATCCTAGACTCGGTCGGAGGGCCGTGTGCGAGGTCGAGGAAGCCTGGGCTCACTGTCGACTCTGCGATGCTTTCCGAAATCGATTGAGACTCGACTCGCGGTCGATTCAGCAAAGCATCCCGATCTTGGTCATGGAGATCCCGGGCCTGGTTGAGGTTTCATCGGAGATATATGTAGGAGGCGAGCTTCGTCCGTTGATCATTCTGTAATATAACCAAGTAAGTATAGAGAGATATTCATGCCGAGTAGGACGTACCTCTCGTGCAGCCGGAGCTAAGTGTCTCGGGTCGGATTGTCCGAGCTGAGCTAGGCGACTCTGCTCCGAGGTCGGCTTCAGCGACCTGTGGTTGACTCAGCAAGGTGCCTCCACTCAACTCGAGGCGCGTTGTTGGAGGATGCTGAATGTCGTCGAAAAGTCGCAGAGATGTCATCACGAGATCGAGGGAGACTTGGCTCACGGTCGACTCAGCAGGGCATCTCGAGGTCGAGGGAGCTTAGGCTCGATGTCGACTCCGCAAGGCATCTCGACCTTAGTCAGGGGATCATGCACGAGGTCGAGGGAGCCGGGGGCTCCCTGTCAACTCTGCGATTTTTTCCGAGGTTGAGGGAGCTGGGGGCTTGCTGTCGACTCAGCGAGGCATCCCAACCTTAGTTGGGGGATCATGCGCGAGGTCGAGGGAGCCAGGGGTTCGCTGTCGACTCTGCGATGCTTTCCGAGGCTGAGGGAGCCGGAGGCTCGCTATCGACTCAGCGGGGCATCCCAACCTTAGTTGGAGGATCATGTGCGAGGTCGAGGGAGCTGGGGCTCGCTATCGACTCTGCGATGCTTTCCGAGGCTGAGAGAGCCGAGGGCTCGCTGTTGACTCAGCGGGGCATCCCAACCTTAGTTGGAGGATCATGCGCGAGGTCGAGGGAGCCAGAGCTCGCTGTCGACTCTGCGATGCTTCCCGAGGCCGAGGGAGCCGGAAGCTCGCTATCGACTCAGCGGGGCATCCCCGATCTTAGTCGGGGGATCTTGCGCGAGGTCGAGGGAGCTTGGGCTCGCTATCGACCCTGCGATGCTTCCTGTGGTCGAGGGAGTTTGGGCTCGCTGTCGACTCAGCAGGGCATCCCGAGCTTGGTCGGGGTCTTTGATGGAGATGGAGACCGAATCTTGGAGTTATCACAGTGGAGTATGCTGAGCTTGGCCGGGGCATTCGAACTTGGTCGGGCATCCGGACTTGGCCGGGCATCTGATAGTACATCCGGAGGTTTTTGGAGTTCCAGCTTCGGAGAATGGGGGTCCCCTCAAGGGATTCCAACTTGTATGCTCTGGGCTGCTGGACTCGAGCAACTCGGTATCGTCCCTCCTAGTTTGGGGCAAACTTTCCTTGTTCGGTAGGTTGGGAAGCTCCAGCTTTCCTCAAGACGAGATCCCCTGCCTTGAAGAGCTTGACTTTCACCTTGGAGTTGTAGTACTATGCCGCTTTCCGTTGGTACCTTGCCGTGTGGACTCGGGCAGCTTCCCTTGTCCCCTCCACAAGGTTCAGGTTGCTTCTGAGTTGAGATGGGTTGGAGGCTTCGTTGTAATTCTCCACCCTCAGCAATGGAAGTCCAATTTCCAAGGGGATGATAGCTTCCATCCCGTAGGCTAGATTGAAGGAGGTCTCACCGATGGGGAGTCGAAAGGTAGTCCTGTAAGCCTAGAGGACATTGTAGAGATCTTCGACCCACTGCCCTTTGGCTCGATCGAGTCTGGCTTTGAGTCCTTGGAGGATGGTGCGGTTTGTCACCTCGGTTTCTCCATTAGTCTGTGGATGAGCGACCGAGATGAAGCGATAGTCGATGCCGAGCTCGGAGCAGAATTTTCTGAAGCGGATGTTGTCGAACTGGCGATCGTTATCGGATATGAGGATGTGGGGAAGTCCAAATCTGCAGATTATTGACTTCCAGACAAAGTCCCGCATCTTCGACTCAGACATTCGGGCTACCGGCTCGGCCAAGGAGGGGATCTTGGTCGAGGCTATGCCCGCTGTCGAGGTGGACTCCTCAATCGAGGTAGGTTCTTTTTTGGATAGGGAGACCGACTTATCGGGCGGCCGCGCTCCTCGCGATGTCTTTTCTACTTTTTGAGGCCTGCTCAGTTGCGCCTCGCCTGGAGGCAATGGCCTCCTCAGCCTTCACATACTTTCGAGCTCGGGCTAGCATCTCGGTAAAGTCGGCAGAAAAATTTTTCTCAATAGAGAAGAGAAACCTGTAGGACCAAGATCTAGTCTTTAGCGCTGACATGGCTATCGACTGGTCGAGCTCGCGGACCTTCCAGGTTGCAGCGGTGAAACGGTCGAGGTAGTCTTTAAGGGACTCTCCCTCCTTCTGCTTGATGTCGAGAAGGGAGTCCGACGTTCGCCGCTGGCGTCGGCTGGCAGCAAAGTTGGTGGCGAACTGCCTGCCAAGCTGTTCAAAGGAGGACACGATGCTCGGTTTCAGTCCGAAGAATCAAAGCCAAGCCGTTCCTCGAAGTGTCGCAGGAAAGGCCTTACAGAGCACGGCCTCCGAAGACCCTTGCAGTGCCATGAGGGCCTGATAGCTCTACAGGTGGTCGAGGGGGTCGGTAGTCCCATTGTAGGGCTCTACCTGGGGCATTTTGAACCGTGGTGGGACCGGTTTATCCTCAATCTGGCGGGAGAAAGGTGACTTAGTGCACGGTGGCGGAAGGCGTTGGAGGCTCCTTTGCTTCTTAGCTTTATGATCACGACTCGGGCCCTTCCTCTAGCGTCAATTGTTGCTAGAAATTGGACTCGGAGGTGACCAATGGCTGAGGAGGGGGAGCTCCGGTGCGGATGGTATGTCGGCGGGCTGCGTCCTCCGGGGGACCTACAAAAAGCCGGTGGCCGGGGCTTCCGGCGTCGGCCCTCCGATGCTTAAGTCAGAGGGGGGCTTTAGTGGAGAAAGAGAGATATTGCATGTGGGGGTCTCCGAGTCAGAATCAAGAAAAATCATCCTTTAAAGAGCAAGAAGTTCCCTTTTTATAGGAGGGATACAAAGTTACCTGTGATGTGACCGGACGAATTAAATGAGTTATCGTCATGATTGAGTGTGATCATGTGAATTAATGCGTTACCGTGGAGGACAGGATTGGAGCCAATGAGTTGTTGTGGGTGACCGGACGTAGTTGAGTGAGTGAACTGGTTGCCGTGGAGGGCCTAAGATTTTAAGTAGGCCAGAGATCCGTGGAGGCCATGCGTATTAATTGTTGAGTAAGCTGGAGATCTGTGGAGGCCATGCGCATTAATTGCTGTCAGTCGTTCAGGGAATGGTCCTCGGTTGACATGTCGTGGCATGGCTGGCGAGCGAAGCATGGTGCGGTGAGGTTGCTGCAGGGCGTGGCCGCAGCATGTGGACGACAGGGTCGGCCTTCTGAGGTCGGCCCAACGTTCTGAAGTCGGGGATGCCGAGATCGGGCGCCTCGGGGTCGGGCGCCTACCATCACGTGCCGGTGATGCGTCCACTTATGTCGTTTTTTAACAATCCCCGACCCCCCCCCCCCCCCCCCCCCCCAAAAAAAAAAACACTTTCATATGTACATTTTACTTGCTTCACTAAGCAACTTTCTTGCTTCACTAAGCAACTTTCTTTTACAACGTCAATCTATACAAACCTTGAAGTGAAAGTCTTCAGTTTATTCAAACAAGTTACGCACATCCCTTTAGGAACCATCATTAATTCCACCCAACTCACCTCACATCTCCAAAGGTCCCCAAGCATGCTTTCCCTTTAACAAGACCAGCCACCTTGCGTTTGCTCACCATAAATTTTTTAGGTGCTAGTGTGTGACCTCCCATCCTTCAACTTTTACATGGGCCCTTGAGATCTTTTCATTCTATTATTCTTTCAATTAAATATGTAGTTTATTAATCTTAAGTAATCTTTTGTTCATAATGTCAGTTATGGTTACCATAAGTGAGTCTAAGTAACCACTCTCTCACCTTACCATTCGTGAGTCTACCGTGCTGTTAGTTAGTTTTTTGGATTCCAACTGAGGCCGTGGAATTAAGTAAACAGGGGGAGCGATAACTGTGTCAATGCTCCGTTCCCTCCTTTTGTATCCTGTTTAATCCGTCATAGGATCTGAAATTGGTTTTTTTGCAGAGATCCCATTCAACTTCTCCACGAATAAGAATCCTAATGAAATCTCCATTAGAAATTAATCAGATCTCTGTTTCTAAGATCTGATCTTCTTTCCTTCTTGCTCTTTTTCCTCTTTTCAATAGAGTTGGGAAATGGCTTTTCCTGAAGTTAGTTAGTTTGTCTCCAGTAAGAAACCTCATTCAAAGAACTAGATGGATCTCTTCTGAACTAAGTTGCGCTCTTCTGTTCAGTCTTAGCTCATCATTTTAGCTAAAAAAAAAACCATTTTTTTCAAATTTCTTTTGGTGTGAAATGATGGCGGGTGGATCTGGATGGAAAATATCTCCTTGATTTCTCAATAAAAATCCGATTTTTCCCTCATATATGAACTCCCCATCAAGAAAAGATGGTAGCTGCAATAGAATTGTTACTACAGAAATGCTTCTTCCTTAACAGAGTACACTTTGATCCCTTTGTGGAAAAGAGTCTTCTTGGAGTATAAGGAGATAGTGTGGGGTGGTTGGTGGCACTAAAAGAGATGATTCACTTACTATATGTGCTTCTCTTCGTTGAGGTGGCAGTGGCATTGCTTCTAATGGTGAAGTTTGGGCCACTGAGGGAGCTGGCCATGAAGGGGCTAGACAAACTGAAGACAGGCAAGGGGCCGGCGATGGTCAAGGCTCTGGCTTGCACCTTGTCGGTGATCCTGGCGTCGAGCATCACCGGCATTCTCCGGATCCAGAACCGGGGCCTGAAGCTCGGTTCTGTCACACCCACAGATCAGGTCCTGTGGAGGACTCACCTTCTGGAGGCATCACTCATTGGTATATGGTAATTCTGTTTTATTTAGTGGTATGAGATCAAACATTTTAAGCTAAAGTTTGATACTTCTCCCATGGATGAGAATTTGGAGGAATTCTGCTTCTATCAGTGGAATCGTATTCTCCATTTTGAATAAATTCTAGTAGTCTACATATGCTTGCACTAATAAAATGTCGCAACTGAAACAGTATGATATCTTTTTTTTGTTGTTGTTGTTGCAGAAATATGGTATCAATATAGGCAGTGTATCCCTTGCCTTTTGTGCTTAATTGGGTGTGGAGTATCTATAATTTTTAGCACATCGGAACTTTTCAGAAATATGTACTGGATTTGAATTTGTCTTTGTGAACTCATATACCATATATTGTAGTATGAGTATGATTTATGAGTAGATTATATATTGTATGGCTCCATGGTAGACTCTTGTGCTGTTCAAAGTTGAAATTGTGTAGGACTTGCTCATCGAGTTACTCGGTACTGGACCAGAAGTTATTGATTAGTCCTCACTCCTTCATGAATGCTTCAAATACTACATTGTAAATTTGGTTTACCTTTTGCTACTCTTTTGTTAAATATGCTTGCTTGCTTTATTCAGGAAAAAAAAAAGACTATTGGTTGTGTTACAAAACTTTCCCAGCAGCAATTAGAATTAACTAAACAAAACACTTGGGAAGCAGCTCTCGAGTTTCAAACCTAGAACTTCCTCCCAGATGGAGGAGGGGTGCAACCGCTGGGCTACAGATGAATTTGTGTTTCAAAACAATAAAGAAATAATATGAACAATATAAAAAAATTCCCAAGTCCTTGTAGAATTCTAAGTTATCTAACAAGAGTTTTTAGAAGAAATAAATAAGAAAATTCAGTTAGAAATAAAAGAAAATTCATTCTTTAATCAATAGACCATGGAATAGTATTTTCATAAATATCTAGAGGTTCACTAGCATTGGCACATTTTCTATAAATCAGTCGTATCAAGGTTTACCAAACTAGTATTGGAGGTTGTATCGGCTAGCAACCAATTGGGAATAGTATAGGTTCGAACCGTGCCACTCCAGGGCAAACCAAAAATAGGGATAGGGGGAGCAGCTTAGAATATTATCTCATTCAATAGACATTCTTCAGTGAAATGTTCTGTAAGAAATAAGAATCATAGTCTAGTGAGAACTGTTCTATGCCTTATTTTAAGAACTATTTCTACTCCTCTATTTTACAGGATGTTAGAACCATCTGACTTGACTTCTAAAGCTTTCTATTCTTTCCCCTTTTAACCCTTCCATCATTTTCTTTTATCAGCCTCATCATCTATTTTACACTAAAATACACACATCCTCAGAGCAAGCTCGGTTTTGCAGGCTACACACTTTTCCTTGCACTATTAATTGATCGCTTACACCACTGCCTTCAGAAAGTGATCAACTTGAGGAAAACAGTTGGTACTTCCAGAGACGAAGTTGAAAAACTTAAAAAAGAGCACCACCATTTCAAAGACGAGGAAGAGAAATCTTCTAATGAGAGAACAGAGCTCCGGGAAGAAGTGTGTAACTTAACTGAGAAGTTGCAGAAGCTCAAGTCTGAGATTGAGGAGCTGAAGAAACGTGCACTCACTGCTGAAGCCCATGTTGCTGCCCTCCAGAAACAGTTTGAAAAGCTGCTTCTTGAGTATGATCGCTTGTTGGAGGACAACCAAATCCTTCAAACCCAAGCTTTAGCATTCAGAAACCCCAGAAGGTGAAGTAATCTCAGAACTCGTTGTAAATGTTATAATTTGAGAGAAAGCAAGTGGTAGGTCATTTTTAGTTGACACAATAAGCTGGATCAATTGAAGCCTGTCAATGGGGAATTAAAAAGAAAACAAGGTGTGTGTAATTATCATATTTTTTGTTTACTGCTCTGTAATCCTTCTTTTCCTTGTCTGTTTATGTTGTTCTTACACTGGCATTTAAAAGATGAGGTGCCAGAGATTGGAGCAATAACATGAATTCTATTCTTGGAGAGGATTAATGTTGTTTGACTTGATGATCCTGGCACCACTCTTACGGCGTGACTGCCTGCTGGTATATTAGTTTTGGTTTGTCTCCAAGACATTGTCTATTCACTGAATTCCTATCATGATATGTTTACAGGGTTGTGCCAGTTTTGGTTAGTTCTTTAGTACATTTTGAAAGTATATATCCTTTTTTTTTGTCCCGTATGTACTTTTATGCAGTTATATCATCCAGCGAATCATCGGATTGTTATGGGCGCCAAGTGATCAGATAGTAGATTCCTATTGTCAAGCTCAAGCAACCAAACATTTGAGCTTGGACTTTGATGATTCAAGTTTGGTTTACTCATAAACTTTCACGCATAAATTCGGCTTTGGCTCCTTGGATTTTGATGATTCAAGTTCGGTTCACTCATATCACCCACAAATTCGGATTTGGCTCACTCTTTAGGCAATCGAGTCAAGCTAGAGCTAGCCTTATAGCCTTAGCTTGTTCGGGCTCGGCTCAATTTAGCTCAAAATATAAATATTATATCCATATATTATCATATTGATTAATTTTGTTTATATAATTGTGAAGATCCGTGTAGGTATGTGTTTAGTCCCACATAGGTTATTCGTCTATTAGATTTTGGATACTTATACAAAATCAAAGAATCTAAATACCTTCTGAGTAGATTTTTTTGGATGAGGTCATGGGTTGTTACAAATGGTATTAGAGCGGATCTGACTCATAACCTATATAAACTAAGGGATACTACATCACGAATTTATTGGGGCTGACCATGGGCCGATCGTGATACTTGTGATTAGATTTGAATAGATTCAAACCCCTTAATCTTACGAGGATGTGAGGGCTTAAACGAAGAGAGTATGTGAGGACCCATACAGGTGTGTGTTTAGTCCTACATCAGTTATTCGCTGGATAGATCTGGAAACTTATACAGGATCAAGGAACCCAAATAATGCTTAACGGCTAGCCTTTTTGGTGAGATTCCAGATTGTTACAATAATTGAGGTCATCAATTTTAACTATGTATAGTGTCTTGAAATACTATATTTTTTTTTGCCAAATCTTTTCAACAAGTTGTTCATGAATAGCTTGAGTATGGTTTAATTAAACAAGTTGGCTTGAGCTTAACTTTATTACCAGTTGATAATGATTGGGTCGGATCCTTGTACTTATTATTCTCGGTAATTAGTTTTTTTTGTAATGAGTGAAAACTATAGAAAGCAGGTTATGCAGAAGCATAAAAGTAAAAGTGCCTCATCATCAAAGATTGAGGCCATTACAAACTAATCTAATAATGATAGGTCGAACCTTTTTAACTACCAAAAAACAAAATTTTGTTCATGTACGCAATACTTTTTTTTTTTGAGAAAAATTTCATCTATGCTAATCCTTTTTACTCAGCAGTGATATCTCCTGAATTTGTTAGAATGCATCTACTACTATTTTTCCTAAACATACTACTAGAAAAGCATGCATGGGCCAAAATAAGGAATATAGTTTTGATAACGACATATGACAAAGTTCAATAGCTACGAAGGACTCATCTTGAATCGATATTCTTTCACATAGTAAAATTATACTCTATTTTGCCTTCATTAGTCTAAACTTTCTTCGTAAGAAAATAGTGTTCATATTTAATACGACCAACCTAGACCTTAATGCAAAATTTATGTTATTCGATAGTACACAAAAGACAGCCACTTCCATTCCTCTCATCTTCAAACATAAGAAGATATTTGAGAAATAGAGAGTTACAGATCCTTAAGCACCCCTATGGGCCCTAATGGTGTACCAAGTTTGGATTAGGTCGGGTCGGATTGTAGGATAGTAAACTCAAAATCGATCCACAAATCAAAGAGGTTAGGTTGAGTCGGATTCGGTAAGGATTTAGTAAACCCATACTTGACTTGAAAAATAGAACAGATACAATTTTAAAACCAAACTCGGCCCACAAGTCCTTTAAATAGTATCGGATTGGATTTAAGTAGGACGGATTGGGTCACAGGATAACCCAACCCATGTGCAGCCTTGGGCATAATAGAGCGGATAGTCAGCCACTTCAGAGAATGTACTATGAGAATCCCATGACCGAACTCGAAAGAAGCTTTTACTATGAGAACATACATGTCCACAACCAAATAAATGCCTTTTTATCAAATTGTCATGCATACAAATAGCTCCAAATCCATTTTGACTCCAGGATTAAAAGTCTAACGCTGCGCAAGGGACAGACTAGACATTCCTAAGTTTGGTGCAGGGAATGCTTTGTAAAGTGGAAGTCATCAAATGATCCGGCCGGGTGTCAAGTTTCCAAAGTTCAATCATAAGGTTTGCAACATATATGAAACTATATTTTTCCATTAATCCTAAAGCACTAACCATCGATATTGCTTAAACATCTTTGGATATAACAATGTGATCTTTTAAGCTTTGGCAGTCTTCCACCTCATGTCTTACTGTGAGAAGGCTTCATTTTGGATACTTGGGTTCCTAAGTTAGGCATGTGGCTTATATGGGGTCCCTGACTGCATTAGCTTCTATGATGGATTAGCAAATGAAAACATATTGCCTAATTTTCTTCTTTTTCTTTTCAGGCTATTTTTCTTTCTCTTACTGAATAGACCCAATGTTCAGTCCTTAAGGCTTGGCGAACTGGGAATGGCTTGTGTTTACCTTTATCCATTACCATGGAGGTCAAATGTGGGTTTATAGTTATTATTGATGCCTTTTCTGCATTAATTCGAGTTCAATAAACTGTCTTTATGTCGGACATTATGCTTATTCTAGGGATGAGTCTAAATAGTTGCCGTATTTTTATGACCGTAAAACTCTGTTTTCGTATCTATTTATGATATACATGTTAAATTGGACCATGAGCCCATTCCCAGTTGATTTGAAGTTTCTTTTTGATATGTTAAAACTTCAATGACGTGTCAAGCTTTCAACATTCTTACACATGATTATCATATACCTTGTTTTTAGTTCATTCATTTCTTTTGGATGTTTTTATTTTTGTCGAAATAAATAGTTAATATTGCTCTAAGGTTACGCCCTTATGCATGTACAAGAAAAAGATATCTTTGAATATTGCTTTAGTAGTTTCTTTTCAAGAATTTTCTCCTGTTCAATATGTTACTCTATCAATATTAGGTCTATGTCCATTCATCATGGCAATGCAACAAGCTCAAGGCCTTGTCCGGTGCTCTATTATGATAATTTTTTTGTTGTTAAAGAATATGTTGATGATTAATTTTATTCCATAATCAAGAAACTTATTCACGCCCTTGTTTAATCTGGAAGGATGGTTACCCCATTTTACATGACATCTGCTGTATTGTAATACATATTGGATGCCAATATGCATTGCATTCGGCCTGGTACATGTCCAATAATTTGATGATTCAAGTTCGGTTCACTCATATCACCCATAAATTTGGCTTTGACTCACTCTTTTGGCAATCGGGTCAAGCTAGGGCTAGCCTTATAGCCTTAGCTTGTTCGAGCTCGGCCCAATTTAGCTCAAAATATAAATATATAAATACTATATGTATATTATATCAACTTGATTAATGTTGTTTATATAATTGTGAGGACCCATGCAAGCATGTGTTCAGTTTCACATTTGTTGTTTGCCAAGTAGATATTGGGTATATATACAGAATTAAGGAATCCAAATAATACCTTCCGACTATTTTTTTTGAGTGAGGTTCTGGATTGTTATAAATAATATTAGAGCAGACCTGGCTCATAACCTATGTAGACTAGGGGACACTATAACATGGATTCATTGGGGCTGACCATGGGCCGATCGTGGTGCTTGTAATTAAATTTGAATATATTTGAACCCTTTGTCTGACGAGGATGTGGGGGCTTAAACGGAGAGAGTATTTGAGAACCCGTGCAGGCGTGTGTTTAGTCCTACATCGATTATTTGCTGGGTAGATCTGGGTACTTATACAAGATCAAAATACCCAAATAATACTTTTCGGCCAGCCTTTCTGAATAAAGTCCTGGGTTGTTGCAATAATTGAGGTCATCAGTCTCAACTATGTATAGAGTCTTGAAAGACTTAAAATTTTTTGCAAAATATTTTCAACAAGTTGTTCATTAATACCTTGAGTATGGTTTAATTAAATAAGTTGGCTTGAGCTCAACTTTATTATAACTTGATCATGATTGGGTCAGATCCATGTGCTTATCATTCTCTGTAATTAGTTTCTTTTGCAATGAGTGAAAATTACAAAAAGCAGGTTATACAGGAGCGTACAAGTGAAAGTGCCTCATCATCAAAGAATGAGGCTATTACAAACTAATATAATAATGATAGTCTCAACCTTGTTAACTACAAAAAAAAGATGTTCATGAATGCAAGACTTTTTTTTTGTGTAGAACAAAATGACATCTATGCTAATCCTTTTTACTCAGCAGTAATATCTCTTGAATTTGCTAGAGTGCATTTACTACTATTTTTTCTAAACATACTACTAGAAAAGCATGCATGGGCCAAAATGAGGAATACAGTTTTGATAATGGCATATGACAAAATTCAATAGCTGCAAAGGACTCGTCATGAATCCATCTTCTTCTGTATAGCAAAATTATACTTTATTTTGTCTTCATTAGTCTGAAGTTTCTTCTTAGGAAAATAGTGTCATATTTAATGTAACCAACCTAAGCCCTAATGTAAAATTTATACCATTCGATAGTACCCAAAAGATAGTCTCTTCTATTCCTCTCGCCCTCAAACATGAGAAGAGATTAAAGAAATAGAGAGTTAAAGACCCTCCAGCACCTCCATTGGCCCTATTGGTATACCTGGTTCGGGTCAGGTCAGGTTGTAGGGTAGAAAACCGAAAATTGTCCCATAAATTAAATAGGATAGGTCGAGTCAGGTTCGGTCAAAATTTAGTAAATCCAGACCTGACCTGAAAAATGTAATAGGTCCAATTTTAAAATCCAATATAGTCTAGGTCCTTTAAAGAGTATCGGATTGGATCTAAACAGATCGGATTGGGTCACGAGTCAACATGACCCATGTGCAGCCTTACGTATAATAGAGCGGATAGTCAGCCACGTCAGAGAATGCTCTATGAAAATCCCATAACCAAACTGGAAAGAAGCTTTTACTATGAGAACAGACACGTCCACAACAAAAGAAATGCCTTTTACTATGATGTCATGCAGCCATTTTGACTTCAGGAATAAAAGTCTAACGTTGCAAAAGCGCTAGCCTAGACATTCCTAAGTTTGGTGCAGGGACTGCTTGTAAAGTGGAAATCAGCAAATGATCCAGCCGGGTGTCAAGTTTCCAAAGTTCAATCATATGGTTTGCAACATATATGAAACTATATCCACTTATATATGACATTCATTCACACATGCGAACATACATACGTGCGAACATCCATACATACGTGCGAACATACATACATACATACATGTATCCTAAAGGAAATTGGGCATTTAGCTCGGTGCAGTTTGGGGGTGATGAGTCAAACTAAGCGGGTGCGAACAAAAGATCCGAGCCCGATTGCAGTTTGGCTCGTCACCCCGCACACCAGAGCCCGTATATATATCTCTCTCTCTTCCGTTGGGTCTTCTTCGTCCCCAGTTCTTCGCCGTCCAAATCAAGAAACCAAGAATCAGAGACCGATTACAGACCTCGTATCTCTGTTTCTTCCCCTCGGTGTTCTCCTCCTGCGTGCTGCTGGCCTCTGTTCTTCGTCATCCAAGCCAAGAAACATTAGCAGAGATGACAATGATATTGCCGGCCTCGCCTCGTTTCTTGATCTCAAGGTTCAACTCGTAACCCCATCTTCTCAGTCCTCACATTGTTTCTTGATCTCGGTGTTTTCCTCCCCCGTCCTCTGTTCTTTTCTTCGTCCTCTAAGCCAAGAAACAATGCCGGACTGGACAATGGCGCTGCTTCCCGGCTTTGTGTTCCACCCGCTGGACGAGCACCTCCTAGACTTCTACCTGAGGAAGAAGATCCTCGGCGAAACGCTTCCTGGTGGTATCATCGTGGAGGCCGACGTCTACGGTGACGACCCCAAGAACCTAACTGGTAAGCGAGTTCTTGGAAGATACCTATCTTTCTCCTTCTAATTCCTTGGTTTTCTGTTGCCCTGTATTCTTGATTTAGAGCTACCGACTTCTTTGGTTTTTCTTGGGTGGTCGCAGCGCGGTATAACATGGCAAACAGGGATTCCGAGTGGTTCTTTTTCGCATCCAGGTCTCGGAGACATCCGGGTGCCGAAGATAGCAAGCGGGTATCCCGGAGTGCGGGCTTGGGACGGTGGAAGGCCACCCAAGGCATCAAGACCGTGCTCGATTCCAAGCGCAAAGTCCTGGGCTCTAAGCAGTGCTTCTGCTATATGGAAAGAAGCCTTTCCGGTGGAGAGAAAAAGAGCATATGGCTCATGGAGGAATATTCCATCCATGGCCTTCCAACAAAAGATTCAAATAAGGTATTCAGATCAACCTAAACAACTCCCGTTATCCCTGTAGCTGCCGTTCTTTTGATTTTGGACATGGATTTCTTTTACCAGCTTCTCCTCTGTTCTGTTTCTGATTGCAGCTGGGTGAGTGGGTCATATGCAAGATCTATCTAACACCGAAAGCTCGCAAGACTCACACCACGACGCTGGAAGATCTACCTGAAATGCAACCGGTCAACCGGACAGCACCGGAGCCCGCAGCAAAAAGGATAAGGATGGAAGAGCCAGAAACAATGAATTCACTTTGGACACACCCCTCCGAGGACATTGCCGGTGATTGCCGGATCCTTCAACCGCCGGACAACCCTCTACCGCAAATAATCTATGTGTCCAATACGCCCGTTGATGGTTGCTCCCCCACACAACCGGCTGGTGACGAGCCATATATCCCAAGTCAGGACGTTGATGGTTGCTTCCCCGCACAACATCCTGGTGACGAGGCACCTATCCCAAGTCAGGACGTTGATGGTTCCTGCCAGATTCACCACAACACCCTATCGCAGTCTGATTCAGTAGTGCCGGAGCTTGTGCAGATGATTCAAGGTTCAGATCATATATCAGGGCTAGGTGGATTTGACCAATTTTTGAAGAATATCAGTGCAGGTAATTCCACCAATGCCTTCTCTCCAGAAATTCTACAAGGTGCTGGTGCGGAGCTTGTGCAGATGATTCAAGGTTTAGATCATATATCAGGGCTAGGTGGCTTTGACCAATTCTCGAAGAATACCAGTGCAGACAATTCCACCATTGCCTTCTCTTCAGAAATTTTGCAAGGTGCTGGTGAGGAGATTGGAGAGATGATACAAGGTTCAGATCATATATCAGGGCTTGGTGGCCTCGACCAATTCTATAAGGATATCAGTGCAGACAGTTCCACCATTACCTTCTCTCCAGAAATTCTGCAAGGTGCTGGTGGGGAGATTGAGGAGACGATACAAAGTTCGGATCATATATCAGGGCTAGATGGCTTCGACCAATTCTTGAAGAATATTAGTGCAGACAATTCTACCATTGCCTTTTCTCCAGAAATTTTGCAAGGTGCTGGTGAGGAGATTGAGGAGACGATACAAGGTTCGGATCATATATCAGGGCTAGATGGCTTCGACCAATTCTTGAAGGATATTAGTGCAGACAATTCCACCATTGCCTTCTCTCCAGAAATTTTGCAATGTGCTGGTGAGGAGATTGAGGAGAGGGCCGCAATCCTTGCGTCACTCGGTGGTAGCCTGCCCACGCCATCAGTTGATGATATACTACGAGAGGTGACTGATGAAGGCTTTAATGTATAATTTATTTTTTCATTATGTAGGTCCTAGAATTGTTTCCCATTACATTTCTTCATAATTATGGGTGCCGCAAAAACGAAGCCCCTAACTATGATGATGTACTAAATGTGCCAATTGGTTGCTATAGAAAAGAACTACGTATGGCTTGATCCCCCTTGGAAAGGGGTACGTAGGCAGCCCGAATAGGTGCAGCCATTGATTTTTGTGAAAAAAATTTAAATTTCAGCATGCTATCACTGCTAGAACTCATAGGAATCTATCAGTGGTATCAGAGCCAGATTCTCAGTTTAAGCTTTTATGTTTTAAAACTTGTTTATCTTTTTGTAAAATAATCTGATAGATCAATCACCAAGCCATCCGGGTCATAGGAGAAAGAAGGGATCATCACCCTCTTTTCCAATTCGATGGGATCTCTTATGGCCTGTAGGGGTGCCATTGTGTTTGATTTTTGAAGATGAACCATAAAAGGTTGACTAAACTCTGTTTTAATCATCGCAATTAAATTTGAAATCATGAACATGTTTAGATTAGATCTAAAGTATTTTTGTAATTGATTTAATTGCTGATTATGCATGATTAACTAGATCTGAAATTTGGATGCATGTGATGCATGTTTATGTTAATATACATAACATGAATAAATCTGAAATCATAAACTTGTTAGATTAGATCTAAATAAAATTTATGATTCATTTAATCTCTGATTTTGAAAGACATATCAGATCTGAAAACTCATGCAAAAGTTGTATAATGTTTAAATTAATTCATGACAGTTTATATATATGATATATGAACATAAAGCGTAATGAATTAAACATGAATTAAAAGGTGAATTACACATGATTAATTATCACACTCAGATCTAAAAAATATTTTAAGAACAGAAAGTTTATAATTAATGTGTAATTAAAAATATTATGCAATGATATAAACTTTCATAAGCTTTACACTTAATTAAAAATTAAGTGATATGAAAATCTAGATCTAGTATTGTAACTCAATTCAATGACAATTACATAAGTATTTGGGCATTTAGGTTAGCTTGAATCAAGTTCTTAAGATTGGGTTAGACCTAAGGTTAGAATCATTCATGGACTAATAGAATTAATTGATCAAATCTAATTAAGTAGTAACTAGATTAGGTTAAGAAAATTCTAGTTCAATTTACAATAGTTATAAATTGATCAAGTCCATGTCTTTGATTAGACCAAGATGGAACTTGATTTAGGCTCAGAGGTAGAGCCCGAGTCATTTGACTAAACAAATCGAAATTGATTAACCAGTCGGTGTCTAAGGTAAGTTTGGCAGATTTGACCGATGGTTTTTAATTGGGAGCTACTCGCACTGATTCGTCTTTGTCGAATCGATGGTTCCTGCCAGATTCACCACAACACCTTTTTGCAGTCTGATTTAGTGGTGCCGGAGTTTGTGTAGATGATACAAGGTTCAGATCATATATCAGGGCTAGGTGGCTTCTACCAATTTTTGAAGAATATCAGTGCAGACAATTCCACAAATGCCTTCTCTCCAGAAATTCTGCAAGGTGCTGGTGAGGAGACTAAGGAGATGATACTAGGTTCATATCATATATCACGGCTAGGTAGCCTCAACCAATTCTCGAAGAATACCAGTGCAGACAATTCCACTATTGCCCTCTCCTCAGAAATTTTGTAAGGTGCTGGTGAGGAGATTGGGGAGATGATACAAGGTTCAGGTCTTATATCAGGGCTAGGTAGCCTCGACCAATTCTCGAAGAATACCAGTGCAGACAATTCCACCATTGCCTTCTCTTCAGAAATTTTGCAAGGTGCTGGTGAGGAGATCGGGGAGATGATACAAGGTTCAGATCATATATCAAGGCTTGGTGGCCTCTACCAATTCTTGAAGGATATCAGTGCAGACAATTCCACCATTGCCTTCTCTCCAGAAATTCTGCAAGGTGCTGGTGAGGAGATTAAGGAGATAATACAAGGTTCGGATCATATATCAGGGCTAGATGGCTTTGACCAATTCTTGAAGGATATATTAGTGCGGACAATTCCACTATTGCCTTCTCTCCAGAAATTTTGCAATGTGCTAGTGAGGAGATTGAGGAGAGGGCCGCAATCCTTGCGTCACTCGGTGATAGCCTGCCCACGCCATCAGTTGATGATATACTAAGAGAGGTGACTGATGAAGGCTTTAATGTATAATTTATTTTTTCATTATGTAGGTCCTAGAATTGTTTCCCATTACATTTCTTCATAATTATGGGTGCCGCAAAAGCGAAGCCCCTAACTATGATGATGTACTACATGTGCCAATTGGTTGCTATAGAAAAGAACTACGTATGGCTTGATCCTCCTTGGGAAGGGGTACGTAGGCAGCCCGAACAGGTGCAGCCATTGATTTTTATAAAAAAAAAATAAATTTCAGCATGCTATCACTGCTAGAACTCATAGGAATCTATCAGTGGTATCAGAGCCAGGTTCTCAGTTTAAGCTTTTATGTTTTAAAACTTGTTTACCTTTTTCTAAAATAATCTGATAGATCAATCACCAAGCCGTCCGATCATAGGAGAAAGAAGGGATCATCACCCTCTTTTCCAATTCGATGGGATCTCTTATGGCGTGTAGGGATGCCATTGTGTTTGATTTTTCAAGATGAACCATAAAAGTTGATTAAACTCTATTTTAATCATCGCAATTAAATCTGAAATCATGAACATGTTTAGATTAGATCTAAAGTATTTTTTTAATTAATTTAATTGCTGATTATGCATGATTAACTAGATCTGAAATTTGGATGCATGTGATGCATGTTTATGTTAATATATGTAACATGAATAAATCTGAAATCATAAACTTGTTTAGATTAGATCTAAATAAAATTTATGATTTATTTAATCTCTGATTTTGAAAGACATATCTGATCTGAAAACACATGCAAAAGTTTTATAATGTTTAAATTAATTCATGATAGTTTATATATATGATATATGAACATAAATCGTAATGATTTAAACATGAATTAAAAGGTGAATTACACATGATTAATTATCAAACTCAGATCTAAAGACTATTTTAAGAACTAAAAGTTTATAATTAATGTGTAATTAAAAAGATTATGCAATGATCTAAACTTTCATAAGCTTTACACTTAATTAAGAATTAAGTGATATGAAAACCTAGATCTAGTATTGTAACTCAATTCAATGATAATTACATAAGTCTTTGGTTATTTGGGTTAGCTTGAATCAAGTTCTTGAGATTGGGTTAGACCTAAGGTTAGAATCATTTATGGACTAATAGAATTAATTGATCAAATCTAATTAAGTAGTAACTAGATTAGGTCAAGAAAATTCTAGTTCAATTTACAATAGTTGTAAATTAATCAAGTCCATGTTTTTTATTAGACCAAGATGGAACTTGATTTAGGCTCAGAGGTAGAGCCCGATTAAAATTGATAAACCAGTCGGTGTCTAACGTAAGTTTGGCAGATTTGACCGATGGTTTTTAATTGGGAACTACTCGCACTGATTCGTCTTTGTCGAGTTGATGGTTCCTGCCAGATTCACCACAACACCTTATTGCAGTCTGATTTAGTGGTGCCAGAGCTTGTGCAGATGATACAAGGTTCAGATCATATATCAGGGCTAGGTAGCTTCGACCAATTTTTGAAGAATATTAGTGCAGGCAATTCCACCGATGCCTTCTCTCCAGAAATTCTGCAAGATGCTGGTGAGGAGACTAAGGAGATGATACAAGATTCATATCATATATCAAGGCTAGGTAGCCTCAACCAATTCTCGAAGGATACCAGTGCAGACAATTTCAATATTGCCCTCTCCACAGAAATTTTGCAAGATGCTGGTGAGGAGATTGGGGAGATGATACAAGGTTCAGGTCTTATATCAGGGCTAGGTAGCCTCGACCAATTCTCGAAGAATACTAGTGCAGACAATTCCACCATTGCCTTCTCTTCAGAAATTTTGCAAGGTGTTGGTGAGGAGATCGCGGAGATGATACAAGGTTCAGTTCATATATCAAGGCTTGGTGGCCTCGACCAATTCTTGAAGGATATCAGTGCAGACAATTCCACCATTGCCTTCTCTCTAAAACTTCTGCGAGGTGCTGGTGAGGAGATTAAGGAGACAATACAAGGTTCGGATCATATATCAGGGCTAGGTGGCCTCGACCAATTCTTGAAGGATATTAGTGCAGACAATTCCACCATTGCCTTCTCTTTGGAAATTTTGCAAGGTGCTAGTGAGGAGATTGAGGAGAGGGCCGCAATCCTTGCATCACTCGGTGATAGCCTGCGCAGGCTATCAGTTGACGATATACTACGAGATATGACTGAAGAAGGCTTTAATGTATAATTTATTTTTTCATTACGTAAGTCCTAGAATTGCTTCCCATTACATTTCTTCATAATTATGGGTGCTGCAAAAGCGAAGCACTTAACTATGATGATGTACTAAATATGCCAATTGGTTGCTATAGAAAAGTCATGCACTTGTCTTTACATACTTCATGGCAACATATGTCCCACTTTTTTTTTTACTGCAAGAAACAAAAATTTGTTGGAAAAATATTTAAGGTGAAATATGTGTTATTTGTCTATATATGTCCAAAGTATTTTCCATGCTGCTATTTAATGTCCTAGACAAGAAAAAGTTCGATAAATTGCTATGTGTCTGCATGTATATTTGTATGTACCTGCATCCATTTCTACGATTGTTGTGTCGCATATACGAAAGATGTATCATGTTTTACTAGCTCTTTTTTGTTTCCTTCTGGGTTGATGTATTCAAAATCCTTCAATTCTATACTTTTCGCAAATATTTTGTTATTGATTTGAGTTAATCTTATCAATAGTTGGTAGATTTTGCATATGTCAAGTTTCGCCAACTAGTACCTGAGGGCATATCAGCCGGCAACTGGTTTGGTAGGATACGGGTCCCTATTGTGCCGCTTTAGGGCAAATTGACATTAGTAGAATTGGAGAGGGAGGGCAAATTAACAAAGAGAGAACCGGAGAGTGAGGAGGAGAGGAAAAAGGAGAGAGAGAACAAGAGATGGGGAAAGAGAGGGGGAAAAGGCTTTGCAGAATCGAGGTTTAGAAAGTAATTCATCATATCAGGCCTATGTACACAACATACATACACCCTGTTGTGCTATGTAACAGAGTCGCAACATAAAGAAGTTGCTAAATGATACAAGAAAATTAACAACGAGACTATCAAACTATGACATAATTGTCTAATTTAAGAAAAATTTCAACCAGGTTACCCCCACATATCCAATAAAACTCAATTAATTAATGGAAAAACTCTCATAATTTCTCCATTTCTTACTTTTGTTGTGATCTCCAGATGATGCCAAAGCTCTCCATCATGTTTCTTTAGAAGCTGTGACAACTTAGCAATTGCAGAACAAATTCCAACAATGCTGTTGTCAAGTTTCTGACAGAAATTGTCCTTGAATCCACGTAATAACTAAACAAAACAAAAGAATGCGTCTCCTTCAGCGTAAGCCTGTGTGTAGATCAAAATGGCAGAATAGTAAAGAATTTGAGAAATGAAAAGCATAAAACAACTATCATTAAACTTTACAATTTGAGAATGTTTCCAGTGTAAACTTTCAGTGTACGGAATCAACACCCACCATCATTAAACTTTACAATTTTTTTATAAAAAATTCAAGCTCGATAATTTTACTCTATCAATAATTGCAATTCCTAAATGAGGTCTATATTTTGCTTGGATTTAACAATATTTAATGAAATGATGGTTGATCAAAACAACCAATCTTAAGTAAGAAAAATTATAAATTCTTCTTTATCCAAGAGAGTGACATCAAGAGAAAAGGTGCATGAGGAAAAAGGCTGGGTAAAGGAGGGAGATTGAGGTAGGTAAAGGAGCACAGAATGAGGGCAATAAGAGACAAATACACATGTGGAGAATAATAAGAACACTACTTATGCAACACAATGTGCAGCCAGCAAATACGGTTGAAATCATCACTTGTCCTAAAAGCTTAAGCTTATAGGATGAGGTATATTTGTTTATATATTTTATATTTTCTAACACTCCCCCTCACATGTGGGCCGGACTTTTCTTAATGGGCGAGCCCAATATGTAAAATTTCTTTAATAATGGGGTTAAAGAGTATGGAGACAGTGTTCGAACTCAGGACCTTTGCTCTGTTACCACTTACCATGGTAAAATCACCATTTTTCCTAAAAACTTAAGTTTATAGGATGATGTAGATTTATTTATATATGTTATATTTTCTAACAGATACTATAACCAACTAGATCATTAGAGACAATATCAAATTTTAGTCAGATGTCTATATTTGTAGTAAATAATTCCAATATATTTCCTTATTCATGAGGCCTATTTCAAGTATGATTTTATATTGGGTTTAATGCCTGTTTGGGTTGGGGGTTTAGTCTTATATATACTTCTAATGCATTGTATGAAGGTAACCTTTTGATATGTTAATAATAATTTTTAGAGAGAACTTCCTTCACTAGATGAAGGGTTCTTCAACCCAAATGGCTTCAATTTGTGTGCCGGCTACGAAGTTAAATCCTGGTGATCAAATCATCTTTAATCCTTCCTGCGGCATCAACTATGCTCAAGAGGGCATTGTTGCAAAATTTGCGGAATTAAAAAAATGCAAACAATTATAGTTTATTGCTTAAATGAGTAGTTCTAGAAATAATTAATTTGTTTGCAAATGCATGCAGATATACCTAAAAGTATGTGATATTCGCAAATAAAACATGAATCCACAATTTGCTTAATAAACACCTCTGCTTTGGAAAATAGCCCTAGCTCACACTTCGGGATGTTGTAGAGGATAGCCATCACACGAAAACTGGGCTTGGAAATGAGGAGCCTTGACTTGTTAATTTGAAACATTATTTTTCCTGAAAAGGGTGCATTAAAATCTAACAAAAAGGGAGCACTAAAAGCTAGGCTATGCTCTAGCCTTTTTTTTAAATTTTCTTGCTCTCTTGTTACTCTATTAATTCTTTTATTTTTTTTCCTCTTTCTGTTCTTCTAATAATTCTCCCCGAGCTCGCATCTGTTCTTCTAATAATTCTCCCCGAGCTCGCATGGTTCACAAATAAATCGAACAGTACAGAGCATATAGAACCATATCGGTACTAAGCTAGTATGTAGTATGGAAGATGTACCGACTCTCAGTACACCGAACCAACTCCTGTGCTGGGCATACCAACACAAGTAGCACCAATATAGGGCTGAGGTCTAAGACGGCGTACCTTATTTCTTAAACTCCTTGGAAATAACGAAGGAATGGCCATAATTTGCCATTATAACCAAAACAGAAAAAGCAGTTACGAAGAAATAGGACTATTAAAAAAAAATACTTAAACCATTATTTTTCATAAATACCCATAGACATGATAAAAATATTTTGCAATCAGCTGAAAAAAAATTATTTTTTCCATTGCAGTGCAAATATTTGATTTTTAAAATATTATTTTATTAGGGAACAGTGTCATAGTAGCCCTTATTTCATACCATCGTCACCAGGGGTGAAAACTCAGACTCGTTTGATTCAGATGCATACATATTAAATAACCAAATGTGTGGAATTGAAATGAAAAATGCAGAAGACTGGGTTACATGATGATACAAAAAAGTAAAAGCTGTCAATAGTAAGAGCTGCCCTCCACCGTTATACATGCAGCAATCTTCTATATAACATGAACTGACAACATACATATATATATATATATATATATATATATATATATATATATATATATATCCTACAAAATTTTCTGATCACAGAAACATGTTCAAAAGGAAAGTGTAGAGTAGGACATCAATCCAATAAACCTATTCAGTTGGGCTCAGCAGCTGTGTAAAGTGCAAACGGCATCAATAGCTAGGACCTTCATAAATTCATCATGGCAAGGACGGAATCATAACTTTATTAAAGGAAAAGAAGATGACCCGCCCATGATCCACATAGCAGAACTTAAGGGGAACGCCATTACACTTCTTCTCTAGATTTTCTACATCTACTATTGAGGGCGGTTTATACCTGCAGAGACAATATTTCAAGAACATGCAATTAAAGATGGATTGAAATCATAATGACTACAAGAGATGTTTTACACAATGTTAAAAAAAGCTTAAGAAAATGGGAACCACATCAGAAGAATGGCATGATGAAAAGCAACCAACCCATAAAAAACGAGAAACCAAGAAAGAAAAAGAAAGTATGACATCTGCACTTGTACTCAGAGATCTTCTCCACCAACGAAATAGGAACCTCTATCCAAGTCAGGTTGTGTTAAATAAGAGTTTAGCATTAGAGTCTCCAATTGGTCATTATGACTGCAGGCATACGTCTTTGGTAATGGTTCTCTCTATTCACTTGATTCATGAAGCCCATAAACTAGTTATTTGGACTTGGATTGAACAAAATGTTAGACACACTGCATCTTTCAAATTAGAAGTAATAAAAACTTGGTTCTGGCTTCCCTGATATAGAACTGATCTTTAGAAGAATGTAACTGTGTGTTGAACTCTCCAGCAGGGCAGCTTTGATAAAAGAGGTCTGCCATGAAAAGTTGGAGATTAGTTGGTGGGAACTGAAACCCTCCTCCTAAGCTATGCACTTTATATTCATGCAACCAAGAAGGAACCTAAGAGATTTAACCAAACATAATGACCACTCAGCCAATCTGGACAAAGCTCCACATAAAAGACTTTGTTCCAGATCTATAGTTCTAAGTATATAGAGCAGATTGCTTGTGATGCTATTTAGTTTTGACATCATCTTTTTAGATGAGCCTGAAGGTCATTAGTGTTCTGAGATGGCCTCACTTGGCTTGGATAATTTGAAAGCTTGGGATTGGGAATTTGTGTTACCCCGATGCTTGAAAACCTTTTTTTTTTCATGATTGAACACCTGGACACAGACACTTCAAATCAGTGAACCATGATGACGTCATGGTCACATAACAAATTTTGGCACCTATACCTAAACGTTAACAAGTCTAGTATAACATTTGGCAAAAAATTTATGAATTGTCTGAAATTACAAAAGAACTGATCCAACAAACTACACACAAATATTCATATATATTTAAGCAAACATATACTTTCAGCATTTTCCCATGTCCGATCTCTTGAAAGATCCAATATCCAACACTTCTAGATGCTTCAATACTTGACACCCATGTCATGTGTCCAAGTAACATAGCTTAAAATAGCACTTCCGTAACTTTCAACAATTCATAAACATAAGTTGATAGGTGGTTGCACGGAAGAAAGAGAAAGATGATGAATAAAACAGAGAGGTTATGCTCAAAGTAGAGAAGAAACCTAACAAGGACAAATATGTAATAGTATAGACACCAAGAAGAGTAAAAATTGGTCAAAACTTGATTACATTCAGCACAACACTACAATTTCACAAGTATTTCTCACAAAATTGCCAGTCATGGGACTCTTATAAGAAACCCTCTTACCGGCAATAAGCATGGAAGAAAATGATACAGATGTAAGATTCTTATGTTATGTTAATAAGCATGAGTTAAGATTTCTGTCAATTTTACTTCCTAAAACTCCATTAGCTCTTTTAAAACCATTTTGAGATATAAATCTTATAATTGCCTATTATTTTGATGTAACGAAAAACATGGCATAATAATATACTGACAACTCCTAGTCTTTATCCATCTCTGTCAAATAGATATAACCCATTCAGAGAGGAAAGAATACACTCTATCCAGCTTCTCTCATCTGCCCAACATATTATTCAGCATCTAATCTCTAGAAAAATCTTATTCACTCCTAAAAATTTTCTGTCCTTTTTTTTCCACATTTCTTTTTAACTAAATGTTCATTGCACATGCATCTAGCCTAAAGCTGTCAAAAGATGAAAGCATCTGAAATATAAAGTGAGAAACCAGAGATACGATAGTAAGTTGATGTATGCATGAAAATGTTGCAGCTTTTTCCAGTACCAGTAGCACTAAGATATGCTATGAAAATTTGGAAATTTACTGATGAAACCTTGAACAATAAATTAATATTTGTCAAGTTAATATAACAAACATCACAAACATCAAATAGAGAAAGGATTGCATAAGCAGAGAGTTTTGTAAATTTATATCAAAATCATATCATTAGAGCTTGTCACCCTACAATGGGCCATAAAAGTCAACACAATTTGAGTCAGCTTTTAGGCCATCCACAATCAAATCTGATCAGCTTATAGTTCAGAACAAAGAAGACTGGTTTTTAATATCATGGAGGATTAGTCATAAGTGTTTCAATTGACAAAAACAACATAATCACTAAGCTAAATGAGAAAATGAAGTTACATGGTTCTGATTTTATCTTCTATTGTTGACTATGACCCTATGAAAGTAGGTCACATTACAAAGGGAGTTACAAAGCAAAGCATGAAGAAAGAGACTGCTACTAAAAGGTCAACTATCTTGATCATTCAAAGTTTCAAACAATCATGGCACTCTGACATTGGTAAAGAAAATCACAACTCTAGCAATATTACTTATTTTATTAAAAAACATGAAAGTATATACAGTTTCACAATCTCTTAGCCAAGGAAAGATGTCATGAATCTCCCTCCATATCTCACAGTGTAATGATTAACATGCATGCTCAAAAGTTTTAGCTTCTGTTTTTCGATGCTATTCTTTATTTCATTCACACTACTAGAATAATCCTAAGTCCTAACCTTCAACATCATTTTTGCATGCACCAAATCTTGCAAACCTCCCAAGCCACCAAAATCTCATCCGTTATTCTAGCGATAGTACCACTAAATTACTTGTATCAAGACAACTAGAGTTCTAGCAATCCTTCCTCATCCTTTACCTACTCTATGCCTCAGCACCGAACCATTTAAGATGGTACTTTCGAAAAGATATGTTATTTGAACTCATCTTTATCACTAAAGCACTTTCTCAAGCTACATTTATCCATGCAGTTTATGTACACAAGAGTCAAGATCAAGGTTCGCCGTCTCGGTACCGAACCCCGTTCCGGTGCCACACTAGTACAATGACGGTACAGTATCGAATAAATTTTTTTTGGTGTACCGAGTGTCGGTACGCCATCCATATTAGGTATCGGTACCGAACCGCTACAGTACAGTATGCCACGTACCGTCCGATTTAGGCCGGTATAATAAACCATGGTCAAAATCTTTTAGTATATATCCTGCCCTTCTGCAACCATTTCACAAAAATATCAACTCTTTCTCTTTGATAGACTCCATAAAATCTTGTGACCACGGTCTGAAAATAAATTGTTGAACACCTCCATAGTCATTTGCCTCTTCACATCTTCCCTATGTGTTCATCCTTGGTGGCTAGACTTGGGATACTTCTTTCGTTTTTTTATTTTTCAGGTACCATAAATCAAAGATTTTATTTTTCTTTTAAATACTAGCAAGAGAAGTAAGAAAACAGGTGCGACTCTTGCTTAGAAAGTGGAAGGGGAGTCATTGGTCAAAATTAATGTTTCTAAAAGGTTCCTTGTCAATACATTTTATAAAACTTAAGCTGAAAATTGAAGTTCTCATTGTTCGTTTCTATCTGAAACTCTTTTTGTCGGAATGTTTCTTAAGATTATATTATATATTTGTCATACCATTCATGATGTGTTTTTTCTAGAGTTACTTAAAAAAGTATATTATATTTTAGATTTGAGGTATTTCACACTAAAATATAATCTTATCAAATTCAATAACAGCTATTTTCTTTCCTTAAACTGCATTAAAATCAGAAAAAAGAAAAGGGAAAAATCAATCATGGAGTTTAATGGACATGATTGCAATGGAGACTAGTCTTTAAAAGTTAAACAAAGAAAAGACACTGTTACCAGCATCATTTCCACTGGCACAGGAAAATAAATATAGAAATCAGAAAAAAGTGGAAAGTATTTGTTATGTAACCAAAAACAACAACTTAGTTTCTCTAGGCTCTGGGATTTAGTTCGTGCCTTGTAATTTTCTTTCTTTCTGCCTCCTTTGAGGCTTGTTGTTCTTCATTCTTTATTGTTTAATAAATTTGGGTGCATTCTACCCTCTCTTCCCCTCAACAAAAAAAAAAGAGGAAAAAAAAGTTATGAAGCTTAAGAAACTTCTTGACCTTGCGAGCCAGATTCACAAGAGGACCCTTTATGATTCTTGAACATTAGTATCAATCTTTAACAACCTTAGAAAACCAAAGGCAGCTGTATCTATGGAAATGCCAGACTCTGGTATGGAATTTAAGGCAACAGAAAAGAATTTCCTAAAGTCCTAATGATATCAACTTTGGTGCAAAAAATTTTCCAAGCCTAAGACAAAGTGCAGTATTTTATTTATTCTATTGTGATGACCATGCGGATCATATGGCAAACACAACCTAATGAGAAGATGTGAAATAATAAGGAGGAATTTAAGTGTTGTTAATTTGTTATCAATTTTAAGGAAAAGAAAACCTTGGACAGGAAAACCATGAAAAAATATGACCATGTAACATCAAATAGATGGGTCATACCTATTATATATGTCTGTCTTCATGTTTATCCAATGAAAGAGATGCACAGCAGAGAATACAATGTGATTCGACTTAGTACATTCTATTAGGCAAGATAGATTAATGATCTAGAGAAGTTTAAAAAATTATACGAGATAACTATACAGCCTAAGGTTGCTTTTTTATTAACCATCTATTTTGGATATTAAATCTACCTGACCAGGCAAAGAATAAAACTTGGATCACCCGGGGAAGATTTTCTAAACTTGCTGTTGGGTAGATATACATCAAAAGTTGGAGTAATGTCATTAATCTGCATATCTTTAAGCATCTGAATGATGGGAATACTTTCCCCCACTTCCCTGTTGGGCCTCCCATCAATGTCTAGCGTGCTTTGAAGCAAGTTATTGTTGCAACAGATCATTTTATTCTTCATAGTCCATGGAAGACCATGGCGTCCAACAATGTATCCAAGCAGCTTCAGGTGCTTGTAAGCTTCAAAGGACTCCCAAGAACACCCATACTTTCCTTCTGCTATCTTCTTATATACATCTTTTATGCTAAGGCTTGTATCATCAACATCCAGGAGAAGAAGTGCCCCTCTTTCAGCTAAAAACCTACAACCAAATTCAAATAACTTGAGGCTGTGAACTTGCAAGTGAGAAGCAGAAAGATAGTAGATCTTTGTTTTTCATAGGAAACTATAGGCAAAGAGTGCCCAAAGGTATTTATCAAAGTGAAATGAAGAGTTACAAAAAAAAAAAGGAAGAAAAGAAAGACCCCTGCAAGAAGGATATTTGTAGTAAATCAAGTCCCTTAACTTCAATCCATTTGAATAAAATTCTTACGGCAAAAAGTGCCCGAGTAGATCACTTAGTTTCAAATTATGCAGCCAGCAGAAACTCCTGCATCATTCCCTCAAATACCAAGTTATAATAACACATACCAAGTAAGAAAGAAAAACAAATCGACCAGTTTATCTTTCAATCGATATGTTCGATGAGCATGAACTTTCAGTGAGTCCATAAAAGAAATTCCCTTTCACTTGAGATGTCTTTTAATAACTGAGCAAGTCACCCATAGACCAGTTAATAGGATTATTATTGACTATGTATTACAGTACTAAAGTTGCTGACTGACCAACTGTAGTTTACTTACTACCATCTTTTCACCACAGAGCTACCACACTATCTTGAAAACCTAAAGAACTTACAAAAGAAATCACCAATGTAACCTAGACTATAATTACAGGCCAAAGGGTTGAGAAAGTTGCTGAGTTTATAGATTTTTAAGCATACTGTTCAAGTCCGTACATGGAAAAGAACTGAACAGCAATTAAATCTGACACAAAGAAGCACAATCAGATTGAAACTAAGGCATGCAAAAAGTAGCATAGGCTAAGTCTAGGTCAAAAAAAAATGATGGAATTTAGGGGTTTGTACTAAGTTATCATAGAGGAGGACAAGGAGGAAGAAGGAGAATAGGCTCCAGGATTGCATGCCAGGAAGAAGAAATAACATGAGATCCCCCATAACTAAAATTATTTATTTTGATATCTTCTCAATTACATGTCAAAACAAGTTTCTGAAATCTATCTCAATCATCCATCTATTGCTGATAGACAAGTCATCTAGAAGAAGGGCATAATAGTATACTAAATAAGACATTCCTTGACAACCTACTTCAGAGCGAGCGAGCGAGTGAGCGAGCGCGAGAGAGAGAGAGAGAGAGAGAGAGAGAGAGAGAGAGAGAGAGAGATCTAAATTCTCAAACAGCAATTATCTTCTTTGACTATCAAATAAAAAGATGGTCTACCAGCATAACAAGCATTATTTATAGCAAAACTAACAAGGAGAAGGAAAAGGGATGTGTCTCAGGTTTTGGAATGAATTATACCAATAGCAATTATACCGCACAGCCCTTGTGATCTAAGGTGACCATATGCTTAAGAAGGAGAAATGTGAAGGAAAGAATCATATGAAAGACATGGGAACAAGTAGCGTATTATGGTAGGAGTAGAATTTAGCATAAAATGAGATGCACCTAAGAGAGGAAACGAATTAACATCTAAATGTTCAAATGGGGCAAATGGGTCCATGTCCAAAGAATTGTAACAGTTTTAAAACAGATACAGTATAGAGGGAACGTATGATGGTAGAATATACATAAAATGAACAAGAGTAGCAAAGGTTATGACAGAGAGGTGCCTGATAGTAAGTATGTAAAATGAAAAGCCATCTTAGAAAGCAATAACAATATCGAAGAAGCCACATGATGCAGGACAAACTCACTTTGACACTGATCAAGGAGAAGGATAGAACATCAGGTTGCCTGTACTTTTCCTCCCCAACAGAGCGATTTCAGCAGGCTGACTCAAAAGGTTTATCTAAGCAATAATTGTTTAAGCTCAAACCAGGTTAAGTCCCTAGTCTTAATCCCTGACTAACAGGGCTTCTAAAATCCAGAAATGAGCAATTAATTTATGTCTTTATTGTTATCAAGATAATTTTGTTTCAAGTTGAACTTGAGGCTCATAAATGTGCAAAAAATCAAAAATTCAAGTTTCTCTATAAAATTTTAAAAAAAAAGATATTGGATTTAGTAATAATTGAAAAGTAGCAGCTCAAAGTACCAATACACGACAAAAAGCTGGAATTTTGATGTAAGATGGCACAAAATAACATCTTAATCTCAATGGATTCACCCCAAAGGCTGACACACACATGGATTTTCAACAAAATAATTGTTGTTTGAACAATGATACCCATGAACAAGGGGTAAAGAATACAAACCCAACTATTTGAAAGCTACTCAAGAACTTGAAATGAAAGCAAAAATCGAATATTGATGAAAGGGCAGTGAACATTAACATCTAAAGCTACATTATATAACCTAAAAAATCAGCATACTTACAGGATTTCCTCAATGTGGCAATACAGCTTGCCGCTCCGGATGATACCGGTGGTCGTCCACATGCTGCCTTTCTTCTCTATCACTTTCCCCATCCCCATCACTTCGTCCCACTGTGCCCGAGATATCTCCTTCCTTCTCTTCATCCAACGACCAAGAAATTAAACCAGAAGTTGTCTATAAGAAATGCGTATATATTTTGAGCCGAATACCTGAACTGAAGTTTGGAAGCAGATGGCTTGGTGATACCGGTAGATAAGAAGGGGTTCAGGTGGTGCTCTTCCTCTTCCTCTTCTTCTTCCCCTTGTACTCTTCCTCTTCTTCCTGTTGGAGTCTTAGCCGGTGAGTCCATCACTGGATTCCGAACGCCCTCGGAGAGAGTACCACGTCAAAGCTTCGGCAAGTCAAGGGCAAGGATTTGCCGGGCCTCGGGCTACATTAAATCTCTATATAATTTTCAACTGGCCAACCCGGGGCGGCCCAATGCATTTGGGGGCTAAGACAAACTCACTGGAGGAGGTATTTTTTAAAAAAAATGATAATTTTTTTTAATAAATATAAAATACATTAAAAATTTATTTAAAAATAATTCGTCTAGCTTTTTGAGATGTAAAATTACTAATCAAACTTTTGTACTCAATATTCATTAAAATACTATTTTCAATCTCATGGAGTTTTTTTTTTCAAGTAGGAAAGCAACTCATGTTAACAATAATAACATAAATGAATCACTAAATTTAGACAACAATATATCCAAGAAAAAACTCCAGAAGACAGAAAACACACATATCTAAACAGTCGTAAGAAATTAATTCACAACATATTCATGAATTTTAAAAAAACAGGTAACCTAGATTTTACTAGACCCAATCAACCAAGTTAAAAAGAGCTTAAGAACTCGATGCATAAAATAATGAGAATATGTTACAAGGGAAAGAAAAGGATTAGGAAAAGAAGAATCATAAGTACAGATTCTCATAGACAAGTAATATCTGGCCTCGAGTGAAGTAAAAGATACAGAAAAGGAGGAGATGGACAAGTACTGAAGTACACCTTCGTTCCTTGATGCCCACAAATACAGCATCTCTCAAGGTACCATACCATATGCTTTCTCCAATTTAACATGAGCTCGTTTTCAGTTTTCTTATCTTGTTCCATCACACTCTTTAGTATCATACTCTATATTGTTGATTCAATTCCACAAAAGTTGGTACAATTATGTGCATAACTCTTACAAAAAAATGACATGGAAATTGCTTTATGTAACCAACCATAACCATGGAAAATCAAGATTCCAAGAAAATCAAAATTCTTGAGTTGTTTTATCACTAATGACCGAAAAATCTGCCCAATGGACTAATAACACTGTTTGCAGAAATTTTCACCAAAAACAGAACAATCGTGCACCTTTAGCAGGAGACTAAATAAATCCTTCTTTTATTTAAACATCAAAAGGCAAAAGGAACGAAAAAGAACAACAAAAAGAGAGAGGACGCCACTGAAACAGAGGAATTTAAGGCCGAGGAGGAAGCCGAGATGGTGAGATAAGGTGGAGGCACGGCTTCACCAGGAAGTTGGAAGATAAAAAAAGTTCCGAGCAAGACGATTAGAACTTAGAAGAGAAGAGAGACTCTTCGCCCTCCCTAAAGCGGATCGGAAGACTAGATAAGGAGAAGAAGAGAGAGAGAGAGAGAGAGAGAGAGAGAGAGAGAGAGAGAGAGAGGAGAGAGAGTTATATCAAGATCCAGAATGGAAGACGACGACGCCGCGCTGGAGAAGAGTGGGTGTTTTTACTATTTCACGGCGGGGGTTTGGGAACGGCACGGGTTCCTCTGTTTCAGTGAAATAGCTCTACGCCTCCAGGGACTTTCAAGTAAACGCGTCCAAAATACAATATAAAAAATAGAAAATTTGCGAGGAAGACCTTAATCATTTGACGGAGATATGGTGTTCGGTGGAATCTTTATTGCCGAAGGCTGGACTGGTCGAGAGAGGAGACCGTCGAGACGGGAGTAGACGAGGGGGCGGAAACGAGAAGCCTTGTCGCCGTTGTCGGGGTGAGCAGATGGCCGGTGGCCTGGCGGGGTGGCGGGTTATCGAGTTGAGGCGAGGAGGAGAAGCCCTACTTCCCTTCCTAATCGGAGAGACATGCTAGGGATCCAAGGGGTGGGATAGGGAATTAATCTTGGAAAATATTAAGGACACCTCAGGTAGTATGATTGGGTTCGGGCCGGAGCCGGACTGGGTCATTGTAAACACAAGCCCGAACTGTTCAAAGGAGCCTAAGCTCATCCAAAATGTGCGGAGCTCGAGTAGGCCGCGCAAGATTTGAGCAGCAGCTCTAGTCTCAGTGGTTATGGTTTCGACATTAGTTCAAGCACGATGCGACTCGTACTAGTTATAAACACAGTTCAAAAACCTAATGCCTTGCTGGCCTCTTGGTGTAAAATAGGTGGATGTTTGATCCTAACCAGGGATCGTCGGTCCGGCTAGAGCTAGAAGTCGGCGCATGTAGAATCTTCATCTTCGAGGCTCGATAACAAAATATCATATTGAAGAAATTAGTACGAGGGACGCCCCGTGCGATCGAATGGGTGAGTGCATCAAAATTCATGCGACTTTTCGTCGAGCACTTGGGATCCATTGGAGATGGGTGATTGGAACACCAGTTTGACGAGGGAGACAGTGGTGGACGAGGGTGCAGGGCTTGATCGGCCAAAGAGCCGTCTAGAAGCGGAGATCGGCTACTCTCGACGGCAGCCAAGAAGCTTCCCTCATCGTCGACGGTGGCACAGATGCCACCCCAGCAACCGGTGCGGACCAACCACTGGATATTGGAGAAGGAGCTTGAGGTCCTCTAGCGGCACTTCATGGAGGTACTCGAGCTACCATCGAAGTGGGTGGGGAAGATTAGAAGGGCATGGTCTTCGACGACAGTGATTGTTTGTAGCTTGGGCGGCGAGTCCCGACAGAGTGGGTAGCTCGAGAGTTATGTCTCAAGGAAAAGCTTGATTATAAGGTAGAGGCTTTCCTGATGGTGGAGGAGCACTAGACCTTCCGATTCAAGAGCGAGGGTGACTAGGATTTGGTGTTGCCAACGACCCATAGCTGGTGGCGGGCCAACTACTGGCCATGGAGAGAGATGGGTGCCGGACTTTGTTCCCGACATCAACTCCATGAACCGAGTGGTGGTATGGATCCGGCTCCTTTGTCTCCCTCTGGAATATTGGGACAGGGACTCGATCTGGATATCATGGTGGCGGTTGGCCTCTGGCCCTGGATGGATTCATTGACCAGCTTCAAAAGTTCGGATATGCCAGGGTTAAGGTGGAACTCAATGCCCTAAACCCTCTCAAACCTGTTTTCATCAAAGGGGAGTCGCAGAACTTCTGGCAGGCTTTCGTTTATGAAAATCTACCAGCATTTTACTACGGTTGTGCTCGGATCGGTTATATGAAGGATGACTGCTGATATTCTTCCCTCGTTTCCGCTTCGACAAAGGGAGATGGAGCCAGGGCGTCTCCAGTGCCTATGGTTGTAAAGACTCCTTCAGAGACGTCGGCTCACCCGGAGATGGAGGGGGTCCAACCGGGGTCGCTGTCTGATATTTGGATCGTGGCTGGCCACCAATCGGATCTGGCAGTCGAGGGCAGCCAACGCTGGGATGCGGCCGAGGAGGATGACTACTTCCTCCTCCGAGTCAGCCTCGAGCCCATCCTCCACCCATTCCGAGCCGAGTTCTCCTAAGAACCGGCTGAGTTTGCCCGAGTTGCCACATAATTAGGATGGGTAGCAGAATCCCATCAAGGTGGTGCGGAGGAGATCGCCGGAGAAGGGGGTCCTGGCCGGTGACTCGGCGACTTCAAGTGATGAGGTGAGTCAGCTCGCTCTGGACATCGAGTCTCGATTCATGGCAGTGATACGGGTCAGGCCCAAGCGTTAGGCTTGTTGGGTCGGGCTGAGGTGGCTCGGACCGACATTGTTATGACGAAGGTTGGTTCTGGGCTCAGCTTGATGAAGCGAGCCAGGAGCCTACCTAAGGCCCGCGTGGAGGATGGGCCGGTGGAAGCTGGGTTGGGCCTTTAGAGCCCACCCAAGGCCCGCGAGGAGGGCGGGCCGGTGGAGGTTGGGTTGGGCCTTCGAAGCCCACCCGAGACCCATGCGGAGGGTGGGCCGGTGGAGGCTAGGCTGGGCCTCCAACAACCTCTATCTTCTTCTTCGGACGAAGGGCCCTTGGCTCCAAGGAGAGGGCACGATCTTTAGTGGCACAAAAGCCCTCCACCCTCTCCTCATGCATTGGCTGTCTGGACCATCAGGGGCGAAGAATCGGACGACAGCAAGGTCGACCGAGCTAGGATTGACGGCCGACCGAAGAACGAGAAGGAGAGCCAATTGGTGGGGGAGCCCGACATTCCACAGCCCATGTCTCCTGAATCAGGCGAGGGAGTTCGGGTGCCTAGAGGTGATCGCAATCGCCAACGGAGTAGGATCCCCCCTTTCTCCCGGACCACCAGGGCTGAGGCGGCGGGCGGCAGCGGGGCCAAGCTAGGCAAGATTGGTGGCTTCTCCACACGGCTTTCGGAGGCTGACCTAGTAGCGGTGCATAGGGGATTGTGAGTAGTTCCAGCCGATGGAGCTTCCAATGCCGACACAGAGGGTCCAGCGATGCCAGCTATGGGCCAAGGAAAGGGGGCTATAGAGATGCCAGATCTTGGGGGGAAGATGGAAGCTGGGAGGGCTGTGGTGGCATGGGAAGGCAACAATGAGAACACAGTGCCCTCTCTAGATGGACTGGGCCCAATTCAAGCTGACCGTGGGTATGTGGTGCTATAGCTAAAGCAAGTCTTGTAGGGGCCAGACGGAAAGTGGGGGTCAGAAGGACTAGCCGGGGCTATGATGGAGGTGGAGCATGAGGGAGAGGGCCACCCCTCCCCCCAGAATGTTGAATGAAGATCCTACTGTGAAACTATCCAGAGGGGGCAGGAAGCCTTCTTTTAGCTCGGCCTTCCGCAGACTAGTGCACTTGTATGATCTAGAGGTGTATGTGCTCTTCAGAACTTGACTATCGGAAAGGAATCTCCAGTGCACGATGCAGGCCCTACCTAGATCTTGGAGATTTTATGCAGTGGAATCCCAAGGGTTGCTGAGCAGAATTATTATGACTTGGAGACTAGGGAATTGTAATATCAACATCTTCCATAAGTGTAACCAACAGGCTATATTATGATAATTTCAGAAGTAAATGGGCTTCCATGAGTCTTATATGCGGTCTATGCCAGCACTGACTATAGAAAGAGAAGGGTGCTCTTGGGTGAGATAGCTAGTATGATTCAGCAAGGATACCCAACGGTGGTTGTGTTGGACTTCAATTGTATTGATGGTCCTCAGGAGAGTGAGTGCAAAAGGCTTTCGCTAACAAGATTGAAGTCAGGGGCTTAGTTGACCTAGGGTTCACCAAGCCGAGTTTACCTGGTGCAACAGTAGGTCAGGCTGAGCGAGAATATGGGAGAGGATTGTAATAACCCCAAAAAAAATTTTTATATATAAAAAGGGATAGAATAGTCCTTTAAAATTGATATAAAGGGTAAAATTGGAAGGAATCAAAAGTTAATGGCATAACAGTAGATGCATTGAAGTGTTTGGGGCAAAATGGGAAGGAAATAAAGTTAATGGCATAATAGTAGATATGTTGAAGTGTTAGGGGCAAAATGGAAATTTAATAATATTAAACAAAGGGTGAATAGTGCTTGATGTGACTTAATTGGAGGGTTTTGAGTTGTGGCTCAGACGTGAAACAGAGAAGGAAGGGGGGGAAATCTCAGGCGGTGGAAACACAGAGAGAGGGAAAAAGAGAGAAGAAGGAGGAAGGGGATTCGAGGTGGAGGGGAGTCCCGATTGCGCTGCCAGCTGAAGGAAAAAGTATAGATCTCCTTCCTCTCTACGCAAGGACCTCGATTTTCAAAAAGAAAAAGATAAATATCCATCCCTATCTAGTCTTTTGATGATATTAGGCTATACAAAGGGTGGATGTAGTCTATAGGGGTCAGATAAGGGTTGTAGAGGTGGTTAAAAGAGGAAGAATCGGATTTCAACAAATTTTTCCGGCATTACGAAAAAACTGTGTCGAAGTCCCAACTTCGGTGAATTATTTCGGGGATCAATCGGCCTCCGATGGTAATGCATGATTACCTTTTTGGAATCCCCTATAAGTGTAGAATGTTAGGTAAAAATTTCATCAAATTTGGAGTCTGGAAAGTGGATCAAATCCGGGATGAAGTAACCGGCTGTCGGTCCGGATGGGCAGAGCCCAGTCCCTTCCTAGGGGGGACACGGCCCTAGGCGTAGGATCGGCCGGTCCTATGACTTATATTTTGCTTGCCGCCGGGCATAGTAAGACCCCGCGAGGTGTAGTATGGCTTTCCGCGGATGTAGAATTCCCGCGAGGTGCCGTTTAGTATATAGATGTGAGATAGATTTCTGTTCTGGATACTGGCCAGCATTTACATGATCAGTGTGGTGTCTTATCCTGCATATGCATGTGATAGTAGGGAGTTGTTGCTGGTTCGCCTGGGGCGTAAAATCCACCTCCCGATAGCTGTCTAGCATTTATATTATCAGTATGGTGTCTTATTCTGCATATGCATGTGATAGTGGGGAGTTGTTGCTGGTTCGCCTGGGGCGTAAAACCCACCTCCCGATAGCTGTCTAGTATTTATATTATCGGTATGGTGTCTTATCCTGCATATGCATGTGACAGTAGGACGTTGTTGCTGGTTCGTCCGGGGCGTAAAACCCACCTCCCGACAACTGTCTAACATTTACATTATCGATATGGTGTCTTATCCTGCATATGCATGTGACAGTAGGGAGTTATTGCTGGTTCGCCTGGGGCGTAAAACCCACCTTCCGATAGCTGTCTTGTTGATGATTCAGCCTATTGACACCTGATTTATATGATTCAGTACTATGACCTGTTGAGCATATTCATGTTATCATACATACTTATTTGATTATTCTATATATGCTCCAGATGAATTGATTGGGATTGTGATGATTTACTCCTTATTTCTTATGTTGAGTTATGTGTATCCTGTTCTTGACAACTGCTCACATGCTCTTGAGATTTTACCTCGAGCCATGATTATATCTTGTCTCATGTGCATAGTACTCTCTACTCCACTCACTGAGTATTCATATACTCACTCCCCAGTTTGGTGTTTTTGATTGCAGGGCAGGTATTGTATAGAGAGGAGCAGGATTGGTGGTTGCCTGCTAGCTGTGCCGCTCCATAGTATAGTATAATGTAGATAGAGGTTTATACCTTTTGGTGTATTATAAACCTTCTATTGTATATAGTGCATAGTTACAGTCATCAATTCTGTTGTAGATATGGGTTTGACCATGGATGGATTGGGAAGCAGGTATATATATGTGTGCAGACCAGTTGCGTGCCTGTGATAATGTATTGCTATATATTGTCCAGGTTTATTATGTGACAGATTATGTGATTGCTGCTCTGACAGGTAGTGTTGTTGTATGTATTGAAATAATCTTGACAGGTCACTATAGGAAAAGTGATCGTTTTGTGCATGTATCATGCCAAAATTTTCAAGATTTATTGATGATTGATAGGTAGTAGGGTTCTACGCGGTGGCTGGTGGCCTTATGCCTACCCGCACCCTAGGACCATCGCGGCGGCCCGCCGGGAACGGGGCGGGGGTTGTGACAAAGCTTGGTATCAGAGCAAAGGTTAAGAAGAGTCCTGTCAGAGCAATAGGGTGAGTCAAGATTAAGTATAGGATTATACTATGGTGTACAGGATTTTTCTTTTTGTTAATTTATGAGTCATTTACAATTCAGTAAAATATATTATGACTCATTGTGTAACGACTGCCCTCTCTTTTTGACTCTTTTAAAGACATATAAAGAATACCTCCAAGGAGAGAACCTGCTCGTCCTGGAAGGAGGATGGAGCCAGATATAGCATTGGATGCGGGTTCCGCACATGTCGAGCCCCAAAGAGAAAAATCTCCTCCTGCTGATAGACGGAGGGTTAATGATAAAGGAGAGGTAGGAAGTAGAGATGCATTGATGGAATATTTACTAGCGGAGAATTAGGCTCTGAGAGAGCAGATTGCTCGGGGAAAACCTCCTGCCCCGTAAGTAGTATCCATCTCACCTCTTGTACCTGTGCCAAGAAGTATGGCTAGGCGGGCACTAGATGATGAGGGGATTTCTGTACAGGATTTTCTGAGGCTCAGAATCCCGGAGTTTAAGGGAGAAGAAGGTGAAGATCCTCAGAGATTCCTGGAGGAGACTGCCCTGTTCTGACGCAAGAGCTATAGAACTTGTAGGGCTTACAATGAAGGAAGATGCGTGGGACTGGTACCAGAGACAAGTGGAGGACAGATTGTACAGTAGGAATCCTCCAACCTGGGAAGAGTTCAGGCAAGCAGTGGTGGATGAGTTTTTGTCTCCGGCTGAGAGGCAGAATCGGGCTCTTCAGTTTGAGAGGCTGAAGCAGATGCCCGGAATGAGCGTATCTGAGTACGCTCGTGAGTTCACTAGATTGGGGAAGTATGCTCCTTATATCATCCCCACTGAAGCTGCCAGGATAGAAAGGTTCAGACGAGGTCTGATTTCCCCACTTTATAATGTGGTGTTGGCAGTAGAGGTCCCCACCTTGTCTAGGCTGATAGATAAAGCAAAACAGTGGGAGATTAGAAACAAAGAGGAAAGAGCTGAAAGAGAACAGAGAAAAATGAGTATGGGGAAAGGGCAAAGCAGCAGAGGTAGATCTGAGGGAGTAGATCTCTCGGAGGGCCCGACGGAGCAGTCTGTACGCTCAGCTCCACCTGCCCCACGTAAGAGAAAATGGAGGGAAAGAGGTCGATCACAAGATACTTTTCTACCATCAGTACCTCGTCCTCTAGTCACTATGGCCAGAACTGAATCCGGGTTCCAATCATGGCCAGTGTGTAATATATGTGGGAGACAGCACCCTGGCATATGCAGAATGGGCCAGAGAGTGTGCTACAGATGTGGACAACCGGGTCATTTTGCCAGAGAATGCCCGCAGGATGCCACCCAGCAGTTTGTGCCCTTGGCATCCTACCCTTCTGTGCAGATGGACAGGCCTAGTAGTAGGGGGCCTGTAGGCAGAGGTAGAGGTCAGACACCAGCATCACAGCAGAGTGCTGGACCATCTCAGCCATCAGCTCCAGTAGGCAGAGGGCAAGGAAGGGTGTTCACAGTAAATTCACAGGAGGCACAGGCATCGAATGCAGCTGTGATAGGTATGCTCCTCATTGATAAGATTAAAGCTAGAGTGTTGTTTGATTGTGGAGCTACCCATTTATTTGTGTCCCCTTATTTTGCTAAAAAGTTAGCTAAGGATAAGATATTAATACATATTCCCTTAGCTATTAGTACACCTGTAGGGGATAGTATAAAAGCGAAGTATGTGTATCCTACCTGTGTGGTAGAGATAGAAGGTAAAACACTCCCAATTTATTTGATTTCCAATACCACACCGAGCAGAATATGAAGAGCAGATAAACTCACCCCTTTGAGTAATCAGGTAATTTACTCTTTTAAATTCGAGGACGAATTTTATATAGGGGGGAGGATGTAATAACCCCAAAAAAAAATTTTGTATATAAAAAGGGATAGAATAGTCCTTTAAAATTGATATAAAGGGTAAAATTGGAAGGAATCAAAAGTTAATGGCATAACAGTAGATGCATTGAAGTGTTAGGGGCAAAATGGGAAAGAATCAAAAGTTAATGGCATAACAGTAGATATGTTGAAGTGTTAGGGGTAAAATAGAAATTTAATAATATTAAATAAAGGGTGAATAGTGCTTGATGTGACTTAATTGGAGGGTTTTGAGTTGTGGCTCAGACGTGAAATAGAGAAGGAAGGGGGGGAAATCTCAGGCGGTGGAAACACAGAGAGAGGGAAAAAGAGAGAAGAAGGATGAACGGATTCGAGGTGGAGGGGAGTCCCGGTTGCGCTGCCAGCTGAAGGAAAAAGTGTAGATCTCCTTCCCTCTACGCAAGAACCTCGATTTCCAAAAAGAAAAAGATAAATATCCATCCCTATCTAGTCTTTTGATGATATTAGGCTATACAAAAGGTGGATGTAGTCTAGAGGGATAAGATAAGGGTTGTAGAGGTGGTTAAAAGAGGAAGAATCGGATTTCAACAAATTTTTCCGGCATTACGAAAAAACTGTGTCGAAGTCCCAACTTCGGTGAATTATTTTGGGGATCAATCGGCCTCCGATGGTGATGCATGTTACCTTTTTGGAATCCCCTATAAGTGTAGAATATTAGGTAAAAATTTCATCAAATTTGGAGTCTGGAAAGTGGATCAAACCCGGGATGAAGTAATCGGCTGTCGGTCCGGGTTACCGTTCATCCGGGTGGAAAAATAGGGGATTTCATGCTATAATAGGGTATTAAGCCTAGATCAAGCTAAATGGGACCTTGTACTCATGCAAGGGAGTCCCTAATACACATAAATGGTAAGTTAATTAATTAAAAACAAAAAGAAGAAAGAAAAGAAAAGATTTAGAGAACGGAAGAGTTGAATCAATTAAAGTTTCCTATGTTATAATTGGCACGTAGATTATGGCTCTTGATACAAAACTAAATGTATTGTAAATGCATGTATCAGTTGGGCAAGAAGCTAGGAAACAAGAGGAAGAAGTTCTCCACTGTTAGCTGTAGATTTTTGGAGGCGTATCAGGGCTGTGCCAGATTGACAGGTGAGTGGGAGTCATGTACTTTGCACCATGAGCATCCTTAATTTATTTTCATGAATGTCGCCAAGTGTGAATTGATTCCACTTGAGCATATTGATTGATATTGTAGTAGATTCCTCTATAATCTTGATTCTCCATGCTTGATTATTTTGTACATGCATTTGAGGGAATATTGAGAGGAATTATAAGGGGTAGATGAGTAGTTAAATTGGTTCCAAATTGTGAAATGACTTCTTTTGTAAATTAATTTCATTTTCTCTATTTCAAAGACTTGTGAGTGGTAGCTTTGATTATACTCGTTTATGAGTAGTTAAATTGGTTCCGAGTTGTGAAATGACTTTTTTTGTAAATTAATTTCATTTCCTCCATTTCAAAGACTTGTAGAGCCCTTCTCATTGTATATTGAGTTGCATTGCACACCCTTGACCCCTCACTCCCAACCCTGATGTTAGTTTATGATTGGGTCGGAGTCGAGTGAGTGGTAGTCTTGATCATACTCCTTTTTAGTAGAGCATTGGGAGGGTGCATTATGGCATTTATGCATGGCTTGGCAGTATCTGCAGGACACCTATAGTCGATGGGGGTTGAACATCGGCCTGTGTGCACATAGTAATAGCCTTCTGGATGGGCGGAGCCTAGTCCCTTCCTAGGGGGGACACGGCCCTAGGCGTAGGATCGGCCGGTCCTACGACTTATATTCTGCTTGCCGCCGGGCATAGTAAGACCCCGCGAGGTGCAGTATGACTTTCCGCGAATGTAGAATTCCCGCGAGGTGCCGTTTAGTATATAGATGTGAGATGGATTTCTGTTCTAGATACTGGCCAGCATTTACATGATCAGTGTAGTGTCTTATCCTGCATATGCATGTGACAGTAGGGAGTTGTTGCTGGTTCGCCTGGGGCGTAAAACCCACCTCTCGATAGCTGTCTAGCATTTATATTATCAGTATGGTGTCTTATTCTGCATATGCATGCAGTGCCGGCCCGAGCCCTAGGCGATCGAGGCGGTCGCCTAGGGCCTCGGACCAAAGGAAGGCCTCCGGCGTCCGCGGCTCCACCTCTGGGAAAGCTCCTCCTCCAGCGACTAGCGGGCAATGACCAACGGGCAGGCGGCAGCGACCAACGGTCCGGCGACCGGCAACCGGCATCGGGCAATGGGGATAGGGCTTACGAGTTACGGCCTACCGCCCGAGGCCCGACAAGACATATTAGCCATCCCCCGTCCATAGCCCGTCTTCTCCAGCTGCCCAGGCCCCAGCCGCCCAGCGTAGCCCCACTAGCTCGTCTTCTCCATCCAACCATCCGTCCATCCGCCTGGCACCGCCGGTCCGCCACCGTCTTCTTCTTAAATCTTAGCCATAGCGGCGTAGCCCGTAGTCACCATCTCACCAACACCAGAATCCCAAATAACCAAAGAGGACGGCCGACATCGTCTTCTTCTTCGAATCTTCATCCTTGAGTTCGTGTTCTTCCTTCAGCAGCTCAGCTCTTCTTCGGTTCTTGACTCAAGAGTCAAGACTCGAGAGTTCTTCCTTCCCGGCTTCCTGAGTTCCTGTTCCCCGATAACTCGGTTCTTGACGGCGTCTCTTCTCCAGTTCTCCTTCTCGGCCCTCCGCCCTCTCGGCCTCTCCAGCCTCCAGGTGTCAGGGGACTCAGTCACTCGGACCACTCGGTGAGTTCTTTGTTCTCCAAGACTCCACTTCTCCTTCCCGGCTTCTCCAGTTCCACGGTTCCACCCTCTGCCGCTCTGGCTCTGTGCCTCCGCGGTCGGCGGTTCCGCCCCTGTTTCTCCAAACTGAAAGTTTAATGCCTTAATGGTATTTAGTTTTTTCGTTAAGTATTTGATTATGGGATGAAGAAATAACTAGTAGTTATAAAGGGTAGATAATGATTAATGAAGCATAATTCTGTTTGTGTTCTTTCCCTAGTCAGATTCTGTTGGGTTTTTATTGGATGTGGATATCTAGGTTAGCTAATTTCTAGCTAATTTCCCCCTTTTCAATTGGTGAAAAGTTTAGTACCCTGTTTTTAGTGTTACAATTAATGATGTAAAAACTACAATTAACATTCTTGAATTTAATATCATGATGTACTCTCTGTTAGTCTGTTACATAGCTTCATTTTGCACCCATTTCCACTTTACTATTTACATTTCAAATTTTCAATGCTATCAAAATTTTTATTGTCGGATTCTTGAAAATAAATTTTTATGTCTATTCTTAAAAATTGATAATAGCTTTTCATGTCTAGGGTCTCCATTAAAGTTGACATTAGCTTCGGCACCCCTTCTCGCCATTAAGTTCGGCACCGCTTGTCGGGACTTGAGTTCATCGTCGAGTCCGGCACTGTTTGTTGGGACTTGAGTTCGTCGTCGAATCCGACACCACTTCTATTGACATTTTGGGTTTTATCATTTTCAACTCTATTCCATTTTCATTTGTTTGTAGTAATGGTCTTAATTATTTTGTTTGATAATATTATTTTTAGATTCAAATGTCTAATAGAAAATTTGAATGTGGGTATGAAAAACTCAAAAAGAAAAGAAAAATCGAAAAACTCCTTCAATCTCAAAAAGGTGCTTTAGACAGATTTATTGTCACAAATAAACAAAACATTACATCAAGCTCAACTCAGAACGAAATAGAGTTGGAAGATGACATAAAAAGAATGAAACAAAATGAGATTGGCAACCAGATTTATAGTAGTATTCAAATATCTACTGAAACAATATCTAGTGAAGAACACAATAAGAAATTAGATGAAGATAGGATAAATAAGGATAGTGTAGAGTTTAATGAAACTAATTCTATTCCTATAAATATATATGATCCTGGTCGATGGAAAAATATTGATACAAAATTGAGAGATCTATTAGTGGAAAGAGGTCCAATTAGAGATTATGATCTTCATTTTCCTAGGGATGAAAATAATAGACACTTTTCTACTATATATTACATTCGTAAGTTACCTAATGGCGAAAAATATGATAGAAGATGGTTGGTGTATTCGAAGGATTTGGATAGGGTATATTGTTTTTGTTGTAAATTATTTGATTCAAAGTCTAGCACGAGTCAATTAGTCAATGAAGGAAGTAGGGATTGGAAAAATCTAGGTATCAAGCTTAAAAGTCATGAAACAACTAATGAATATATCATTAGTATGAATAGGTGGATTGATGTAGAAGTAAGATTGCTAAAAAATAAAACAATTGATAAAAGTCTCCAGGAACAAATAAACCAAGAGAAGGATCATTGGAAAAAAGTTCTATTGAGAATTATTGCTGTCGTAAAAATCTTGCAAAAAATAATTTAGCATTTCGAGGAAAGAATGAAAAGATCTATTAAAGCAATAACGGAAATTTTCTAAGTTTTATTGAAATGATTGCAGAATTTGATCCAGTAATGCAAGAACATGTTCGACGCATTCAACATGGTGAAATTAACAATCATTATTTAGGTCATAATATTCAAAATGAATTGATTCAAATATTAGCGTCTGAAATTAAAACTATAATAATTAAAAAGATTAAAGAAGCAAAATATTTTTCTGTAATACTTGATTGCACTCCTGATGCAAGCCATCAGGAACAAATGACCCTAGTTTTAAGATGTGTAGATAATTCAACAAGTCCAGTAAAAGTAGAAGAATATTTTTTAGAATTTTTAGAAGTAGATGATACCTCTGGAAAGGGCCTTTTTAATGAACTTATAAATATAATAGAAAAACATAAACTTGAGGTTAATGATATAAGAGGACAAGGGTATGACAATGAATCTAATATGAAAGGAAAACATCAAGGTGTACAAAGAAGATTATTAGATATAAATCCTAGAGCATTTTACACACCATGTGGATGTCATAATTTGAATTTAGTATTATGTGATACTGCTAACTCATGTCCTAAGGCTATATCCTTTTTTGGAGTGATACAACGAATTTATACCTTATTTTCTTCTTCTACAAAACGATGGAAAATTTTACAAGATAATGTATCTATATTAACTCTTAAACCTTTGTCACAGACACGTTGGGAAAGTCGTATTGAAAGTGTCAAAGCAATTAAACATCAAGCTCCTAAAATAAGAGATGCCTTAGTTCAATTAGCAGAGACTAGTGAAGATCCTAAAATAAAGAGTGAAGCCATATGCTTAGCTACATATGAGATTGAAAATTTTGAATTCTTATTAGGCATGAATATTTGGTACGATATATTGTTTGCTTTTAACTCAGTTAGTAAGATTTTACAATCTGAAGACATGCATATTGATGTTGCTATAGATCAATTAAAAGGTCTTCTTTCTTATTTAAAAAGTTATAGAGAAAATGGATTTATGAATGCTTTGAATTCATCTAAAGAAATTGCAAATGAAATGGAAATAGAACCTACATTTCGTGAAAAACGTGTGATCCGTAGAAAAAAACAATTTGATGAAAATATTGATGATGAGACACCAAGATCAGCTGAAGAATCTTTTAGAATTGATTACTTTTTATATATAGTAGATCAAGCTATTTCTTCAATTCAAAGTAGGTTTGAACAATTCACTATATATGAAGATATTTTTAGTTTTTTGTTTAATTTTAAAAAATTAAAATCTTTGAATGAAGAGAATTTGAAAATATGTTGTCTTAATCTTGAAAACTATTTAAAGCACGGTGAATATTCTGATATTGATGGTCTTGATCTGTTTTCAGAGTTAAACGTTTTAAAAGAAATTTTACAAATAGAAACTAGTACCCCTATTGATACTTTAAGTTTTATGAAAAAAACAGATTCTTTTCCAAATGCATGCATTGCTTACAGGATATTGTTAACAATACCTGTAACAGTTGCTTCTGCTGAAAGAAGTTTTTCAAAATTAAAGTTGATAAAATCTTATTTGCGGTCAACTATGTTACAAGAAAGATTAAATGGATTAGCTATATTATCGATTGAAAATAGTATTTTAATGAATCTTGAGTACAAAAGTTTGATTAGCAATTTTGCATCTCAAAAAGCTAGACGGATTATTTTTAAATAAATTTTTAAAGTATTTTGCACTTATTAAAATTTCTTATTATTATTATTATTATTATTTTAAAAAAAAAGGCCTCTCTTAGAAAGTTTGCCTTAGGCCTCCAATTGCATCGGGCCGCCCCTGTATGCATGTGATAGTGGGGAGTTGTTGCTGGTTCGCCTGGGGCGTAAAACCCATCTCCCGATAGCTGTCTAGTATTTATATTATCGGTATGGTGTCTTATCCTGCATATGCATGTAATAGTAGGACGTTGTTGCTGGTTCGTCCGGGGCGTAAAACCCACCTCCCGACAGCTGTTTAGCATTTACATTATCGATATGGTGTCTTATCCTGCATATGCATGTGACAGTAGGGAGTTATTGCTGGTTCGCCTGGGGCGTAAAATCCACCTCCCGATAGCTGTCTTGTTGATGATTCAGCCTATTGACACCTGATTTATATGATTCAGTACTATGACCTGTTGAGCATATTCATGTTATCATACATACTTATTTGATTATTCTATATATGCTCCAGATGAATTGATTGGGATTGTGATGATTTACTCCTTATTTCTTATGTTGAGTTATGTATATCCTGTTCTTGACAACTGCTCATATGCTCTTGAGATTTCACCTCGAGCCATGATTATATCTTGTCTCATGTGCATAGTACTCTCTACTCCACTCACTGAGTATTCATATACTCACTCTCCAGTTTGGTGTTTTTGATTGCAGGGCAGGTATTGTATAGAGAGGAGCAGGATTAGTGGTTGCCTCCTAGCTGTGCCGCTCCATAGTATAGTATAATATAGATAGAGATTTATACCTTTTGGTGTATTATAAACCTTCTATTGTATATAGTGCATAGTTACAGTCATAGATCCTGTTGTGGATATGGGTTTGACCATGGATGGATTGGGAAGCAGGTATATATATATGTGTGCAGACCAGTTGCGTGCCTGTGATAATGTATTGCTATATATTGTTCAGGTTTATTATGTGACAGATTATGTGATTGCTGCTCTGACAGGTAGTGTTGTTGTATGTATTGAGATAATCTTGACAGATCACTATAGGAAAAGTGATCGTTTTGTGCATATATCATGCCAAAATTTTCAAGATTTATTGATGATTGATAGGTAGTAGGGTTCTACGCGGTGGCTGGTGGCCTTATGCCTACCCGCACCCTAGGACCGTCGCAGCGGCCCGCGGGGAACGGGGCGGGGGTCGTGACAAGGATCGACCGAGTGTTTGCCACAACCTACTAGATCCAAAGATGCCCGAACTATTGGGTGAGCCACCTGCCCAGATAGCATCGGACCACTGTCCTATCCTGGTTAGTACCTCGACCTTTATCCCTTATCATAGTCCATTTCGATTTAAGAAGATCTGGCTCTCTTATCCTGGATCATGGGATGTTCTGTAGGAGGCATGGCAGATGTCAATGCAGGGAGATGCAATATACAGGATGATCCATAAACTGGAGATGACCAAATGCCAACTGCGCAGGTGGAATTAGGAAGAGGTGGGGCAAGGGTGGAGGAGGCAAAAGTCTCTAATCGTGGAAAGAATAGAGGGGGTCAGGCTGACTGAAGAAGAGCAGAGGAAGCGCAGGGCGCAGTTATCCATGCACCACTCGCTCCTTCGGCAGCAAGAGACCTTTGGAAATAGAAATCAAGAATATAGTAGATTATGGAGGAGGACCGGAATACCAAATTCTTTTACCAATCGACAATTATCCAAAGATAGTGGAACATAATTAGCAGCATCAGGGATAGTAGTAGGCAGATGATAGATGACTCTGACACCATTAGGAGGGCGTTGGAGTAGTTCTTCAAATCCAGGTGGATGGACCAGTCAAATAAAAGGAGGGCACCTAGCGAGCCTGCACCATTGATGAGAGTCTTAGAGGAGGAGAATATAATATTGATCAACCCGATATCAGCCATAAAAATCCAAGAGGCTCTCTGGTCTCTGGTCGAGGACAAAGCTCCGGGGCCGGATAGTTTTCCTCCAGTATTCTTCAGAAGGTACTGGCATATTATCAAGCAAGATGTGACTATGGTTATCTGGCAATTCTTTATCACTAGAAGTAGACCTTCACTCTGATTTCGAAGAGGCAAAATGTCATAGAGCCAAGCCACCACCAACCAATCAGCCTATGCACTACTCTCTATAAAGCCACTGCGAAGATCCTAGTGAAGAGGTAGAGGGGTATCTTGCCCAGGCTCATCAGTCTTGATCATGGGGCCTTTGTTGGTGGACACAACATCACCAACAATGTGCTATAGCCCATGAGTTCATGTTCGACCTCCAGAGAGCTTTGGGTCGAAGGAGTTTGATGAGTATCAAGCTTTACATGGAGAAAGTCTACGATAGAACGAGCTGGAGTTTTTTGACTCACTCCTTGGTGAGCTTCAGATTTCATCAGGTATGGATCAAATAGATTTTAGGGTTCATTCGGGCTTCTTCCTTTGTCATTCTAGTGAATGGCATGCCCACACAGTTTTTCGAGTTCTCCATCAGTTTGCGATAGGGCTGTCCTCTTTCACCCCTTATATTCATCATCTGTGCGGATGCACTGTCCAAATCGCTCCAATATGCTTTTGAGGTTGAGGCTATGGTGGCCTATAGGCCGATGGCAGATTCCATCCAGATCTCTTATTTGCTGTTTGCCAATGATTGCATGCTTCTGGCTCGAGCGACGAGATAATCAGCACAAGCAATTCAGAGGATTTTAGAGGAGTACTATAGAGCTTCCAGCAACTGGTGAATCTGACTAAGTCAGCTATTTGCTTCAACCCGAGGATCAAGCCACGATTGAAGATAACCATCATGGAGATTCTGGGAGTTGGTGAGTAGGGAGATACCATGAGAAATCTTGGGAAGTGCTCAACCATCGAGTAGAGCATCAGACATAGGCTGGAGGGGTGGTAGGCGAGCGCTCTATCTATAACAAACGAAATTAAGGACTCAATTGGCTCGTGAGAAAATGAGAGGAAAAGTAGGGTCAACGGAAAAATGGATAGACACCTCATATTTGATTGGAGTTTTTAAAGGAGAGAAATAGACAAATTGCTTTTTATATTTTATAAAAAAAAAATCATATGGGATATGAGAAAGTTTAATTTCCACTAGCTAAAAATTAGGATAATTTTTTTTTCAAAAATACCCTTAAATTTTTAGATAGAATGGGCTAAGGTTTTTTGCTTTATTAAAGGCATAACATATATTTTATACAACTTTTTCAAAAAAATAGATGCTCAACTAAACATAAGTCACTCTACAATGTGTCACTTTTTTATTGTCAACTAAATATGCAAAAATTACTTTTTCAGGTATCATATACCCATATACCCAAATATAAGCTTCCTAGAAAAAATATTCTACTCAAAATCCTTTCCACGAACCAAACGAGCCCTAAATGTAGAAGATCTTCATATAGGAGAATACTTATTTTTGAGTTGTAAGTTTATCACACATCTTTGGCTTAAGGTGACACCTTACACTTTGTAGACTCTTTGGTTTGTTTGGAGGCAACTAGTTCAAAGGAGGGTTCATCTTGCAATGCTCTTACCGATGATTTGGCATGAGCATAATCCGTGAATTTTCTCAAAAAATAGAGCCTAGTTTTGTAAATCCTTCAAAACAGCCTTTTTATTTGCTAGTTCACATACCTCAGCAGCTTTAAAGGTAAGAAAACAGACTTCCTACTTATTTGTCATGATGATAATATAGTGAAACGAACATAATAAGTTTGTATGCAGCCACAGTGGTTTCGGCCTGTAAGGGGCTGGGCCGTGGGTAATGTGTTTAGCTAGAATAGCGTCCCTCTTTCCTCCTAACCCCGTCTTCCCTATCTCCCTCTTTTCATCTCTTTATATCATTTCATTTACTGATAGAAATGATGACGAATCTTCCATGTTTTGGTCAAAGAAAATCATTTTATCTTTCTATATTTATAATATCTGTTACACCTATATCTTTTTAAAATTATTTATCCAAAACTATAAATAAAACCTCAAATCATGAACTTAACAATGGTATCATTATTGAATCATGAATCAATTTTCAGTGACAAAAATATTACCACCATGACCTCATGTGAGGGCTTTCCCTGTCAATCATGCTATTTCCTTCTCTTTTGATTTTAAAGCAGGAAATCTTTCATCTTTAAAGTAAACTCACGATTGTGATCCCATCATACAAAACTCTGATATCTACTGAACTTCAAAAAAAAAAAAAAAAAAAAAATCAAATTACACTGATAAAAAGGATAAGATCGAAACATCCATAAAGACACCATCGATCCACCAGGTTTTCATACTTAATCAAGCTCCTTCGTCCAATCGAAGGGCTCCCACTCCCGGGCAAAACTAGCAACTGCTTGCTTTTGCTTCTCCACTGGCTCATGCCTCCGGCGCCGGTGCATGTCCTCCTCAGGCAGACGAAGAAGCCCTCTGAGGACGTTTAGGCCAAATCCACCGCTAAAATTACTGTCATCATCGATCACATGAACAAATCCCCTGTCAAGGCCAAATTCCACGTGGAAATAGGCAAAGTTTTGGGGTATCACTTGCCGCAGATTCCCACTAGTTGGGATGAGCTTCTTCATTTCATGCTGGCCCCACTCATCCTCTGCTTCTTCGGTTGCCTGACAAGATATTCCAACTATTTAGATAATCCATACACATTCGACAAAGAATGAAGGATATTGGCATTTACTGACATCAGGAATATTCTAATAGCACTGTTTGAACGTTAAAACGCCTTCACATTTTCCTTAAAAAAGGGTAATCGGTCATGCTCATCCACCGTCAAAACACACTGTACCATACAGTAAAAATTATAATAACAATACGAGGAGTTTCAAAGAAATTTAGCAATGATAAGCTTCATCGTAACATAGGATATAATCGGTTAACTCCAAAATGACATGATTAATCATGAATAATGGTTTTGAAGCAGTCCATTAGGGATATCAGTGAACAATGGTAAATAACTTTCTGACGACATTAAATGAAGCAGGAGAATAAATGATATCAAAAGTCTGGTGATAATCGAAGTGATGGTCTGTTAAACTCGTACATAGAGGGGGAGCCTTGAAAGCATTTTAAAATTGAAGAACTAAAATATGATTAAATTAATCGAATGCAAACAAGAACATGAAAACATATGCAAGCATGAAAACATATCCTATGCCGATATTTGGCTTATACATGCGGCAGGTAACATTGGAATAAGACAAAATCAACATTAGAGTTACAGGCAGAAGATTAACACATAGATAAAATAATGCAAAATGAACAGTTTCTTTGCAGAAAGATATAAGAAAGTCCCGCACTAGCCTCAGAAACACCTAGCAATATCTTCTAACGCTGACAAAACTGCACTTCGAAGAATATAAGTTACTAACCTTTTTGAAATATAAAGGTGCTTGCTTTGCAACCTCATACGGGACAGGAATACACTCAATTAAGCAGTGCCTGCGTTGCTTTGCCAAGCCGATAACAGTTTCAAGAAACACCACATCCTTGTCCTGTCTAGCAAACATCTTTGAGAGGCACTTCTTGAAGTTCCGTAGCTCCTCCCACACATTCTTGTCAACAGTTCTGGTTGCAGCCTCATGCTGCATGGTGGAAAAAATGCATCGCATAAGATCAACATGCTTTAATGTAAAAGAAAAACAGCAGTCATCCCAACAAAGACAAGATTATCTTAGAAAATTATTTGTTAAAAAGATACTATAATCTTCCGAAAGTATGAGAAACACGATTGCATCTCAGGAAACAAAAATTTGACAAGATTAAAATGATGCTTCAGCAGAAGCATTTCCACAAAGTGTAAAGAAATGCATCTTAGGATTATGGAACTTACAGGACATAAAAACTAATGAATGCATAACATATTCCAAATAGGAAAACATCTGACCTGCATTGGCAAAATACAACAATGGCCTTGCACGACAGGTTGACACTGAGGTAGCATCAGGTATGTGAAATTTCCTATGGAGACAATGAGATGTTTTGGTCTTGAGGGGTTCTCAAAACAAAATTGACAACGCTCTTGTTGTGTCAAGAGTCGTGCTGAAATATTTCTTTTTTCTTCAGGCACTTTCTCCATTTTACGGTTTCGTTTTCTGCTGGGAGCATCATCAAAATCATATTCATCATCTACCCTTCCTGACAAGCTATATTTTCTGTTTTGCGTTATTTTCTTGGCAAGATGCAAATCAGCATCATCTTCCCTTCTCTTGCGTTCATTAGATATCTGCCTCCCGACAAACCTACAACCAAGGGAGTGTGAAAGATAAGGGAAACAGAAGATTCCATTCCAATGCGAACATACATGAATTATAGAAATAGAATATCATTCAGTAAAATTATGTCTAGGGCACTCATTCTCTTAAATCTTCTCAGATGCTGGAAACATGATGCAATTAAGAAATCTGACCATATCTCATAGGCAACCTTTGGCAGTTTTACCAAAATGAAAATGTGATTTACTTTTGGTGGTTCAAAATGCAATTCAAATAACTTCCTATTTTCTCACTTGACCAATGCTACTACAAGATGATAGACACACACATATAGTGGTAAAGAGGTATATAAACCTAAGAGATAAAGATGATATGGACTATTACTGAGAACTGAAATATGCTTGTGAGTAGTATTGCTACATTGAATGAGAAATGAATACATGGTAATGCGATGTATCTCCCTTTGAGAAGTAACACAAAGATAAAAACTTTGATAGGCCTGCAGCATACCTGCTTGTACATTGCTCAGTTTCCTGTTTAATTATTTTAGTGCCAGCATCAGGTCTCTTGGCCATGTCCTCCATCTCTTTCTGGAAAAGAAAAGAAATATATCTATCTGGTCAATTCCAAAAGTTCCCGTCATATAACTTCTCAAGAACTTGAACTAGCAAGACTGTGTATTTGCATGTGAGGAATGAGCATTCAATTAATATGAGATTTCCTTGCTTACAAAAGTAGAAATTCAATTTTGACTTTGCAAAACTGTATTCAACATCTTTTTATATAAACAAAAAGGCAAATTACTGCCTAACTAGTCTATGCATTTTTTTCAACACAAGTTTGATTCTTTACACCTTCATATCCATTCCTTGACATGAAAAAGATGCAACTTAGATTAGAACTCCACAGCGCAAGCCATTTCTACACAGATACAAAACAACTGGACCCTCTATTGGCATGAAAATGAATATATTCAAAAGCATTACTGCAACACTGCTCCCGTACTCCATGAAGGTGTTAACGTGAGCAAATTCATACAGCATTCTCTAGATTTTCCCTAATTGTTATGAAATATATAGAAAAGAAATTATAGGTAATGATAGTAAGACAAGTACTAATAGATCCAATGTCTCACCGAAAGTTTCTCAGCCTCTTCATGCTTCCCTTTCATTCGAAGCTGCAGCACTTTAGCTGCTAACTGATTTGCAGTCAATACCTGTTTACTGGCTGAAGACATTTCACTGGAGCTTTGTTCCTTCCAGTCCATTTCATTTGCCCTGCGATCATTTGCCTCCACATTTGCATGACAGTCATCAGAAACAGCTGCATCTTTTCTTTGAAGACAAACAATATTTTCCATAAAACTTCCATCATTAGAAAATTTATTTACTCCAGACATAGCTTCAGCAATAAGTGACTTATCCTCTGAAGACATATTCCGAACTCTGTTCCTTTTCCACGATAAAGAATCCTGTTTAGGTTTTCTCATTTCAGGATGCCGAGAAGACTTATCACGTAAATAATCTCGGTTGCCACTGGGTACCTCTTCATCACCTCCCTTCGTTCCACCTTTTGCAACAGCATCAGAACTTTCTGCTTGTCCCATCTTTCTTTCTTTTATAGCGCGTAGATGAGCATGTGTGGGGGCAGCCCTAGAAGCTGTCACAGATGCAGCCAACTGGTTCAAAGAGCCCCATCGTTCTTCAACAACCTGTACAAGGGAAACTGTGATCATTGGTCACAAAAGCTGGTGTTATATTTAACTGTATATATCAGAAGTTGGCATACATCATCAAGTTTTCGTCCTTCACGAGCTGCTTGCTCTTTTGCGCGCTTTAAGGCTTTCAGTCTCCAGCTAGCACCACCATCACCAACAACTGAAGGAAGAAGTTGGTTGCCAGCCTCAGAAATGGAAGCATCATCTGGGTAACCACTTCCATTATCTTTCAGATATGGATTCAATTCTTTTGGATTTGTTCTCTTGACCTGTTCATACCAAAAAAAGAGATTAACTCAAGGTTGCTTTCCATGTTTAGGTAGCAGAGACACAATAAATCAGTTATTGATATGTTCATTGCAGGCAAAAAAAATGCAAATGCTAGACAAGAATCAGCTGTTTCAAAACATCCACAATATTTCTCAAGTTATTAGCACAAAGTCCTAGAGCCTAGAGCCTAGAGCCTAGGGCCTAAGAGTTACACTCAATAGTTCTATATTAACTATACATCCATAATTAAATAACATATCAAGCTCAGGGTTTCAATACTAACAGTTTTGTTTTATGAATAGCAGTAACTTGTTTATACCTAGTTTAACATATATCATGTACATCATGTTATTTATTTTTTTTCTTAAGAATCATGATAATAGGCTAAGAGCAAATATGAATACAAAACAACAAGCCCAATAAGTTCAGGATTAGGCACAAATATCCTATCTTGCTATAGATTCTTATCAAAGTCCATGAGCACAGAAATTGGAAGCATCCTCCAATAACAACCATTACTTCCATAAACCAATAGAAATGCAGATAGGTGTTTTGAACATCTTCGTGAATGTAATTTTACTAAAGTTAATTGTTTCAACTACATTGGTGTGTTTCCAAATTCTCCCCTGCTAGCACACTATTGCGACATCTCACCCTCAAGGTATTTGGGAAGCAAAGAGAACAAACCTCACCAAAAGATGCCAAGACCATGTTTTAAAATTTTACTTAAACTCCAAACTCCTATTGAAATAAAACATAGTTTGATGAAATTAACCGACATAATTTGTAGTAATTCAATTACTGATAATTTAGAGAGACTAATCATAGAATATTAATATGGTTTTAACTAAATATGTGTTCCAAAATATAGGTTTCTCAAAAATGTTTTGACATATCAATTTTAAAAAAACTGCATGCCTCATTAATTAAGATGCTTATGTTGAAAGAATGAATTATGAGTTCTACTCCCCACTTGTAAAAATTTGCCAAACTAAAGATATTAATTTATGATTGGTTCAGGTCAGGTCTGGGTCAATTATGGTTGTGCTGGGTCAATCTGGGTTTATTCTGTACCTCTAAAGTGGTTGGCCTGAAGCAGTTTAGAGCGTTTTGGGCTTCTGTTCTTGTGTTGACAGGTGTCTTGAGCAATTGTTTCGAAATAAACCATTTCTTCTAAGGTGTTGACAGCTGCCTAGACAGCTGTTACGGGCTTAATATAAGCCCAATTCTCTCTATGTCAGAGAGAGATTAGAGCCAAAAAAAATCAGAGGAAAATCTCTGCAGAAATTTCAGCAAGCTGTCCCACTTTCTTATGTCCTTTCTGCCTTATTCTCCTACTCCATGCTCTTACTTACAGATATCTAAAGGGATATGCTACCGAAATTTTGTCCAAATTTAATGGATTAAAAGCCATTTTAGATTGGACATGAATGTAAGGAAAGACTGGTTAGTATGCCGTCCTAATGTCCATAGCAGCCAAATAGTATATTTATTGACTATAATCCTCTTTGCGTTAACTAAGTTTAATACTTAAATGGTTAATAAATCCTAGAACCATATGCTTAAATGGAATAAAATTAAAGTTTTGCTAATGCGCCACAATATTAGGAATGGGTTCCATGTAATGATGAACTTAACATGAGCATATCTTGAATTAAACTCTTTTAACTATTATTGGACCAATTAGACTTATCCTTCCAACCATTTAGTTGGACTTTGAGGTCATCTAAGTTGATCCTATTTGACTTGAGACCTGAATACACACCTTGGAATGGGTGACTATGCTCTCCACCTGGGTTAGGTGAGTATAACCCCTTGTATGAATCTTGGGGCAATACCTTTTAGTGGGCACTTTTAATTTAATTTGCCCTACTTCCTATAGGTTCAACCCACTTCCATTAAGAGTATTTTAAAATTTTTTGGGGCCATAGAGGACTGCAGACCTTGTGTGGTCCTTGAAGGGTTCCTTGGTGTTTGCTCTTAGGGTGTCCTATGCGCATGCATGCTTGTGGACTGGGGTAGCAGTACTCTGGAGATGATCTGACCTGGAACCTAATGCATGGTGGAGGTGGATTACTGTCTTGACGAATGTGTGGTTACCTATACACTGCCAAGCAAATCTGCAGATCATTTTGGACAAACAACCTATTTTGCAGGTGACAGGTCAGATCTTAACTTGACAATTTCCAGCACTCATCTCAGCCAACATAGAATGGCTAAACAATATAAATATCAACGAAAATGGACCTACTAACCTCTCAGAATATAACAATCACATGTCAACCTGTAGACATGGTTTAATCAATGATGATTACAAAGGCATATATTGCCACCTTTAGTGGTGATCATCTCCTATCTGCATAAGTGCCACTTGCCACGGAAGAGGCAACAGGAAAGTGTGGTCAATGGAAAAATGAAAAAATGCCTCAAATGGTTAGAATTTTCAAAGAAGAGAGATGAGAAAGTAAATTTTTCATAGGAATAACTTTCCCACATTTCATGAAAAAGAAAAACCTATGTGACACATGGAAAAGCCATTTTCCCACTAGCTGGAAACTGTGGTATTTTTTCCCAAAAATGCCCTCAAGCCATCATGATCTTCTTAATAGCCATTTTTAATAGTTAATCTTAAACTATTAAAAATTACCACAATATAAAGAAGTCGTGGTAATTTTAATATAAATATATATATTAATAACTATTAAAATTTACCATAAAATAAAGAAGTTGTCTGACTTTTAACTAAAAACTCAACCCAATCAATATTTTAATAGCTATTTTTAAATATTTTACATATTTTTAGATTAAAAAAATTTAAAATAGATATTAAAGATATATTATGAATTGTCGTAATTTTAATAGTTAAAAATATTTTAAAATAGCTATTAAAAGTATATTCTCGTCATTTTGGTATTGAAACTTCAAAACCTCCAGACCTTAGTGTTCCAAATATTTGATTCTAAAAATTATACGTGTGATGTTTTTTCCTTAGCCCCTTTATTAAGTACATAACAGGTATTTTACCCAACTTTTTCAGAAAAAATAGATGCTCAACCAAACATAAGTCACTCTAGAAAGTATGTTTCTTATACCACTTTTCGATGGTCAACCAAACATACAAAAACTACTTTCTCAGGTATCATATACCTAGGCATCAGCTTCCTAGAAAAAATATTCTAATTCTTCCGACAAATCAAACGAGTCCTAAGAGAAAAGGTATAGTTGTTGCAAGTAAATTCAGCTCTATTGCCCCATTGGTGCATTACTATATTGATGAGTGCACAAGAAGTCTACATGTTGCAAGCACTTGCTCCTCAAAGCTCACTATAGCACCCCATGCACCCCCCCCAACAAAAGGAAACACAGAATATAGAAAGTAGTAAATTATAAGTGCACGAAAGAGTTCAATTGATGCATTAACATACGGATCAGCAATTTTAAAAGAAGAGGAACCAAGGCATCAAAACATAAGCATAGACCACATAATGAGCATTTTTTTCCCTAAAAAAAAAAAGCTAATTAAGCTTCCTCACTATGGTTGCATAATTCTTTTCAATAGTGTTAATAAAGTAGATCAGTTCGGGACTATTACAATTTAATGGACATCAGAATAACTGTGACAACACTTTTTCAGTCTCAAGCTAAAATTGATTTGATTTATTTTCTATTTTGGAGCATTTTGACCTGCATCTCAAACATCAGTAATGATTGACTTGTTATCTTAAACATGAACTATAGTATTTAAGCTTCCAAGTGTTGATTAAATCTCTGCTATATCTCATTTTGGCTTGCATGTTTTCCTTACCCTGTCATGTATATTAAAGATTTTGCTAATTCTAGCTTAACCTTACATTCTTCATAAAATGCTTCGATGTACTTTCAGAGAATTTAGTCATCCCCTACCATTAACATCTTCTGCCTATCAGTCATTCTGCACTTGGTTGATACATCTCTTCTTGTCATGCACCTTACTCTTTCTCTCCTCGGCTAGCATGGAAATTGCAGAGCATGCAGCATATGATTTCACTTAGTGAAGTTTTAATTTATTATTTCCTTCATATATAGAATAAAAATGCAGCATGGGCATTTCATTCTTCATTAATGTATCACTGATGGTTGAAATAGATCACTTCCCTACCATATTTATAAGCTTTTTTAGATCAAAATGCTTTCAGGCTTGCTAAAAAGGAAGAGGAACAAGAAGGAAAGAGAATGAGGAATAACAAGTGTTAAAAGGAACACATGCAAGCATGCAGATATAAATGAAGTCATTATGGCTTAGTGTACTAAGCTTCTTCCAAAACTGTCCTTCCTACTGAATTTGTTCAATAACCATAATCATAAAACCATGTCCCAATTATTTGGTGTCAGCTTTTTGAGTCCTCATTCACCAAGCTATGAACGGTAGTTGGATCCATTTCATAGTTGGATATGCTTTCACTGCTGGCGGTCAACCTAATTCTAACCCTCCCCCCTGTTCCATCCCACTGCATTCAATCAAGGGATTTATAGTTCTTTTACATGCTTTAACGACACAGTCCATAATAAATGATTAACCAATCAATTATTCGTGATAAGGCCATCTCTACATACCATCTCTCTCTCTCTCTCTCTCTCTCTCTCTATGAGTGTGAGTGTGTGTATGTACACATACATATGTGTGTGTATCTACATATATATGTATTCATGTACATAATCAGGTGCAGTGCACGTGTTTTTTTTTTTTTTCTAGATTGTAGTTGAGGAACTCATAGGTCAAGTGAGTGGTCTTTTAAATCCTTTTAGATAATGAGTGGGAAGGGGATCTAATAATTAAGACCAGCAAATATATAAAGCTCACCTATTTATGTGTCAATTTTCATGCATAAATTAAAAAAAATCATGAGAACTTTTTTCTCTTTCTCCCACATTGTTGATATCATGCTTAGGAAGGAGGGGTCTCACAAACCTTGGACATTGTAGCATTGACACCTTAGTTTGTTGGTGTTGAAAACTTGACTGAGCTAGTTGATGTTACTTTAATGAACCCTAGATACTTTACATGTTTAATTCTATAACAAAACCAGGCTGGCTTGAATAAAGGAGTAGAATGGCCTTTGCATTTCTTCTAATTTAGTCATCAATTTTGAGAAAAGAGAGAATGCAAGAAAGAAGAAAAGACATGGAGAAAGTACCTTAGAAAGTATCATGTGGCACAAAAGAGTTCAAATATGTTTCCAATGAATTTGGAGGACTCAGGTTAGTGTAATGTATCGAGGACAGTTTTTTTCATATTGATGTGGATCTGAAACTCCATTTAGTCAAACCCTTCATAATATTTGGGGCATTGTTAATGCACTGGATATCTATCACTTGACATCTTAATAAATTCTTCATTACCAAAGAAATTAGTGGAAGTAACACCAGCAAATGTTGTAATGCAAAATCGAGACTAAGTTTCTAGACAAATTTGCAGTGAATATGGTACAACACAGAACCACCCAATATGCTTCGAAAGAGAATTAGTTTTACCTCTTCAACAATAGGCCTTTCTGGCTCATTGTCCACTTGTATCTGATTGTTGTCCATCTTGCTTCCAGACCTCAACATCCACTCAAGCCCCAACTCCTTCCTTGCAAGCTCTGTATCATTCTGGGCAGTGAAGTCTCTTTCATCATCTTCATCACCTATAACAAAAAAAAAAAAACCGAAGTATAGTAATTTCAAGCCCCACAACTTCCATAGTTTGAGCAACACAAATCAAAATACAATCAAAAAGGAATTTTTACCTAAGAACTCATCCTTCCCCCCATCCCTTTTCCCTCTGCTCTCCTTCCCAGGCTTCCTCCTCCCTTCCTTCTTTCTCTTCTTCTTCTTCTTCTCATACTCCTCAGATGAATAAGAATCCTCTGACCAGCTCTCCCTTCTCCCCCTCCTCCTTATAGATCTTCTCTCCTCATTCCTATCCAAAGAGCTGCTGTTGTCGCTCTTCGTCCTACCCTTCTCTCTCTCTGAGCCTTCTTCATCCTCATCAGAGCCATCATATCGTGAACTCCTCCTCCTCCTCCTAGACCTTCTCTCCTCATCCCTATCCAAAGAGGAGTCGCTCTCGCTCTCCGACCTTCCCATCTCTCTCCCTAAGGGTTCATCATCCTCATCAAAGCTATCATATCGTGAACTCTTCCTCTTCTTTTGGTTCCTTTTCAATCTCTTGTGCTTCCCCTTCCTGCTGCTTGAATCCTTCCTCTCCTCATCAGAACCATCAAAGTCTGAATTTGACTTCTTCACCTATCAAAATTAAAATTTTGCAAAAAGGACAAATTCAAAGGAATGAAAAAAGAAAAGGAATAAAAAAATGATGCTTACCTGGCAGAGCTGATCTTTGGGTATAAACTTGATTCCAGAGAGCATTTTCTTTTCTCTCTTTGGTATATTTGACCAGCACTAGAGTAACACGGCCTAATGTGTTCCTAATCCTACTGCCAATCAATCTGCAAAGTGAGATAAAGCAGGCATGAAGCTTGGATAATTAAATTTAGTAGTTAAAAAATATCTTTAAAACATTTTATGAAATCTTTTAATAAAAATTTTAATTTATATAATTTTTAATTTTATCAAGAAAAACATCCTAAAGCTAGAGTTATGTCAGAATGATAGAATCTATAGCCAGTAATAAAATTCATATATGAAATAACAATTTCAAAAAAAAAAATTCATATTTTACTTTTCCTTGTCCCTAAACACAGATATCATAATATAATAATAATTACTATGCACACAACCCCCCCTTCCCACAAAAAAAATCCCCATCTTTTTCTTTTTTAGATCCAAGACTTCTTTGTTTCCATCGTATTTGATTGCTGAAAGTTGCCCACCAAGCTATCACCAAGCAGGGGAAAATATTATCTACTTCTTAAAATACCTAATCAATCTTCTGAAATGAACTTGAAAAAATGAGTTGCTAAAAGGTGCTTAGCAAGAATAATTGGAATAACCATTTCAAAGGCAGTATTCACATTAAGCCTGAATAAAATATGAGTATAACTTACACTATAAAACTTATTTGTTACTAGATTTTTATGTTTTTATTTTGAACAAGAAAGGATGAAATTTGAGTTTCTTTTGAAAATGATGATATTTTATACTGAGAAGCAGCCCTTCTTAGAATAATCCTCTCCTATATTAGATGTAAGGAAGTGTAAAGTAATACGATGGCCCACACCTTTCCAATTATTGATAGAAGACAATGGAGATCTACCAAAAAAATAATGGAACATTTGTACGCATTTCGGAGGTATTATTTTGCTTGAATTCTATTTTTTTCTTTTAACTCTGTTGGTAAAGAAAATTAGATGAATAGGCAATTCACAGCGATGAAGTCGCAATTTTTGATTTGCAAGGTTGAGCTCATGTAGACAAATCATGCAATAGAAATACTCAAAAAACTATAAATATTATAGGTTTTCTCCTTTCTTCTCCTCTCTCCTTCACCCGTGACCCAAGGGAGGGGCGACCCCTCGTCAGAGTGCCCGGAAGGGGGCCGGCCCGAGGCCGGCATCCGGCCGGCGGCAGCCGCGTCCCGGCCTCCCTTCTTCTTCTTCTTCTTCTCCTCTTCTTCTTCTCCTTTTTCTTCTGTTCTTCTTCTTCTTCCTCTTCTTCTTCCTCTTTCTTCCTCTTCTTTCCTCTTCTTTCCTCTTCTTCCTCTTATTTCCTCTTCTTCCCTCTTCTTTCCTCTTTTTTTTTTCTTAATTGATTTATCCTCCCAAGTGGATCGAGAGGAGGGAAGGCAGTAAAGAAGGGGAATGGACGGATCTTACCTCGCTATTGAGAACAGGGGGCGCGGGTGGTGAAGTCCGGCGAGAAGAGGCGCCGGCGGAGGATACCGGAGGTACAACCTGGCATGAGCAAGGTCGGCGGCGAACATCAGGCCGCCGGAGTGCCCAGATCTGGCAACATCCCGGTCCGAGGGCAAGGAGAGAACAGGGAGGAGGGGGTTCGCGGAACGGGTGAGCTATCGGGGGCTTTATAGCACCTGGAGAGGGAGAGGCCGCAACGGCCAATGGGCCTGGCCCAACTGTGTGCGGGCCCTCACAAAATATATTTATACAATTTCGCTCCAAAGTTGGGATAGTCAAAAAAAAACAGCACAACTGGTTGAACGTCATATTAGACATTTTGCTTGGTAATGTATAAAAATTTCTTCTTTTTATTAAGTCAAGTTTATTACTATTGCTTTCTGGAAATTCACAAATTTCAATTCATGATATTGCCATGATGTGTTCTTCGTTCATCAGCTTCTAAAATTTCTTAAAGACCAGTGCGCTAAGTGGATAAGAAGACTAATGAGCTCCTATATTAATTTTGGTTTTTATGTATGTTTTGTTCATTGCACCAATATAAAGTTACATTGGTTTTGCATTTTGTTTTAGGGAAAAGTAATAGAAACAAAATTGGTATGGCGAATAAGAAATGGAACTTTTGGACAGAAAAAAACACATTCATATTTTAGTAAAACAAGACGTGGATTTTATGTACTTTTAATCAAAAAAAATCAAAAATTGCTAACATGACTTCTAAGAATTTAATAATTTTTTATATATTTTTATTTATTGATTTCTAGATAAGAGAAACGATTTCCACTTCTCACTCACTCTTTCCGAGGGAAAAAAATCGAATTCACTTTTGAAAGATGATAGAAGAAAAATACTCGTTGATGTAGGAAACAATACTTCGAAGATAGTGTGCCATGCTAATCCTGGTTAGATCGAAGACGTCTTTTGGTAGGAGATTTCATTTCCAATCTCAAGTTATTGCAGAATTATCCATCGACAGACATTAGTCATCTCCTTTATATGGCTAACAAGTTGCATGGGCCACTGATTTTTTGGATTCCATTTTTCTGTGTCCTTTTAGCGTCATGCGATTGTAAATGTGCCGAATAATGTAAATGCCTATTCAAGTTTGAAGTAGCCGCAGTGTTACTTTTGTGTGCATTGCTATGGCTGGTAAAGTCTCTAGTGGTTGTACTTGGAGACCTGGGTTGAAATCTCCCGTTCCCCATGATTTTGGTGGGTTAGATTAGGGGTTTTGAGGGTGACAACACTTTATTGGATGTTCAAAGCCGTGAAGCACATGTGCTCTTGCACTCATCAGAAGACACGTCTAGTATATTATGTTTGTCCCATTGAGATAACTGTGATGCAAATTAGAGTCAATTGTGATGTCTTTTGTGTTGACAATATATGGTCAGAGATTAAATGGAATTAAAAGTCATAAGTTGTTGGATAATAGAGTATGAAGAGTAAAATGGTAGAAGCCCAAAATAATATTGTTGGATAATCAAAACGAGGTGACGGTATATTTTATTATTGGATAATATGGTAGAAGCCCTTCCCCTCTCTCTCTCCCCATCTCTTTTCCTCTCTCTCCTTTTTCCTCTCCTCCTCGCTCTTCGGCTCTCTCTTTGTTAATTTGCCCTCCCTCTCAAATTCTTCCTATCTCAATTTGCCCTAAAGCGGCACAATAGGGACTAATACTATGCCAAACCAGTTGTCGGCCGATACGCCCCCATGTACTAATTTGGTAAAACTTGACATATACAAAATTCACCAACTATTGATAAGATTAACTCAAATCAACAACAAAATATTTGCGAAAAGTATAGAATTGAAGGATTTTGAATCAACTCGGAAGAAAACAAAAAAGAGCTAATAAAACATAGCACATCTTTAGTATATGCGACACACCAATCGTAGAAATGGATGATGTACATACACATATACATGCACACATATTGCAATTTACCAAACTTTTTCTTGTGTAGGACATTAAATAGCAGCATGGCAAATACTTTGGACATATATAGACAAATAACATATATTTCACTTTAAATATTTTTCCAACAAATTTTTGTTTCTTGGAGTAACATATGTTGCCATGAAGTATGTAAAGACAAGTGTATGACTTTCCTATAGCAACCAATTGGCACATTTAGTACATCATCATAGTTAGGTGCTTCGCTTTTGTGGCGCCTATAATTAAGAAGAAATGTAATGGGAAACAATTCTAGGATTTTCATAATGAAAAAATAAATTATGCATTAAAGCCTTCATCAGTCACCTCTTGCAGTATATCATCAACTAATGGCGTGGGCATGCTATCACCGAGTGACGCAAGAATTGCGGCCCTCTCCTCAATCTCCTCACCAACACCTTGCAAAATTTATGGAGAAAAGGCAATGGTGGAATTGTCTGTACTAATATCCTTCAAGAATTGGTTGAAGCCACCTAGCCCTGATATATGATCTGAGCCTTATCTTATCTCCTCAATCTCCTCACCAGCAACTTGCAGAATTTCTGGAGAGAAGGCAATGGTGGAATTGTCTGCACTGATATCCTTCAAGAATTAGTCGAGGCCACAAGCCTTGATATATGATCTGAACCTTGTATCATCTCCTCAATCTCCTTGCAAGCACCTTGCAAAATTTCTGAAGATAAGGCAATGGTGGAATTGACTGCACTGATATTCTTCGAGAATTGGTAGAGGCTACCTAGCTCTCATATATGATCTGAAGCTTGTATCATCTCCTCAATCTCCTCACCAGCATCTTGCAAAATTTCTGAAGAGAAGGCAATGGTGGAATTGTCTGCACTGATATTCTTCGAGAATTGGTTGATGGCTATCTAGCCCTGATATATGATCTGAACCTTGTATCATCTCCTTAATCTCCTCGCGATCACCTTGTAGAATTTTTGGAGAGAAGGCAATGGTGAAATTGCCTATCCCAATATTCTTTAAGAATTGGTCGAAGCCACCTAGCCTTGATATATGATCTGAACCTTGTATCATTTGCACAAGCTTCGGCACTACTGGATCAGACTGCAGTAGGGTGTTGTCGTGAATCTGCCAGAAACCATCAACGTCCTGACTTGGGATAGATGGCTCATCACCAGGATATTGTGTGGGGAAGCAACCATCAACCTCCTGACTTGGGATATAATATGGCTCGTCACCAGCCTGTTGTGTGGGGGAGGAACCATCAACGGGCGTATTGGACATAGAGATTAGCTGCGATAGAGGATTGTCGGGCATATTGGACACAGAGATTCCTCCTTATTATTTCACATCTTCTCATTAGGTTGTGTTTGCCATATGATCCGCATGGTCGTCACAATAAATAAAATACTGCACGTTGTCTTAGGCTTGGAAAATTTTTCGCACCAAAGTTGATATCATCAGGACTTTAGAAAATTCTCTTTTGTTGCGCTAAATTCCATACTAGAGTCTGGCATTTCTATAGATACAGTTCCCTTTGGTTTTCTAAGGTTGTTAAAGATTGATACTAAGTGTTCAAGAATCATAAAGGGTCCTCTTGTGAATCTGGCTCACAAGGTCTAGAAGTTTCTTAAGCTTCATAACTTTTTTTTCCTTTTTTTTTTGTTGAGGGGAAGGGAGGGTAGAATGCACCCAAATTTATTAAACAATAAAGAATGAAGAACAACAAGCCTCAAAGGAGGCAGAAAGAAAGAAAATCACAAGGCACGAACTAAATCCCAGAGCCTAGAGAAACTAAGTAGTTGTTTTTGGTTACATAACAAATACTTTCTGCTTTTTTCTGATTTCTATATTTATTTTCCTGTGCCAGTGGAAATGATGCTAGTAACAATGTCTTTTCTTTGTTTAACTTTTAAAGACTAGTCTCCATTGCAATCATGTCCATTAAACTCCATTATTGATTTTTCCCTTTTCTTTTTCTGATTAAAATGCAGTTTAAGGAAAGAAAATAGCTGTTATTGAATTTGATAAGATTATATTTTAGTGTGAAATACCTCAAATTTGAAATATAATATACTTTTTTAAGTAACTCTAGAAAAAACACATCATGAATGGTTTGACAAATATATAATATAATCTTAAGAAACATTCCGACAAAAAGAGTTTCAGATAGAAATGAACAATGAGAACTTCAATTTTCAGCTTAAGTTTCATAAAATACATTGACAAGGAACCTTTTAGAAACATTAATTTTGACCAATGACTCTACTTTCCAAGCAAGAGTCGCACCTGTTTTCTTACTTCTCTTGCTAAGTATTTAAAAGAAAAATAAAATATTTGATTTATGGTACCTGAAAAATAAAAAAAAGAAAGAAGTATCCCAAGTCTAGCCACCAAGGATAAACACATAGGGAAGATGTGAAGAGGCAAATGACTATGGAGGTGTTCAACAATTTATTTTCAGACCGTGGTCACAAGATTTTATGGAGTCTATCAAAGAGAAAGAGTTGATATTTTTGTGAAATGGTTGTAGAAGGGCAGGATATATACTAAAAGATTCTGACCATGGTTTACTATACCGGCCTAAATCGGACGGTACATGGTATATTGTACTGTAGCGGTTCGATACCGATACCCAATATGGGTGGTGTACCGACACTCGGTACACCAAAAAAATTTCATTCGATACTATACCGACATTGTGCTAGTGTGGCACCGGTACGGGGTCCGATACCAGACAGCGAATCTTGATCTTGACTCTTGTATACTTACACTGCATGGATAAATGTAGCTTGAGAAAGTGCTTTAGTGATAAAGATGAGTTCAAATAACATATCTTTTCAAAAGTACCATCTTAAATGGTTCGGTGCTACGGCATAGAGTAGGTAAAGGATGAGGAAGGATTGCTAGAACTCTAGTATGTCTTGATACAAGTAATTTAGTGGTACTATCGCTAGAATAATGGATGAGATTTTGGTGGCTTGGGAGGTTCGCAAGATTTGGTGCATGCAAAAATAATGTTGAAGGTTAGGACTTAGGATTATTCTAGTAGTGTGAATTTATAATTTTTCTTACGTAAGATTGGTTGTCTTAGTCAACCATCATTTCATTAAATATTGTTAAATCCAAGCAAAAATTAGACCTAATTTAGGAATTGCAATTATTGATAGAGTAAAATTCTTGAGCATGAATTTTTTTATAAAAATTGTAAAGTTTAATGATGGGGAGTGTTGATTTCGTACACTGAAACTTTACACTAGAAAAATCATAGTTATTTTATGGTTTTCCTTTCTCAAATTCTTTACTATTATCCCATTTTGATCTATACACAGGCTTCCGCTAAAGGAGTTGCATTCTTTTGTTTTGTTGAGTTATTACGTGGATTCAGGGACAATTTCTGTCAGAAACTTGACAATAGTAGTGTTGGAATTTGTTCTACAATTGCTAAGTTGTCACAGCTTCTAAAGAAACATGATGGAGAGCTTTGGCATCATCAAAAGATCACCACAAAAGTAAGAAATAGAGAAATTATGAGAGTTTTTCCATTGATTAATTGAGTTTTTTTGGATATGTGGGAGTAACCTGGTTGAAATTTTTCTTAAATTAGACAATTATGTCATAGTTTAATAGTCTTGTTGTTAATTTTCTTGTATCATTTAGCAACTTCTTTATATTGCGACTTTGTTACATAGCACGTACAACAGGGTATACGTATGTTGTGTACATAGGCCTGATATGATGAATTACTTTCTAAACCTCGATTCTACAAAGCCCTTTCCCCCTCTCTCCCCCCATCTCTTTTCCTCTCTCTCCTTTTTCCTCTCCTCCTCACTCCCTGGTTCTCTCTTTGTGAATTTGCCCTCCCTCTCCAATTCTACTAATGTCAATTTGCCCTAAAGCGGCACAATAGGGACCCGTACCCTGCCAAACCAGTTGCCGGCAGATATGCCCTCAGGTACTAGTTGGCGAAACTTGACATATGCAAAATTTACTAACTATTGATAAGATTAACTCAAATCAATAACAAAATATTTACAAAAAGTATAGAATTGAAGGATTTTGAATACATCAACCCAGAAGGAAACAAAAAAGAGCTAGTAAAACGTGGCACATCTTTAGTATATGCGACACAACAATCATAGAAATGGATGCATGTACATGCACATATACATGCACACACATAGCAATTTATCAAACTTTTTCTTGTCTAGGACATTAAATAACAGCATGGAAAATACTTTGGACATATATAGACAAATAACACATATTTCACCTTAAATATTTTTCCAACAAATTTTTGTTTCTTGGAGTAAAAAAAAAAGTGGGGCATATGTTGCCATGAAGTATGTAAAGATAGATGTATGACTTTTCTATAGCAACCAATTGGCACATTTAGTACATCATCATAGTTAGGTGCTTAACTTTTGCGGCACCCCTAATTATGAAGAAATGTAATGGGAAACAATTCTAGAACCTACATAATGAAAAAATAAATTATACATTAAAGCCTTCATCAGTCATCTCTCATAGTATATCGTCAACTGATGGCGTGGGTAGGCTATCACCGAGTGAAGCAAGGATTGCGGCCCTCTCCTCAATCTCCTCACCAGCACCTTGCAAAATTTCTGGAGAGAAGGCAATGGTGGAAATGTCTGCACTAATATCCTTCAAGAATTGGTCAAGGCCACCTAGCCCTGATATATGAACCGAATCTTATATCGTCTCCTCAATCCCCTCACCAGCACCTTGCAGAATTTCTGGAAAGAAGGCAATGGTGGAATTGTCTACGCTGATATCTTTCAAGAATTAGTCGAGGCCACCTAGCTTGGATATATGATCCGAACCTTGTATTGTCTCCTCAATCTCCTGACTAACACCTTACAGAATTTTTGGAGAGAAGGTAATGGTGGAATTGTCTGCACTGATATCCTTCAAGAATTGGTCGAGGCCACCAAGCCCTAATATGTAATCTGAACCTTGTATCATATCCCCAATCTCCTCACCAGCATCTTGCAAAATTTCTGAGGAGAGGGCAATAGTGGAATTGTCTGCACTGGTATTCTTCGAGAATTGGTTGAGGCTACCTAGCCGTGATATATGATATGAACCTAGTATCATCTCCTTAGTCTCCTCACCAGCACCTTGCAGAATTTCTGGAGAGAAGGCATTTGTGCAATTGTCTGCACTGATATTCTTCAAAAATTGGTCGAAGCTACCTAGCCCTGATATATGATCTGAACCTTGTATCATCTGCACAAGCTCCGGCACCACTAAATCAGACTGCAATAAAGTGTTGTGGTGAATCTGGCAGGAACCATCAACTCGACAAAGATGAATCAGTGCGAGTAGCTCCAAATTAAAAACCATCGGTCAAATCTGCCAAACTTACCTTAGACACCGACTGGTTAATCAATTTCGATTTGATTACTCAAATGACTCGGATTCTACCTCTGAGCCTAAATCAAGTTCCATGTTGGTCTAATCAAAGACATGGACTTGATTAATTTACAACTATTGTAAATTGAACTAGAATTTTCTTGACCTAATCAAGTTACTACTTAATTAGATTTGATCAATTAATTCTATTAGTCCATGATTGATTTTAACCTTAGGTCTAATCCAATCTTAAGAACTTGATTCAAGCTAACCCAAATGCCCAAAAGCTTATGTAATTGTCATTGAATTGAGTTACAATACTAGATCTAGGTTTTCATATCACTTAATTCTTAATTAAGTGTAAAGCTTATGAAAGTTTAGATCATTGCATAATCTTTTTAATTACACATTAATTATAAACTTTCAGTTCTTAAAATATTTTTTAGATCTGAGTTTGATAATTAATCATGTGTAATTCACCTTTTAATTCATGTTTAAATCATTACGATTTATGTTTATATATCATATATATAAACTGTCATGAATTAATTTAAACATTATACAACTTTTGCATGTGTTTTCAGATCTGGTATGTCTTTCAAAATCAGAGATTAAATTAATCATAAATTTTATTTAGATCTAATCTAAACAAATTTATGATTTCAGATTTATTCATGTTACATATATTAATATAAATATGCATCACATGCATCCAAATTTCAGATCTAGTTAATCATGCATAATCAGCAACTAAATCAATTACAAAAATACTTTAGATCTAATCTAAACATGTTCATAATTTCAGATTTAATTGCGATGATTAAAACAGAGTTTAATCAACCTTTTATGGTTCATCTTCAAAAATCAAACACAATAGCACCCCTACAGGCCATAAGAGATCCCATCGAATTGGAAAAGTGGGTGATGATCCCTTCTTTCTCCTATGACCCGGATGGCTTGGTGATTGATCTATCAGATTATTTTACAAAAAGATAAACAAGTTTTAAAACATAAAAGCTTAAACTGAGAACCTGGCTCTGATACCACTGATAGATTCCTATGAGTTCTAGCAGTAATAGCATGCTGAAATTTAATTTTTTTTACAAAAATCAATGGCTGCACATGTTCGGGCTGCCTACGTACCCCTTTCCAAGGGGGATCAAGCCATACGTAGTTCTTTTCTATAGCAACCAATTGGCACATTTAGTACATCATCATAGTTAGGGGCTTCGCTCTTGCGGCACCCATAATTATGAAGAAATGTAATGGGAAACAATTCTAGGACCTACATAATGAAAAAAAAAATTATACATTAAAGTCTTCATCAGTCACCTCTCGTATTATATCACCAACTGATGGCATGGGCAGGCTATCACCGAGTGACGCAAGGATTGCGGCCCTCTCCTCAATCTCCTCACCAGCACCTTGCAAAATTTCTGGAGAAAAGGCAATGGTGGAATTATCTACACTAATATCCTTCAAGAATTGGTCGAAGCCACCTAGCCCTGATATATGATCCGAACCTTGTATTGTCTCCTAATCTCCTCACCAGCACCTTGCAGAATTTCTAGAGAGAAGGCAACGATGGAATTGTCTGCACTGATATCCTTCAAGAATTGGTAGAGGCCACCAAGCCTTGATATATGATTGAACCTTGTATCATCTCCCCGATCTCCTCACCAGCACCTTGCAAAATTTCTGAAGAGAAGGCAATGGTGGAATTGTCTGCACTGGTATTCTTCGAGAATTGGTCGAGGCTACCTAGCCCTGATATAAGACCTAAACCTTGTATCATCTCCCCAATCTCCTCACCAGCACCTTGCAAAATTTCTGAGGAGAGGGCAATAGTGGAATTGTCTGCACTGGTATTCTTCGAGAATTGGTTGAGGCTACCTAGCCGTGATATATGATATGAACCTAGTATCATCTCCTTAGTCTCCTCACCAGCATCTTGCAGAATTTCTGGAGAGAAGGCATTTGTGCAATTGTCTGCACTGATATTCTTCAAAAATTGGTCGAAGCTACCTAGCCCTGATATATGATCTGAACCTTGTATCATCTGCACAAGCTCCGGCACCACTAAATCAGACTGCAATAAGGTGTTGTGGTGAATCTGGCAGGAACCATCAACTCGACAAAGACGAATAAGTGCGAGTAGCTCCCAATTAAAAACTATTGGTCAAATCTGCCAAACTTACCTTAGACACTGACTGGTTAATCAATTTTGATTTGATTACTCAAATGACTCGGATTCTACCTCTGAGCCTAAATCAAGTTCCATGTTGGTCTAATCAAAGAAATGGACTTGATTAATTTACAACTATTGTAAATTGAACTAGAATTTTCTTGACCTAATCTAGTTACTACTTAATTAGATTTGATCAATTAATTCTATTAGTCCATGAACGATTCTAACCTTAGGTCTAACCCAATCTTAAGAACTTGATTCAAGCTAACCTAAATGCCCAAATACTTATGTAATTGTCATTGAATTGAGTTACAATACTAGATCTAGATTTTCATATCACTTATTTTTTAATTAAGTGTAAAGCTTATGAAAGTTTATATCATTGCATAATATTTTTAATTACACATTAATTATAAACTTTCTGTTCTTAAAATATTTTTTAGATCTGAGTGTGATAATTAATCATGTGTAATTCACCTTTTAATTCATGTTTAAATCATTACGATTTATGTTCATATATCATATATATAAACTGTCATGAATTAATTTAAACATTATACAACTTTTGCATGTGTTTTCAGATCTGATATGTCTTTCAAAATCAGAGATTAAATGAATCATAAATTTTATTTAGATCTAATCTAACAAGTTTATGATTTCAGATTTATTCATATTACATATATTAACATAAACATGCATCACATGCATCCAAATTTCAAATCTAGTTAATCATGCATAATCAGCAATTAAATCAATTACAAAAATACTTTAGATCTAATCTAAACATGTTCATGATTTCAGATTTAATTGCGATGATTAAAACAGAGTTTAGTCAACCTTTTATGGTTCATTTTCAAAAATCAAACACAATGGCACCCCTACAGGCCATAAGAGATCCCATCGAATTGGAAAAGAGGGTGATGATCCCTTCTTTCTCCTATGACCCGGATGGATTGGTTATTGATCTATCAGATTATTTTACAAAAAGATAAACAAGTTTTAAAACATAAAAGCTTAAACTGAGAACCTGGCTCTGATACCACTGATAGATTCCTATGAGTTCTAGCAGTGATAGCATGCTGAAATTTAAATTTTTTTTACAAAAATCAATGGCTGCACCTGTTCGGGCTGCCTACGTACCCCTTCCCAATGGGGATCAAGCCATACGTAGTTCTTTTCTATAGCAACCAATTGGCACATTTAGTACATCATCATAGTTAGGGGCTTCGCTTTTGCGGCACCCATAATTATGAAGAAATGTAATGGGAAACAATTCTAGGACCTACATAATGAAAAAATAAATTATACATTAAAGCCTTCATCAGTCACTTCTCGTAGTATATCATCAACTGATGGCGTGGGCAGGCTATCACCGAGTGACGCAAGAATTGCGGCCCTCTCCTCAATCTCCTCACCAGCACATTGCAAAATTTCTGGAGAGAAGGCAATGGTGGAATTGTCTGCACTAATATCCTTCAAGAATTGGTCGAAGCCATCTAGCCCTGATATATGATCCGAACCTTGTATCGTCTCCTCAATCTCCTCACCAGCACCTTGCAAAATTTCTGGAGAAAAGGCAATGGTAGAATTGTCTGCACTAATATTCTTCAAGAATTGGTCGAAGCCATCTAGCCCTGATATATGATCCGAACTTTGTATCGTCTCCTCAATCTCCCCACCAGCACCTTGCAGAATTTCTGGAGAGAAGGTAATGGTGGAACTGTCTGCACTGATATCCTTATAGAATTGGTCGAGGCCACCAAGCCCTGATATATGATCTGAACCTTGTATCATCTCTCCAATCTCCTCACCAGCACCTTGCAAAATTTCTGAAGAGAAGGCAATGGTGGAATTGTCTGCACTGGTATTCTTCGAGAATTGGTTGAGGCTACCTAGCCTTGATATATGATATGAATCTTGTATCATCTCCTCAATCTCCGCACCAGCACCTTGTAGAATTTCTGGAGAGAAGGCATTGGTGGAATTACCTGCACTGATATTCTTCAAAAATTGGTCAAATCCACCTATCCCTGATATATGATCTGAACCTTGAATCGTCTGCACAAGCTCCGGCACTACTGAATCAGACTGCGATAGGGTGTTGTGGTGAATCTGGCAGGAACCATCAACGTCCTGACTTGGGATAGATGCCTCGTCACCAGGATGTTGTGCGGGGAAGCAACCATCAACGTCCTGACTTGGGATATATGGCTCGTCACCAGCCGGTTGTGTGGGGGAGCAACCATCAACGGGCGTATTGGACACATAGATTATTTGCGGTAGAGGGTTGTCCGGCGGTTGAAGGATCCGGCAATCACCGGCAATGTCCTCGGAGGGGTGTGTCCAAAGTGAATTCATTGTTTCTGGCTCTTCCATCCTTATCCTTTTTGCTGCGGGCTCCGGTGCTGTCCGGTTGACTGGTTGCATTTCAGGTAGATCTTCCAGCGTCGTGGTGGGAGTCTTGCGAGCTTTCGGTGTTAGATAGATCTTGCATATGACCCACTCACCCAGCTGCAATCAGAAACAGAACAGAGGAGAAGCTGGTAAAAGAAATCCATGTCCAAAATCAAAAGAACGGCAGCTACAGGGATAACGGGAGTTGTTTAGGGTGATCTGAATACCTTATTTGAATCTTTTGTTGGAAGGCCATGGATGGAATATTCCTCCATGAGCCATATGCTCTTTTTCTCTCCACCGGAAAGGCTTCTTTCCATATAGCAGAAGCACTGCTTAGAGCCCAGGACTTTGCGCTTGGAATCGAGCACGGTCTTGATGCCTTGGGTGGCCTTCCACCGTCCCAAGCCCGCACTCCGGGATACCCGCTTGCTATCTTCGGCACCCGGATGTCTCCGAGACCTGGATGCGAAAAAGAACCACTCGGAATCCCTGTTTGCCATGTTATACCGCGCTGCGACCACCCAAGAAAAACCAAAGAAGTCGGTAGCTCTAAATCAAGAATACAGGGCAACAGAAAACCAAGGAATTAGAAGGAGAAAGATAGGTATCTTCCAAGAACTCGCTTACCAGTTAGGTTCTTGGGGTCGTCACCGTAGACGTCGGCCTCCACGATGATACCACCAGGAAGCGTTTCGCCGAGGATCTTCTTCCTCAGGTAGAAGTCTAGGAGGTGCTCGTCCAGCGGGTGGAACACAAAGCCGGGAAGCAGCGCCATTGTCCAGTCCGGCATTGTTTCTTGGCTTAGAGGACGAAGAAAAGAACAGAGGACGGGGGAGGAAAACACCGAGATCAAGAAACAATGTGAGGACTGAGAAGATGGGGTTACGAGTTGAACCTTGAGATCAAGAAACGAGGCGAGGCCGGCAATATCATTGTCATCTCTGCTAATGTTTCTTGGCTTGGATGACGAAGAACAGAGGCCAGCAGCACGCAGGAGGAGAACACCGAGGGGAAGAAACAGAGATACGAGGTCTGTAATCGGTCTCTGATTCTTGGTTTCTTGATTTGGACGGCGAAGAACTGGGGACGAAGAAGACCCAACGGAAGAGAGAGAGATATATATACGGGCTCTGGTGTGCGGGGTGACGAGCCAAACTACAATCGGGCTCGGATCTTTTGTTCGCACCCGCTTAGTTTGATCCGAATGCATACTCACCTTGGGGGCTTCAGGGCTTGAGGAGACTGCACCGAGCTAACTGCCGGGTTTCCTTTTGGATACATAACACGTATGTATGTTCGCACGTGTGAAGCGTTTCAGCATATGGCAGATAGACAGGTGGCTTTATGCTCTCTCTCTCTCTCTCTCTCTCTCTCTCTCTCTCTCTCTCTCTCTCTTCCATGCATAGGATCCTAGCATCTAAAAGGAATCAGCCAGACTAGAGGATGCACATATTAAGAGGATTTTCTGGCATTCCCTTTTCCAGAGTTTTAACTCAGGGTAATTCCACTCTTGGCGCATTTTTTTCACCAAATATCATGCTATGAATATGTCTGTTTAAGGGCATCCATTTACCCATCTTTCATCGTCGCCTCCTCAGATTTCAATGTCGCAGAGTAGCGCATGCCTAGATGAAAGGCTCTGTACCTGCGTCAATTGTTTCTATCCAAACCATGATCCTTGGCAACCAGGTGGATGTTAAGCTGAAAAGAGTGCAACTGACCACCAAACCTTCATTACGATGGTACAGCGCTTGATATTTGCAGCAAGGAAGGTATTTATTTATTTCTATTTCATGCCCGATTTGTAGTTTGTAATGTCTGCAAATATGAATCCCAACAGCTCACATTGCTAATCTGATGCTGCATTTCGTTGGAAACGTAAATTTTTGTTGGACTTGTGATAGTTATTTTCTTAGTCAAATTGTTATGAAAATTGTAGTTTTTGCCAAATGTCCTGTTTTCAAACCATCATATTTTCATTGAATTTTGTTTATGGAAACAATTGTAAGCTAATAACTTTTGGGTTCTTTATTTTCTTGTTCACTTTGCTGACATTGGAGCGATGTTGGAGTCTTTGTGGTGGGCTGCTTCTCCTGGGTTATTTGCCGAATAATCGTGAATTATTGGCACAAGAGTTGGAGAAGAAGCGGATTCAGTATCAGGCTTTTAAACAAGAGTTTTTGGTGAACCCTGTGAGTTTTCTTGAGGACTTCCAGTTTTATTGCCAAAAGCTATAAATATTTTGCTTTGAAAAAATTTGAAGCCTTGCCGTAGAAACTATTCAAATGTTAGGCACTTCCAACTCAAAAAATAAAAAGGAACCATGCTCACCTGTGTTTTTATTTTTCAATTTGTATATAATTTTGGGCCATTCTGAGGTTTCTGAAAGTTTCGGTTGCTAGCCAGTCAGATATCACACGGGGGTTGGGAAGAATCTGCTGGTCGCAAATGTGAAGAGTTGGAAGGTGAAGATAACTCATGGAGAGCACCCACTGAGCCTTGGAAAAACTAGTTTGTGGAATCAGTTCTTCCAGGTATTGCTTAGACGTTAAGTAGAATAGGTCTTGTTTGATTAATTAATTAATTAATTTGAAGAATATGACTGCACTATACCTTGGAAGATCTAATAGAAGTTTTCTTCTTATCATTTATTTTGCCTATCATAGACACGCAACTATAGTTATAGAGATACGATTCAGTTCACATGCAGACTTTTTAAAGATCATCAACTAGGGAACTCAATCGTTTGAAGAAGATTCATAAAGTAAAGATGAACTCCATGCCTTTGTGAAAGGCTAGTGTGGCATTTCTCCTTCTGTGCTTTAACCTATATCTGCCCTGCCTCTCCCCTTCAAGTATCTTTCTTTTGTTTTTTCCCCATCACAACAAGGATGTCCATGAAGGGCTTGGTGATAGGGCTCGATATAATATATAACTTTTCTACAAGTGGTCACACTATATGAAAAGTAGAAGTCTTTTTGTTAATTGGTGGCTTCGGCAGGATCTTGAACCTCAATAAGTGATGATTGTTAAAGGCAAAACCAAAAAAATGGCCTGACCCTGTTTTGGCACCATGCCTTAGAAGACACAAAGATTCAACCCTTATCATACCTAGTGGTGCAAGGTTTATTTTGGTATATGAAAATGAAATCATGGATTTCAATTTCACATGATTGAGATGGTCTCTTAAGGGAGCTCATTTCTAAAAGTACAAAAGTACTTTATTCTTTTTTAAGATGAATAATGTTTAAAATTCTATAGTCATCAGTGAGAGTCTCTTAACCAAAAACTGATGATGGCTTTTTGCTTAATCTGGACATATGGAGTGTAAGAGGCTTTTCTTGATCTCTGGTATCATTTCTATTAAATTTTATAGTGTAATGCATGCAGTACGATAGTTGGTTGGGGGGGGGGGGGGGGGGGGGGGGTAGGATATGTGTAAACCTAACTTTCTGAAATGCAATGTTTAATATTCTTGTAAGACTAACATATCTTTAATGTCATTTTGATATTTGTATTCTGAGTCAATATGGTGCAGTGCATGTCTAAATAAACAGTTGAATAGCATTTGTAATTATGGTTGTTTATAATTCAAGCGGTAGATGGAACAACTCAGGATCAATTAATTAACAGGTTTGTTCAAGCCTGATTGTTCAGATAATGAGCTGCACTTGTAAGCATTGTTCATAAATGAGCTGAGCTTGAAGATTTGCTGGCTCATTGGTATGACTAGAAGCCGGGATTGGATCGAGAATCAGCCTTTTTTTTCTCATGATTCATCAACCATTATCAAGCATCTATGATCAACTTGTACCTGACCTTGGTGCCAGCTTGAATAGCCTGTTCATATGACCGATCCATGTCCGAAGAGCCTAAAGTTTGGGTCAGCTCTGGTGCTACCCTATTTGTGACATGGCTCCAATTTTGTTTCCTGAAGGCAATAAGACGCTCTTTGATCAATCAACTATATCAAATTTGAATTTCTTAAATCTATTTTATAGTTTTTTATGAAAATTTCTCTTTGGGACATTTTTTACAATAGCCATTTTAGTGATTATAATTGATAACCACGTAAACATTTTTATACAACTTAATTTTTCTGATCATTGCCTAACAAATCTTAAGTGTAGCTGGTTTTTATCGAGTTCTGAATTTATAAAATTACCTTTTGTTTTTTGAGAAATAAAATTTAGGTTTTGTGAAAAGAGCTTTTACCAGCAGTGAACAGCATCTAAGTTACTTCCTAGAGATTCAAAACAGATTATGAAGAGTAGGATGGTGGAAGCCCAAAATAATATTGATGGATAATCAAAACAAGATGACGATGTATTTTATTATTGGATAATTTGGTAGAAGCCCTTTCCCTCTCTCTCTCCCCATCTCTTTTCCTCTCTCGCCTTTTTCCTCTCCACCTCACTCTCCAGTTCTCTCTTTGTTAATTTGCCCTCCCCCTCCAATTCTACTAATGTCAATTTGTCCTAAAGCGGCACAATAGGGATCTGTACCCTGCCAAACCAGTTGCTGGTTGATATGCCCTTAGGTACTAGTTGGCGAAACTTAAACTATACAAAATTTACGAACTATTGATAAGATTAACTCAAATTAATAACAAAATATTTGCGAAAAGTATAGAATTGAAGGATTTTGAATACATCAACCCAGAAGGAAGTAAAAAAGAGCTAGTAAAACATGACATATCTTCAGTATATGCGACACAACAATCGTAGAAATGGATGCATGTACATAAACATATACATGCACACACATAGCAATTTATCAAACTTTTTCTTGTCTAGGACATTAAATAGCAGCATGTCAAATACTTTGCACATATATAGACAAATAACACATATTTCACCTTAAATATTTTTCCAACAAATTTTTGTTTCTTGGAGTAAAAAAAAAAAGTGGGGCATATGTTGCCATGAAGTATGTAAAGACACGTATGACTTTTCTATAGCAACCAATTGGCACATTTAGTACATCATCATAGTTAGGTGCTTCGCTTTTGTGGCACCTATAATTATGAAAAAATGTAATGGAAAACAATTCTAGGACTTACATAATGAAAAAATAAATTATACATTAAAGCCTTCTTTAGTCATCTCTCGTAGTATATCGTCAACTGATGGCATGGGCAGGCTATCTCCGAGTGATGCAAGGATTACAGCCCTCTCCTCAATCTCCTCACCAGCACCTTGCAAAATTTCTGGAGAGAAGGTAATGGTAAAATTGTCTACAAGAATTGGTCGAGGCCACCTAGCCGTGATATATGATCCGAACCTTGTATTGTCTCCTTAATCTCCTCACCAGCACCTTGCAGAATTTTTGGAGAGAATGCAATGGTAGAATTGTTTGCACTGATATCCTTCAAGAATTGGTTGAGGCCACCAAGCCCTGATATATGATCTGAACCTTGTATCATCTCCCCAATCTCCTCACCAGCACCTTGCAAAATTTTTGAAGAGAAGGCAATGGTGGAATTGTCTGCACTGGTATTCTTCGAAAATTAGTCGAGGCTACCTAGCGCTGATATATGATCTGAACCTTGTATCATCTTCCCAATCTCCTCACCAGCACCTTGCAAAATTTCTGAGGAGAGGGCAATAGTGGAATTGTCTGCACTGGTATTCTTCGAAAATTGGTTGAGGCTACCTAGCCGTGATATATGACATGAACCTTGTATCATCTCCTCAGACTCCTCACCAGCACCTTGCAGAATTTCTGGAAATAAGGCATTGGTGGAATTGTCTGCACTGATATTCTTCAAAAATTGGTCGAAGCCTCCTAGCCTTGATATATGATCTGAACCTTGTATCATCTGCACAAGCTCCGGCACCACTAAATCATACTGCAATAAGATGTTGTGGTGAATCTGGCAGGAACCATCAACTCGACAAAGCCGAATCAGTGCGAGTAGCTTCCAATTAAAAACCATCGGTCAAATCTACCAAACTTACCTTAGACACCAACTGGTTAATCAATTTCGATTTGATTACTCAAATGACTCGGGCTCTACCTCTGAGCTTAAATCAAGTTCTATCTTGGTCTAATCAAAGACATGGACTTGATTAATTTACAACTACTGTAAATTGAACTAGAATTTTCTTGACCTAATCTAGTTACTACTTAATTAGATTTGATCAATTAATTCTATTAGTCCATGAATGATTCTAACCTTAGGTCTAACCCAATCTTAAGAACTTGGTTCAAGCTAACCCAAATGCCCAAAGGCTTATGTAATTGTCATTGAATTGAGTTACAATACTAGATCTAGGTTTTTATATCACTTAATTTTTAATTAAGTGTAAAGCTTATGAAAGTTTAGATCATTGCATAATCTTTTTAATTACACATTAATTGTAAACTTTCAATTCTTAAAATATTTTTCAGATCTGAGTTTGATAATTAATTATGTGTAATTCACCTTTTAATTCATGTTTAAATCATTGCGATTTATGTTCATATATCATATATATAAACTGTCATGAATTAATTTAAACATTATACAACTTTTGCATGTGTTTTCCGATCTGATATGTCTTTCAATATCAGAGTTTAAATAAATCATAGATTTTATTTAGATCTAATCTAAACAAGTTTATGATTTCAGATTTATTCATGTTGCATATATTAACATAAATATGCATCACATGCATCCAAATTTCAGATCTAGTTAATCATGCATCATCAGCAATTAAATCAATTACAAAAATACTTTAGATCTAATCTAAACATGTTCATAATTTCAGATTTAATTGTGATGATTAAAACAGAGTTTAATCAACCTTTTATGGTTCATCTTCAAAAATCAAATACAATGGCACCCCTACAGGCCATAAGAGATCCCATCGAATTGGAAAAGAGGGTGATGATCCCTTCTTTCTGCTATGACCCGGATGGCTTGGTGATTGATCTATCAGATTATTTTACAAAAGGATAAACAAGTTATAAAATATAAAAGCTTAAACTGAGAATCTGGCTCTGATACCACTGATAGATTTCTATGAGTTCTAGCAGTGATATCATGCTGAAATTTAAATTTTTTTTACAAAAATCAATGGCTGCACATGTTTGGGCTGCCAACATACCTCTTCACAAGGACGATCAAGCCATACATAGTTCTTTTCTATAGTAACCAATCGGCACATTTAATACATCATCATAGTTAGGTGCTTCGCTTTTGCGACACCCATAATTATGAAGAAATGTAATGGGAAACAATTCTAGGACCTACATAATGAAAAAATAAATTATACATTAAAGCCTTCATCAGTCACCTCTCGTAGTATATCATCAACTGATGGTGTGGGCAGGTTATCACCGAATGATGCAAGGATTGTGGCCCTCTCCTCAATCTCCTCACCAGCACCTTGTAAAATTTTTGGAGAGAAGGCAATGGTGGAATTGTCTGCACTAATATCCTTCAAGAATTGGTCGAAGCCATCTAGCCCTGATATATGATCCGAACCTTGTATCGTCTCCTCAATCTCCTCACCAGCACCTTGCAAAATTTCTGGAGAAAAGGCAATGGTGGAACTGTCTGCACTAATATCCTTCAAGAATTGGTCGAAGCCACCTAGCCTTGATATATGATCCGAACCTTGTATCGTCTCATCAATCTCCCCACCAGCACTTTGCAGAATTTCTGAAGAGAAGGCAATGGTGGAATTGTCTGCACTAATATCCTTAAAGAATTGGTCGATGCCACCGAGCCCTGATATATGATCTGAACCTTGTATCATCTCCTCAGTCTCCTCACCAGCACCTTGCAGAATTTCTGGAGAGAAGGCATTGGTGGAATTACCTGCACTGATATTCTTCAAAAATTGGTCAAAGCCACCTAGCCCTGATATATGATCTGAACCTTGAATCATCTGCACAAGCTCCAGCACTACTGAATCAGACTGCGATAGGGTGCTGTGGTGAATCTGGCAGGAACCATCAACGTCCTGACTTGGGATAGATGGCTCGTCACCAGGATGTTGTGTGGGGAAGCAACCATCAACGTCCTGACTTGGGATATATGGCTCGTCACCAGCCGGTTGTGTTGGGGAGCAACTATAGTTATAGAGATACGATTCAGTTCACATGCAGACTTTTTAAAGATCATCAACTAGGGAACTCAATCGTTTGAAGAAGATTCATAAAGTAAAGATGAACTCCATATCTTTGTGAAAGGGTAGTGTTGCATTTCTCCTTCTGTGCTTTAACCTATATCTGCCTGCCTCTCCCCTTCAAGTATCTTTCTTTTGTTTTTTCCCCATCACAACAAGGATGTCTATGAAGGGCTTGGTGATAGGGCTCAATATAATATATAACTTTTCTACAAGTGGTCACACTATATGAAAAGTAGAAGTCTTTTTGTTAATTGGTGGCTTCGGCAGGATCTTGAACCTCAATAAGTGATAATTGTTAAGGCATAACCAAAAAAATGACCTAACCCTGTTTTGGCGCCATGCCTTAGAAGACACAAAGATTCAACCCTTATCATACCTAGTGGTGCAAGGTTTATTTTGGTATATGAAAATGAAATCATGGATTTCAATTTCACATGATTGAGATGGTCTCTTAAGGGAGCTCATTTCTAAAAGTACAAAAGTTCTTTATTCTTTTTTAAGATGAATAATGTTTAAAATTCTGTAATTATCAGTGAGAGTCTCTTAACCAAAAATTGATGATGGCATTTTGCTTAAGCTGGACATATGAAAGGTAAGAGGTTTTTCTTGATCTCCGATATCATTTCTATTAAATTTAATAGTGCAATGCATGCAGTACGATAGTTGGGGGGGGGGGGGGGGAGTAGGATATGTGTAAACTTAGCTTTCTGAAATGCAATGTTCAATGTTCTTGTATGACTAACATATCTTTAATGTCATTTTGATATTTGTTCTCTAAGTCATTATGGTGCAGTGCATGTCTAAATAAATAGTTGAATATCATTTGTAATTATGGTTGTCTATAATTCAAGCTGTAGATGGAACAGCTCAAGATCAGTTAATTAACCGGTTTGTTCAAGCCTGATTGTTCAGATAATGAGCTACACTTATAAGCATGGTTCATAAATGAGCTGAGCTTGAAGATTTGCTGGCTCACTGGTATGACTAGAAGCCGGGATTGGATCGAGAATCAGCCTTTTTTTTCTCATGATTCATCAACCATTATCAAGCATCTATGATCAACTTGTACCTAACCTTGGTGCAAGCTTGAATAGCCTGTTCATATGACCGATCCATGTCCGAAGAGCCTAAAGTTTGGGTCAGCTCTGGTGCTACCCTATTTGTGACATGGCTCCAATTTTGTTTCCTGAAGGCAATAAGACGCTCTTTGATCAATCAACTATATCAAATTTGAATTTCTTAAATATATTTTATAGTTTTTTATGAAAATTTCTCTTTGGGAAGATATTATTATGAGTTTTAGTGGATCATAAAACTAGAAAATTAGGTTTTCTGAGAGACACGGGGTTCCATTTTTTCTTGAGAACTGGATCTTCCAAGTCTCTCCTCAACTTTTGTTCCATTTTCACCTCTCTTTGCTCAGCTTAGCGATCATCAATCCAATGTTAAAGCCAACAGAAATCCAGCCATCTCTCTCTCTCTCTCTCTGTGAAACTCTCATACTTTTTATGTGAAAAGTTCAGACTTCTAATGAATTTTGTTGGTCTACTTTTGTGCTGATTGACATATAGAAATGATGATTACAGGTTTTTTGGATTTCAAAGGATAATTTTGGGGTGTTCTGCGTGCATCCCAGTAAACATTATTTGTTAGATCCTTCATTGGGGCATAGAGATGATTTTTGGGTTGTTCAACAAGGTTTAGGAGTTTTTTCTTCGCTTGACCTGATAATATGTTTCACTTGATGTAATTTCCACTTTATTTACTCATTGAATCTGTATGTATGGATCCCATTTCATGAAAATTTTCTTTTGAAAAATTTTGGTTTGATTTTAAATGGTTACAAAATCCATCTGGATTGATTATACATAAGTTAATTAGACATAAACACACTTGAGTAATTAGAACCAGAAATTTATCATCAGAAATATTCGAGCAAAGAAGTTTTTACTTTAACCATTTTACAGACCATTTTTTACAATAGCCATTTTAGTGATTATAATTGATAACCACGTAAACATTTTTATACAACTTAATTTTTCTGATCATTGCCTAACAAATCTTAAGTGTAGCTGGTTTTTATCGAGTTCTGAATTTATAAAATTACCTTTTGTTTTTTGAGAAATAAAATTTAGGTTTTGTGAAAAGAGCTTTTACCAGCAGTGAACAGCATCTAAGTTACTTCCTAGAGATTCATGATATTTGATGGATTCAAAGACTCAACTGCTGGTTGAACATTGAAAAGATCATTGGAGGGCAATACAGTTTAGTCCAGATTATAGAAAAGATCATTGAAATGTTCGCTTGCATAATTAAGGCTGCCTTTAGAAAGTTGGCCTAATCATTTGTCTAGTAATATACTCTATAATCATAAGTGTGCATATGATAGGACTTTGACAACTAGCATGTTCCCCAAGGAAAAGCAGTATCCAATTCTTAAGTTACTAGAGTAAGCTATATCACACTCTAGACTTTCTGGCTCTTTAGAAATCAGAATGGAAACTCAACTGAGGCATTCTCCCATCTGTTATTCTATTTTTTTTGTTGTGTCTGCATAATGCTAGTTTCTTTTTGTCTATCATTTTCTTTGTTTCTCGAGTGATTGTATATTCCCATGCTTGATGCCTTAAAATTTATCATTTTTGTGCATCATTCTGGAAACTATCTTGCATTAAGAGTTGAATGATTTTTTCCACAATTCCATGTCAAGAGTTTAAGGAAGTGCTTTAATATTTAATATTTCTTGAGCTGCTGCCATCCACTTTGAATATAACCATGTCTCTACATTGGATGTTCCGTTGCTAGTTATCTTGCAAGATATCTAAAGGCATATACATGGCCCTTGCCGGTCAATCCCCAATTCTATGCATTTAGATGGATTACTCTGCTATTGACACAAAGCTACTCGGCATGCTGAGGAGGGGTATTGATGTGTGGATGTGATCTAAAAGGAATGACTTGTCAAAACCAAGATTCATAACCTTTAAGTGCTTCAGCACATGACAGATAGACAGGTGGCTTTACTCTCTCTCTCTCTCTCTTTCATGCATAGGGTCCTAGCATCTAAAAGGAATCAGCCAGACTAGAGGATGCACATATTAAGAGGATTTTGTGCCATTCCCTTTTCCTGAGTTTTAACTTAGGGTAATTCTACTCTTGGAGCATTTTTTTCCCAAATATCATGCTATGAATATGTCTGTTTAAGAGCATCCATTTACTCATCTTTCATCGTCGCCTCCTCACGTTTCAATGTCGCAGAGTAGCGCATGCATGCCTAAATGAAAGGCTCTGTACCTGCAGCAATTGTTTCTATCCAAACCATGATCCTTGGCAACCAGGTGGATGCTAAGCTGAAAAGAGTGCAGTACCTTCCAATGAAAATTGAGGCACTTATATATGCTGTTTGCAATACTTTAGCCAAAAAAATGATGCAAAAAAATGGAACATTGTTTCTCAAGCGTAACTGGATACCATTGCCAGGTGTGTTGCTCTGATATCACCTACTCCCGCATAGCATTCCCCCATCATCGAACAATCAGTGAGTACGATAAGAAAGTTCATTGTGTTGCTATTACCATCCCCAAACCAATTTGGCCCAACTAAACCATGACTAATCAAAAAATAGATTTAGTCATGCTTCCAGACATCAGCAGATCCAAAAAAGAATCTTCAGTTCCTGTAGCATTGGGTGAGGGCATCTCCAACTTCATCTTCTTGTTTGGCCAAGTGCTCGTCTCAGAGGATTTCGACTCTCGCACAGGAATAAATGCCACTTTCTTCCTCGATCCAGTCTCAGAGAATGAATCTACACTCACAGGTAGGATTCCTTCAGCAGCGGAACTTGGAACCTCCTGGCTTTCCAACTGCTTTCCATCTTTATAGTCCACAATATTTTTATCATCACTTATATTTGATTGGTCTTCAGATGAATCTACAGCAGATTCTACGCGATGGGAGCATGAGTCCTTGGCAGGTATTTCCACTTCAATGTTATCTGAACTGACTTCATTTGCAGTGCATAGGACTGCAATTCGGCAGAAAACATGATAAACAACACAGGCATTAGCAGTAATATCGAATATTAGAATCCAATTAAAAGTGAGTTGCATTATTTAATGATTAAAGACTGGAAATAGATGACCAGCATCCGAAGGAAATCATCTAACAGAAATTCCACTGATGAAAGCATACTATTCATGCAGCCAGCATGCAAGTTCAACTGATCCATCAAAAGAAGTTAGGAACCACCCGAGACATTATTTAGTGATCTATAACCCTCATAGTAATAAACATCAATTGAATCAATGGTTAAATAAAAGGCGCTGGTCGTGCATTAGGCACTATCAATGTTTTCATCACTAAATGCTGCCCAAGAAATTGATATTTAAAGGCTTCTCGTGCTACAAGAACTACTCCCACCATGGATGGAAGGCCAGCTATAAAACAAAACGGAAATAACTTGGAATTTTTGGAACCCTTCCAGTCCTACTTTGGGCAAAATCTTAAAGCTCTTTCATTGGAGATAAAAAGCTTGATAACGTACAGCTAATATCAGTTCTTTATTGATCCAATGATCATAATTGATGCATATATGTCAAAGTCCACATCAATCAGCATGCAGATGTGAATTAAATGATGCTCACTTCAAGTGATCAGAGTGACGAGCAAAAACAAAACTTGTTGGTTGAACTTGAAGTAAAATAATATTTTGTGATCAAAGGATGCCTGAAAGGATAACACGAAATACCAACCTTCACTGAATAGCTCTATAGTTTCATATTGACGAGATGTCTCCAATGAAAGAGCACTGAAATCCTCATCTTGATTGTTTTCGTTGCTTCTCTCTGTCCTCTCGGACAAGACAAACTTATCTTCTTCCCAGACACATTCTAAAATAAGAACATCCCCACCTGAGGGATGGTAGTCCCTGAAAGCCTGTAAAAGTCAAAAGACAACAAAATCACTTAATAAACAAGCAGAAATCATATCGACACTGAAATAGTGATATGGTATGCGTTAATCATAATCCACATTCCAGAAAATAAAATTAGAAATTATGAAGATGTTTGAGCTAATAATTTATAAAATATTATGAAAGAAATCAACAAAACAGACCTCTACCCCATCCTGAGTGAGTTTGACAGAATGCTTCTTCCGTGAGAGAGAGGAGACCTTGCTGAATACCAAAACTACATCAACTAAGATCTGTTAAAAAGAGTAAATCAAGGGGGTCTTAGGGAGGCAGACAATACCGTGCAGCAACGGCTGAAAAAGCAAATCAATGTTCAGGATATATATTTCAGTTTCATAGCACTGGCATGGATTTGATGGCAAATACAAGCTATAAGCATCATAAACTGGTCATCCATGAAAGTTCTAAAATATATATCAAAATGTTGGATTGCATGAACATATCTCTGACTTACATGGCAAGTAAATATACGCAAATGCTGTTTTTGCGGTGAAAACAATTTTCTGTTTGGTTGTTGACAACAGATTTTTATCAGGCGGTAGCAAGTTTGTCAGCTAAATATATTTATCGAAATACTAATATCTAATGCTATAGTTTCTAGGGTGGATTCAGATGACCATATTATTTCCAAATTTGAATTTCATATATGCCTGATAGTCATTAGCAAAGGACAAATACAATAGAAGATGGAAGCAAAATATCAACAGAACAAAGTGACAATGTACCTTTCCACAACAAAACTGGGAATTTAATTATTTCAGACAGAATTTATACCAATTCTGAAGGTAAGTGGAACACTGTTGGCCTTCTAATAGCAAGTGTCAATGACAGCCAATTTACCATATCAAATATGGCTAGCGAGAACGCAAAGATCTTGTGACACAGCAACAAATTTATCTTTTCTCTGAAGATCTAGTTTAATCTGTTGAATTTTCAGCTTGACTAGGATTTAAATTAATTGTAAGAGTTCTCGACGCTATTTTGTTAGACCACGTTATATGGTTAATTAGGGCATTAGATGTTTTAGGACAGCCTGTGGAATCTAATGTTAGTCTGGATTAAGTTTTATTTGCCATGTAAGAAATTAGGGGTTTTATTTGCCATGTAAGAAATAAGGGGTTTCAGTGAGCTAAACAGGGAATATAAAGGAAAACCTCAATTTACTTAAGTGTGAGAAGAGGAATGGGCACCTACTTAGGGCTGGCCAAGAGAGAGAAATCTAATAGGTCATTCCCTCTTATTCCATTCCCTTCCCTATTTGTCTCTATCCTCTTTCTATTAAAAATAGATCAGGAAAGAGTTATATTGCTAGAAATCTACATCTAGAAAGTTCAATTGGTGTTTCAGGGTTTTAAAAAGTGTCTTGCTGCCATAATTAAAGTTATTATTCACAAAAAAATTTCAGATATCTCCTGATATTTTCTTTTCTATATGGAACACCGTTATCAATTTTGGGCTGTAGAAATGCGCTGGTTATGGATTCAGTTTGGACTGAAGAAATCCTGGAAAAAGAAACTGATTCTACAGCAATTCTGCATAAAAACACGAAAATGAAAATAGAACTTTATATGCTTAAAAATGTGACTCCCAAATGTTCTGGACCTGAAAGAACTTCTGTAATAGTCTTATAATTTTTTTTTCAACTAAAATGGTAGTAGAATCTGCAAAGAAAAAACAGTAAGATCCTATACATTATAATTTGCATCACTAGCACCCCTCTATGTTGCCAATAATCATCTCTATTATCATAGAATTCACCTGGACCATCCATATCAAGATAATTATTCCATTTGGAAAAAACAAAACTAAAATTTAGTCTGAATACTTACTTGTTGAACCAAAACTCGAAGCCGTGCAAGCAAAGCCAACGTCATGATACAAAATCCTGTGAAAAATGACTTTGCAAGTAACAAAGATATCTGGCTACGGACAAGGTAAAGGATAATCTGGATAATCTGTGATGCAACTTATCATTGCAATATTAAAGGGCTGTTTTGCAAGTCAGTTATATAAAGCTCCATGTCTGTATATTCATTTACAGCAGCAGCGCACTATGAATCAAAGATCACATTTCAAATTTGTCTTTCTTAGATTTGGATCTTCTAGAATTTCAAGTGAGACAATCCATGATCCCCAAACTTGTCATTTTATTTTCCTATGGTAAAAGTCAAACTTCTGAATTCTCATGGCACTTCTGTAGTCCCAAGACCACTTCTCCACTTGACAACCTCCATTGCTCCAGCAAACAAATGACCAAGAACCAAGAGTGGTGTCCTCATTCTTTTTTGGTAGTATAGATATGTGGAGACTAAGTTTTAATATGGAAACAGGTTTTTCAAGTTGTCAAGGAATATCACAGTTATGGCAAAACTAACTACAATGAAAATAAAGGACCACCAAACCGTCCCGAATTGGACTAATCGATTACCGGGACACTTTGGCCAGTCGATCCGATTCCAGAATTGAACCAGTTTTTTATATAAAAAAAACTCTCCAGATCCTCTCCCCCATGGCTAGGGTTAGGGTTCTATCACCACTACCAACAAGGTACACCTCTCTCTCCACTCCTCTCTCCCTCTCTATCGATTCTCCTCTCCCAATCTTCCTCGACCCTCTCCTCTATCTCAATGCTCCGCAACAATGATGCCAGCTAGAGTTTAGGTTTTGCGACGATGACAACTCCACAGCTAGTGTTAGGGTCCCATCACCACTGCCAGTGAGGTATGCCTCTCCCTCCCCTCACTCTCCCCCCTCTCCCTCCCCTCACTCTCCCACCTCTCCCTTCACGGGTTCTGATACGCCTGGGCTCAGTATGATACATACTAGTACCACATAGAACCAATCAACAATGGTTATGACCCTCAATATTGGTTCGGCAAACCTTTCAAAATTATTCTTGAAATATTTATGTTCTCACAAATTTAAGCTAAGGAAAGCTCACACAACATCCAATCATTCACTTCTTCTGTAAGAAACATCAATATCGATAACATCTTATTAACCTTTTCATCCGTGTTCCTACCATGATATAAAATATTATTATTATTAATCAACTCATCAATCTTCCTTTGTAAACAGCAATTAATTATGTCACAGTTGCTCCTAAGTTGCACGGCGAGCAACGAAAGCATTAAGACTCATTTCCAAGCCTCATGCTTCCCACCTTTGTGCAAATAAAGCTCCACCGAGATCCACCCTGATTTGTCAGCAAAAAATAATGAGAACGAGACATATGTCAATTAATCAATTCCTGATGTCTCCCTATAATTTTTTTGGTACCAAAAGATTAACACAAAGTATATTTTCTGTTAACTCCAAAGCACCAATCTATCTTTAATCTTCCTCTGGAAAAAAAGAAAAAGAAAAAGAAAAAAATGTTCTTGTTTTTTGCAACATACTGAGGAGATTTATTAGTCCAGAACATAGTTTACATCTTGGTCAATTATCTGTTTTTATTAGTACAAGGTACTTACAGAAAGGGCACATCTATCTTAACTGACATTAGCTCAAGATATTAGCCCTTATAACATCAATAAATCAGTTGTTATTTTATAATCTTCTTTACTATGTAACAGGTTTCTAATTATTAAAAATTAAAATCAATACCCACAACAGTTGCTAGTTTCATTTTTAAAATCTTGCTGATTTATGATATCTTGGTGCTTATATGTTGGCCAATATGTCAAGACATGTGGGTTTTATAAAAAATTTAACCAGGCTTCCAGCTCAGCCAGGATAAAACAATATCTCGTAACACCTAAATATCAGTTTCCAAATGAAAAAGATAAGTTATCAGCCTTTAAAAGTTTCATTTCTTAAATACTCCCAGAAAATTAATAAACATTACATATCTCATCTTTTCGCCAGTCTTTAACAGTCACTATCTCAAACACCCTTTTATGTTAAATCATCCTCAAGAAAAATATTTATTAGTTAGCATCACCACCATACTCACGGTCAACAAGTATGAGGTAGTTGGATTTATGACTTCATCTCCAATATGTTTATTGAATTATGATCATATCTTTGCTTGGATTTCCCTGTTATAACATCAATAAATCAGTTGTTATTTTATAATCTTCTTTACTATGTAACAGGTTTCTAATTATTAAAAATCAAAATCAATACCCACAACAGTTGCTAGTTTCATTTTTAAAAATCTTGCTGATTTATGATATCTTGGTGCTTATATATTGGCCAATATGTCAGGACATGTGGGTTTTATAAAAAATTTGACCAGGCTTCCAGCTCAGCCAGGATAAAACAATATCTCGTAACATCTAAATATCAGTTTCCAAATGAAAAAGATAAGTTATCAGCCTTTAAAAGTTTCATTTCTTAAATACTCCCAGAAAATTAATAAACATTACATCACTCATCTTTTCGCCAGTCTTTAACAGTCACTATCTCAAACACCCTTTTATGTTAAATCATCCTCAAGAAAAATATTTATTAGTTAGCATCGCCATCATACTCATGGTCAACAAGTATGAGGTAGTTGGATTTATGACTTCATCTCCAATATATTTATTGAATTATGATCATATCTTTGCTTGGATTTCCCTGTTATGAGCAATATCCTGCCAGATATCAATCCATTTTTTTCATCTAAGCTTGAGGCCAGTATCAAAAAGAAATTATCCTTCAATGCAAGTCTTTTCTCCGCCTTTATGACTAAAGAAAATTACCAAAATGAAGATAAAAAGATGAGGAAGGGGGGGGGGGGGGGGGGGGGGGGGGGGGGCTACAGGGGTAGAAAAAACTTACAACTAAATCAAGAACACAAAGAAAAAATGGTTATTGAGGAATAACTATAATATAGATGATAAATATAAATGAGGTCTAAGCAGCAAAATGGTCAAGATTACACAGCATCAAAAATTTCCTGATTGTTCATCCAATAAAAAGAAAATTGAAAGGGCAACTTAAACTATTAAATTAGAAAAAAGATATCAGGTATTCTGAAAACATACTAAATACAAAAAAATATTTAAAAAAAAGCTAAATATATAGTAATATCATGATAAAAAATACAAAATGATGCGTAGAGTCATGATTCACTCTGACCAAGAGGAAGGCCTCTCTCAGATAAAGTAATAAACATGCACAAAAGTTTCAAAGTATTTAAAATAAAAAAAACTAAGAATTTAGATAGATGAACTGTGAAAAGTAACCAATGTATGGGAATCCTCGCATTGCTGTTATGACTTGATCAACTAAAATAAATAAATAAACAAATAAAGAAGGTCCACACAAATTGTACCATAACCATGTTTTATTCATGCAAGCCAACCTGCTTCGGCTAAGCAATGTTAAGCATGCATACAAGATGTTTCATCAAGGCAATGGGCAACATGGCAAAGTCATTATTAAAAAGGAAATATTAAATGAACACTAACATAAAAATGACAAATGATTAAAATAAAAGGAAAGTGCTTTTTAAAATTATCATATATTCAAAACTACAAGAGTAATAGGCTATGAAAAAAGGGAAAAGAGTCAAAAGAAACATGACTAAAACATAAATTGGACCATGGTCGGTGGAACCATCCCAAATCGCTCGATTTAGGGTATACCGAGCCATACCGACGGCGAACCGGAACAGTTCCGGCAACCGCAACGAGAAACCAGCAATCGAAACGAAAAACCAGCAACGGAGGAGGAGAAGAAGGAAAGAGAGAAAAAGAGAGAGAGCGGAGAAGAGAAGGAGAGGGAGAGGAAGAGAGGGAGGGTGACGGCCGGCAGGCAGAGGGCCGGAGAATCGCGCAGAGGCGGGGCTCCGCCTCCGGTTCTCCTGCTTCGATCGAAACAGAGGTCCTAAAGGGGGTCCCTTTTTATTTTTGAACTTTTAAAGTGAAGTCGGCAAGGTCTGGAGGCGGAGCCCCTCCACCCCTCCGCGCAGCACCCCAACCCTCCATCGGATGTCTACCACCCTCCCTCCCTTCCTTGCTGACTTCACTTAAAAAGTTCGAAAATAAAAAAGGCCCCCCTCCGAGACCCCTGTTTCGAACGAAATAGAAAAACCGAAGGCAAAGCCGCTGCTCCACCCCTCCGCACAACATCCTGGCCCTCCACCGGATGTCCGCCACCCTCCTCTCTCCCTCCCTTCCTCCCTCTCCCACTCCCTCCTTCCCCCCTCTCTTTTTTTTTCCCGTTCTCCCTCTCCTCCGCCCTCTCTATCGTGCCGGGATGCACTCCACTGGCCTCCACCGATCTTCTCCTTCTCTCTCTTCCTCTCTCCCCCCCTTCTCTCTCTTTTTTCTTCTCTCATGTTCTCCCTCTGCTCCACTCTATCTACTATGTCAATATAGGCCCAACACGGAAGGACATGGAGGCGTACCGAATCATGCCGCCGGACAACCGGTCTAGGCCTCGGTTCCAACACAGGTATCCTTGAATTGGACTATGTAAGGTTGTAATCAAGTTTATAAAAAAAGGGGCATAAGAAAAGTGCTCCATAAAACAAAATATGGCCATTATGGAACTCAACTTTATATTTGTTTACTTTCAATCTTCCATTGCTTTTACTAAATTCCTTACCTTCACTCCTGAAGGCCATTAGGCACTAAACTAGTGCCAGTGAATTTTAAAAGGTTTAGCGTTTAGTGCATGTTGCCATAGAAAAGGACATTTTGATAAAAATTTCCTACTAACCCATTCATATGACTATGATGGAGTAGGCATAGATCCTCCATGCAAAGTAATATATCATCCCTTCCTCAAGTCAAATACCCTGAAAATCGACATTCTTTAAGTAGACTATCAACACTAATACTACATTAAGATAAGGACAAAATCTAGGCTTAAGTCAATCTGCAATCATCCTAATTCTACTAGAAACTTCATATCTTCTTGACTAGTGAATACATCCTTAATCTTCCTCCACTATTTCATTTAAAAATATCGATTACTGATATTACATTCTCTAACATTTTCAAATAAACCTACCAAATAATATGCAAGAAATCCAATATTCCTTTCATATCCATGTTCCAGCATTTATTTCTTGTTGATCATCAGATTTCTACCTTGTCTATCTTCTCCTGGTAAGCAAGATACACCATGCTTTGACTCTTGCAACAATAAGCCACCATCATTTGCTTTTCTATGCCCTGTACGATTCATGGAGGTATCCCATTTTCTAATTCCCATGTTCTCATGTTAATTCTTGATCTTATATTCTTTAGTTCATTCACTTTTTTTTTGTTTTTCAAGTAATTCTTCCATCTGAGTGTGACAAGACCATGAGAAAAAAAATCCAAGCAGACTTGAAAAGAAAACAGAAGCATTTGATAAGTTTTCAAATATAGAAATATTACAGTTATTCTCGATAGATTATACTACAAGTTCTCTTGCTGACTTTTTTAGTTCAATTACTAACATTAAGATTCAGAAGGCAAAAGGAGTGAAGTCAAAACTTAAAACTGTTGAACCAAAATTATCTTCTGAATATCATGTTTGAAAAGGTTAATGGTACAAGCATCTAAAATTTAAAGCAGATGAAAGTGGAAGGGCATGTTGATGCACCATCCAAGGTAAATACTCTCAGAGCCAAGGATTAGACAAGATCTATGACCTGTACAAGTTTTCTGTTTTTGTGATACATAGTTTTAAATGTTTTTAAGTGACGGTTGTCTCGGCTGTCCCATCCCATTCTTGTGAGAAAATGGGACCGGGATTGGGGCATGACTCCAAAGGCTATCCATGTGGGGAGAAGAAAAAAGAAAAAAGAAAGAAAAGAAGGAAAGAATAAGAAAAGGTTTCGGAAGAAAGGAAAGAAGAAGAAAAAAGGAAAGAAAGAATGAAAGAAGAAAAGGGAGAGGACAAGGAAGAAAGGAAGAAAAGAATATGAAGAGAAAGGACGAAGAAAAAAAAGGAAGGAAGAAGAAAAAGAATGAAAGGAAAAAAAGAAGAAAAGCAAACAAAGAAAAAAAGAACAGAAAGAAGAAAAGGAGAGAGATGAAAGGTACCTATCAGGATGCTTGACCAAGATTGCACCCGGGGTAGTCAAGGCAGCAGTGCATCCCATTCCATGAAGAAACCAGGACAAGCCTATCCCATAGGGTTTAAAACTTTGGGTTTAAATCTATCAACAAAATCCTCTCATATTCATGTACATAGAGAAGTGAATAAGTGATTTTCCTAATCACCTCTTAAGCAAGGATCCAAATTCACCCACAAAATTTTTAGAAGTACATAATAACAAGTCATTGTTCCACAGTTGGTTTATATATTAGTACTTCATGCTACTAAAACATCATGAATGGATAAAGGGTAACATAACCCCAGGAGCATTTTTTTGAATATTAGTATTTTATTGGAATATATATTGAATTTTAAGTCATTTGTACTTCTTGATAATGTTAGCTTAAAAATGGAGATGTCTTATTAATGAAAACCTATATATCCCTTTTTTGAGATTAGGAGAACCTGCCTATCCAATAAAGTAATAGACTAAATTTGAATTGAGTCTCCCAGAAGTGATATCCAGAATGATTAATGTTCTCACAAAAATGGGATTCCTGTTGCAAAAGTAACATATTACAGCTACAAAGATGTAAATGGCTAATTTCACAGACAGCTTAAAATGTTAAAGGGGGGAAAAAGAAAAATGGTCCAAACGGTCCAAGATAAGTCCTTATTATGGCATCATTAGAGTCAATACCAGAAACTTTGAAGCCTAAAATTATGTACTCTAACTTTATAAATTCTCATGTTATCTGTATATTGAAAACATGAGCATCCAACTGCTAATTCATATAGTATCTAGTGCACCACAGATGAATGCAGCTCCAGCATAGCTAGGGGGACTGAAGTGTCGCTCTGTAAATTAGCAACATAGCATTGTGAGAAGCTGATAGCATAACAGCTAGACATTGTTGCAGTAAGTGATTAGTTAGTAAGGAAACCTCTGAGCTATTCATAAAAGTTACAAAAACTCCACTATTACAAAATGTCTATGAAACCTGAAAAGAATTGAGAAAACAATCATAGATCAAATTAGCAACAAGTCTTCCTGTGTTAGCTAATGTGAATTTGAGGGTAGAATGCTGACTATTTAGAGATAAGCTAAACCAGATCAGAAAATATTGGCACAAAGCATGGTCTGCCGAACCGGTCCATACCGGCCGGTTCAGCCCGGTACAGACCGGTCCGGCCTGGAACCGGTATCCGGACAGCTTGGATACCGGTTCCATCTATTTTCGGGCTGGTACCGACCGGTATGCATACATACCAGCTGCATACCGGTCTCGTACCGGCCCGTACCGGTTCGTACCGGCCCGTACCGGTTCGCACCGGTACCTTTTTTTTTTAACCACAGAGCGCACGTCGTGGATTTTAAACCATAGCACGCGCGCTATGGTGTGAGAGCGCGTGGCCCGGTACCGGTTCGCACCGGTACCATTTTTTTTTTAACCACAGAACGCACGTTGTGGATTTTAAACCAAAGCACACGCGCTGTGGTGTGAGAGCGTGTGGCCTGAATCCGCGCGGGCGCCGGGCCACACGCCCGCGCATGGTTCCTCCCACGCGTTTCCGCGCGCGGGGAATCGCCTCGCGCGGGGCAGCGCGCCCGCACGGGCACGGGCTAGCTCATCCACAGAGTGGCATTTTTTTAATGCGACTCTATGGCCAGCTCTGGCACGTCCGCGCGAGCACGGACGTGAACCAAAAAAAAAAATTTTTTCCACACGCGTCCGGTTCCGGTACGAACCGGTCTCGAACCAATCCGGTAGATAACCGGTACGCCTACCGGTACCGATTTAGCGTACCTTGCTACAAAGTATCAATTGAAAATTTGTGGTCTAATAGGCTATAAAGCCTCCCATACATTTTTTATATTGGATAAGTAACGCAATGAATGCAAAAGATAAGCTTCAGATAGATTAGCTTATGATTTTAAGAGAGAGGTGCTGTGTGTGCATGCATGTGTGTACAAAAGCATATGCGACGTGAGAATGAGTAGACAAATAAAATAAGATAACAAATAAAGATAATATAGGTTACACAAAGCAGCGTAAGAGGAACTTGGAGAAGCTGGTGTTGCAAGGTGCTAAAGATAACTTGAATTGAAAGAAAAATTAAGTAGACTTACGTACAGCATATACATAGCTGTGAACCGATCATTCAGATTATATAATTAGAAAAAGGATGAAATATCTGATGATCATACAAGAACAAGGATAGCTATTGGAAATTCTGACATGAAATTCCACTTAATAACAGTGCCATAAACAATCCACTTATACGCAATGCAACATCATGGCAAGTATGATGTATACAAAAAAAAAAAAAATGGGGCACAAGAATGGATTGATGATCAAGTATACTGATAATATGTCCAGCATCTACCTGGATCCGTTGTTTTAATCCAGAGCTAGGTTAAACTGATGATTGACCCAGCATATAATAGGTCACAGGTTCTTGGTCATCATAGTATTATTGTTCAGAAGAATGCAAAGAGATATGAAGACATTAACAAAAAGTGGATAATATGAATAATGAAGTATTTAATGATCATACAAGAACAAGTATGGATATTGGAAATTTTGAGGTGAAGTTCTACAAGATAACAGTGCAACAAACCGTCCAAGCAAAACAAAGCATTGGAATGTCACTTTATTGTAAGTATGGAATACACAAAAAAAGAAGCAAAAGAATTGATTGATGATCAAAGATACTGATAATATATCCAGAAACTACCTGGATCTACTATTTAAAACTAGAGCTAGATTAAATTGATGATTGATCCAGAGTACAATAGGTCACAACTTCTTGGTCATCATAGTATTATTGTTCAGAAGAAAGCAGAGAGATATGAAGACATTAATAAAATATGAAAATTAAAAATATTTTTATAGGGTATTGATCACTGCAATATAGTACTCTTGAGATAATATTTTGTAAGAAAAGAATGACATTACACAAGTTGCCTGCATGAAAACGTATGCAGCAATTTGATAATGCTGAATGGTAATGGATGGCCCTCTACAATGATTTGGTAATAAGTGCACTAGACAAATCTATGCAATTTGAAACAACAACAAAGTAATGGATAACCCTCCACAATGATTTGGTCATTTGCAATGAAAATAAAAAGGATAGCCCAAATATATGTGGAAGGATAAACTAGGTAGTATACTTGAAAACAGGAATCATTGTCATAAAACAATTTAGAGAAGCTGCAACTCCTGTTGTGTTTATCGCTCTAAACATTGGTTTGATCACCTGAAACTTCATGAGTTTTTAGGTGTTAACAGAAACAAATTCTAATAATAAGACCAGATATTAATACATTAACTCCTCGTTACAAAGGATACATTGCCGCCTTCAATATGGGTTCAGCCATCTGCAGAAGCGAAAGATAACATTAGCTACTCCACAAATGACAAAAAATGAAGTCAGAAAGACTTTCCAGACAACAAACAAAGATTGTTCAATAACAATTCAACTTCATCAAAAACATCCAGATGATTTTGTCAATAATATCTCAGCTAAGTAATTACGACACTCCTCCCAACAAGAAGAAAAGTACAAAAAACAAGTTTTATGGGATGAGAATAAATTGAGAGTAAATTATTTTCTTCGAATGGCAGAAAAAAACTGAAGATATTCACATAGATTGATAAACAGCAAAAAGTAGAAAAAATGATTGTATTAAAATGATCTAGAGGCACATGTAACAGAAGACTGTTAAACAAAATAAATCTACAGTATCAACTAGATCAATACATTCTTAATTTAGCATAATAATATCAGTAGTTCAAACAATTAAATTAACATAGGAACAAAAACAAATGTAAATGGACCTGTTCATATAAAGATCTCTAACAATAAAGTAAGTGAGCCTGAAACAATCTGCGACTAAAACTATGACACGTGGTCACAGGAAACATCTACTTAGGATGCTGCATCCACTTGAAAAGCTCTCAGATATTAAGGGCTCTACATCAGATGATGAAGAGATAAATATCATCTCTTCTAGCTCATCTTCTGAATCAAATTCCGATTCAGAGGATTGTCATTGCAATAAATCAAGTGAGCCTGAAACAATCTGCGACTAAAAATATGACACGTGGTCACAGGAAACATCTACTTAGGATGCTGCATCCACTTGAAAAGCTCTCAGATAATAGCTCTACATCAGATGATGAAGAGATAAATATCATCTCTTCTAGCTCATCTTCTGAATCAAATTCCGATTCAGAGGATTGTCATTGCAATAAATCAAGTTGCAACGAAGGCTACTGGAAATCAATAGTAAATATGAAAACAATAAATGTATTGACAACTAGTCAAGAAGAAAATCTTAAAATATTAGATCACATTAATGATATCAATACAAAAAGAAAGTTATTAGAGTTCTTAATTAAGAAGAACCCCAATAACATAGAACAAGTTCAGTCGGAGAAAAAAAATCCTTTACTCCTCCATCTCTGGTTCTTGCTTACTCCCTCTCTTGCTTCCTTTCTCCTTCCGCTCCATCTAGTATCAGAGCCAAGTTAGCTTTGTTCAGTTCATTTAGCGCTAAGCCCAACAGAAGGCTACTGATAGTACCCTAAGCCAGTTTGTACGCAACTATACCGGTGTGGGTTCTTAGGCCAAGGGATGTAGATCCACTGGATATCCCCCCTTGTTGAGCCAACCACACTAGTATAGGAAACTGGGCATAGCCAGAATGGCTAGCTAAGCACCTGATGGTGCTATGCATGAAGGTATGATGTTCCAACCCTAATCATTTTATTATATGTTTTTTATTTATGATTCATAGACTAAGAACATTGAACATGGGCTTAAGGATCCATCTCAGATTCTTATTATGCTAGTTAAGACTGGAGTCATTGAGATGACTGTATCTGGGATCCATCTCATGTTCATTTGAGCTGTAGTCATCAGGAAGGCTGCGTTAGCCCGTTTGATGCCGGGATGGCGAGTTTAGGGCGTTTTTGGCCGCATCCCTGAGGGACTCATGATGAAAGCTCAAAAAGAACAAGATTGAGGGGAAGCTAGAAAGAGTCGCATCTGTGATGGACTTAGTGATTAAGGTTTTAATTAGTATAAGAAGAAATCAGATTGATAGATCAAGATTGTACCCGTGATGGGATTAGTGTTCTGAGTCTTGGAGTCATAAGTAAATGGTCATAAAATGAACTAATTAGGATCCAATACATTATAAAATCATGCATAGACACTATCAGTTAGCCAATTATGGAAAATATTTCCATAAGCCCAAGTTCCAACAACAATAATAACAATGATAAAAATAATTTAATTCAAAATAATAAATATCCTATGAGTTTCCATCCAGGTGGAATATTAAGAAAATTTCTAAATAAAGAATTTCAATCAGAAAAAAATAAAGAATTTAGAAATTGGTATTTTAATAAGTTTAATGCAATTGAGTTAGAATATTATAAGACTCAGTATTATATGGAATTAGAAGCCAAACAAAACATAGAATATTTTGTTCCATGGTTCACTAGATTCCATAAAGAAGAACAATTAGCAAAATTAACGCTAAAATCTTCTTATTCAGAAGAAGTAGATAATAATTCTACACTTGATAAAGAAGAAATAAATATTATTCCTTCTATTTCCTCTTTTGAATCAAATTTAGATTCAAGTAAATCTCAATATGATAATGCAAATTGCAACAAAGAATATCAAGAATCAGCAATAAACAGAGAAGAATTAAATACTTTGACAAATAGTCAAGAAGAGACAACAGAAAATCAAGAAAACCAATTAAGTAAAATTGGAGAAAAAACTGTGTCAATAAATGAATCAAAGCAAAAAATTAATCAATTAAAAACAGAAATAATTTTGTTAAAATCAGAAAACAAGCAAAACAATTCTAAACTATCGAATAAAATAATCAATCAAGAAGAAGAAGACTTACCAGATTATATAAATATATTAAACCAGGCAAGATATCAAAAATGGAATATAAGGATCAACACTGTAACAAATGATACTTTAGTATTAGAAAATATAACTGCACTAATAGACTGGTGCAAACTTAAATTGTGTCCAAGAAGGATTAATTCCCACAAATTACTTTGACAAATTTGGTAGCATATGCCCATTACAAATGCAAACATTCTAGCATTTTTTCCAAATTTTACATATTTTTTAATTATTTTATAATCACCCAGACCCTACATCAAATCCAAAAATCAATTCAAACAAACACCATTTGATTGGATTAATTTTGAATTAAATGGATGTTTTGGTGTAGGCTTTGGATTAGCCACAAAATCCCCAAAACCTCATATTTGAGCTTAGATTCAACCTCTAGAGCATTAAACAAGCAATATATCACATTCCACGAAATCTCGATGGAGTTTCTCCAAAATTTAGCAATTATTTCAGGATTTTATTCCAGATATTTTGGAAAAGATATAAAACAAGAGAGGAAAGAAGCATCTTACCTCGAGTTTTTTAGTTAGAAAGCTCAAAATCTTTGATTCAAGGTGAAAAACACCAAGATCAGGAGACTCATTCTTTCCTCTCTCTCTCTCAACCCCCATTGCTTTAGAAACCCAACAAAAGGCTAAAACGACAATGCGCAATGTAGAATGGATCAAAAGCATAACTGCTCGGTCGACCCTTTAGTCACTCAGCTTGAGGGCGATTTGAGTGGCAAACCAGCCAAACTGCTCAATCTCAGAGCTATTCAACCTGGGCCATCCAATTAGCAAGGGGTGCAGTTTGATCATAACCTTATTTCCTTGTAAGGAAACAAAGTTGTGGTACCTTGTGTGATAAACTATTTGCAACCATGCATTGCAATTATTTAAGTTCAAATCTAGACACATTTAGGATGATCTATGATAATGTTTGATTCATAGATATTAGTGTATAGTACAATAGCTCAGACTAGCTAAAAACGTCTAACTTTAAAATTTCGACATAAATATTAGCGTATCTTAAAGTGGCACTTGTAGATCTTTTGACAAACTTGCATATTTTCTTGTGCCATTATCTATCAACTGTTGACATCAAACAAACATTGTGTTCATCCCTAGACACAAATGCACTATATGGACTTAGCATATAATTTCAATTTGCACAGGGGAGGCTCATTCGAGCTTACAATCAGTTCCCCCTAAGAAAATTCTGTGTCAACTAAGATCTCAGCCACAACCAACAATATCTATCCTAAGCATCAAAGATAGCTAGTTCTTAGATTGTAAATTTTGAAAAACAAAGACTAATGGAAAAAATGATCATGGAGTACTTTAATGGCATCAAAATGAAGTTGACATCATTATAAGAAACAGCTTTCGAAATCATGACAAGAAAATCACTTGCTTGTAAAATGTTTTTCCTAAAAGAACACTATAAAGCCAGGGTCGGAGGAACCGGTACCGGGCACCATGCCGGTTCCCCGGAGGCACGAATGTATGAGCCGTGTCGGGCCTGTACCAATAGAGGGCACAATATTGTAGGAGAGAAGAAAAGAGAGAGAGAGAGAGAGAGAAGGGGGAGAGAGGGAGGGAGGCTGGCGGATGGCGGCGAAGGCCGCGGGGGGCCGGCGGAGGCCCCATTCAAAACAGGGGTCCAGCTACGACGTCGCCTGCTGCGGCCTCCGCCAGCCCCCCGCGGCTTCCGCCAGCCCCGCGCGGCTTCCGCCAGCCCCGCGCGGCTTCCGCCAGCCCTCTGTCGGCTTCCCAACCTCTCCCTCTCCCTCCTTCGTTCACTCTCTCTTTTCTTCTCCTCCGGCTTCGGCAACAGGTCTCATTTTCGATGCCGGAACCGCACCAGTGAGCCACCAGTGCGGCGTCCCAACCTCTCCCTCTCCTTCCCTCCCCGCTCGTTGCTCACCGGTACGACTCAAAACCGTACCGATGAGCCACCGATACAGTGTCCCGACCTCTCCCTCTCCCTCTCCCTCCCTTCCCCTGCTCGCTTTCTCTTTCCTTCTCCTTCTCCGGCTCCGACAACGGATCTCATTTCCGTTGCCGGATCCGTATCGGCGAGTCACCGGTATGGCCAGAACCGCCCGGTTCAGGATGGTTCCGCCGACCTTGCTATAAACCATGGCATAACAAATTACATTATTTCTAAAACAAAAGAATAACAATGGAACAATCACAACTTCACTGGTGCCAATAGTTGATGGTGCATGAGTAGCTTGACTAAGGTACCTTCATAAAAAAATCGAAAACGAATACTACTTATATACTGATAAGCACCATGCGATTAAAACCACAAGAAAGTAAACCTTTCAAAATAAGAGCATTTGATGCTATATTACTCATGAAGCAATCATTAATTAAATCAATGCTGATGAAACCAAATAAACTCGAAGAAAGACTAAATGCACCTGCGATAATAAGCGTGCAATGCCCAAGAGTCGTTCTTGGTAGTTATGCTTTCCACTAGGGCATTTTTTCTTTTGCCTGCAATACCGACAGGGTTATCATGGAATCTAGTCATAACAATGCAAGTAATATAGCCCATCATCTAATTACAGAAAAAATAAATTATGAGCCACAATATATTATAGTAAAAAAAAATGTGAAGATTCAAGTGGAGTTTGTGGGAACACAAACCAATAGTAGAGTTTGGAACATCATTCTTTACCCAAAAAAAAGGAACATCATTGGAACCACCTAAGCTTTAGCATCACGTTAGTCAAGAAATAGAACTAAAATATAGCAGCAGCACCACATATCAGCTTTTTGTTGTGGTGTCTTGAATTCACTATTTATACACTAAAAAGACAAAACACTTTCACCCACATGATACACTATCGCCATCAAATTTTAGAAACCAAACCGTGAAGATAACTACAAATAAATACAAAAGAAGGGCATCTACAAATTCCAAATTATAGGGAAAAATAAAAACTCAACATATTTTCATTTAACTAGTTACAATGCATGTTCTACTGTATGTGGCTACTAAAAATTTTAGATATAAAATAAATTCAAAAAATAACATGGATTAAATACTAATGAACATTTCTCATAGAACTATTTAAATTATTTGGTATATGAGAATTTAAATGTAGACAAGTGTAAGTTTTGCTATAACCAATAAATCACTAGAAATTTTGATTTAGACATGGAACTTTTATTATCCATATAATCGTGGAAATCATGAAAATCCTATTGGTCTATTTCTCTCAGTCTTGCATGGTGAATTCTTTCTTGGACTCCTCAGAGTTCATCAATATTAGGAAGCTTTAAAAAATTTAAAAAACAGAAAGTAACATTAAGAGAGATAACTAACTAGGATAATTATAGGAACTGAAAAGTTGGGAAGTTAGGCCGCTTTTGTATAGTGTTATGATTATTGTTTTTTTATAAAATAAGCAACCATTGCAAGACTAAACATATACTTCAATTAAATAATTAGATTCCTTAACATTTCTACAATTCCAGCGAAGATAAATCATTCTCATGCAGCATGTATATATGTGCATCCATGAACATCCATAAGACGGCACAGAGCATGTCATCGCTGATCTCCTATTCAGATAATCAGAATATAACAACTTGATTGATCATTCAACATACAGAAGTCAACCAAACACACATGGGTAAGAGTTGCGACCTTGTCTAACTTATTTTTCAGGGACATGGAAACTAGAGATTTGGTTCAATTTCAACATGGAGCCAGGTTCACTTTTTTTTTTGTCTGTGAGAAAGAGAGAGAGATTAGGCAAAGCCCAGGCAAGAAAACAGGTTCATTATACATGAAATGGAAGGTAACAACGAGAGGTCCCCAAATTCTTGTCAATCATATTAAAACCAAGAAAGTAATTCAACAGCCAAATAAAAACTATGTATGAAAGAGCCAATAAGGAAAGCATAGTCAAAATAGCTGCTAGATCCAATAATCAAGAACCAAGTACTAGATCTTTCATTCTGTTGTAATTGGAGGAAACAGTCAAATTCTTTTTAAGAAAATTACTCATATATCATGTTTGGTATTTGTACATATATCTCAAGGCGGACAACTGCAGTGTCAAAACTCAAAAAATGGTAGCTCCATAATGCTTAACTACAAGTACTTAGGCAACCATTGGCTTTATAATGGACTCACTTAAGTGAAACTTCAATTGGGCTCAACCTGAAGCTGCCCACCCAAACCACTCACTGGGTAGGGTTGGGCTGAGGGGATATGAACACAAGTTGAGTGTTGACCTTTGACCCAACCCAAACCCGAGGACAACCCAACCCAACCCGACTAAACTTGACCGGCCCAATATATAAATAAATAATTCATATTTACATTTCATATAGGTTACCTATATGCTTATATAATTTTCTTTAATCGTATTTAAATATCACTGAAATTTATGAATGATTGAAGCCTCAATTCAACAAATATTGGTCCGATAAGAATGACCCAAACTTTTTGCCTATATTAAAATTCCTATTCAACCTGATGCAACCCAATTAATATATAGGGGTGCAAATAGGCCGGTTCAGGTTGGGTCTTGAGTGACCCCGACCCAACCCGATTCCTTGTTCGAGTCCTAATTTTGGACCCAGACCCGACTCAATAGAAGATCAGGTCAGGTTGGGTCCACGGCTACAATTTTTGACCCAACGGGTCATTCAGGTCGGGTCCATGTATAACCCGGACCTTTGCGTCGAGTCCGGTCAAGTCGGGTTTGGGTCCGAGTCGGGTTCGGTTCGAGAAACAATAGCATAGTTCAATTTAAGATGTCAACCAAAAAGTCCTAAATCAGGTGAATTCTGCAGCAAAAATTGTAAGAGTAGAAGCATTTTGTGTCACCTCCTATGTAAAAAATATTAATATAACTATAGAACAATACGAAAAGCTACCATGACTTTAAAACTGATCCCAACTTCAAACAATACATTACTACCTCTGTGCCACAAACAAGCAACAAGAGTACAACCACATTATAGAGGGAAATACAGTAAAGATCTGGACATGCCTGTAATTGCACAGCAATGTTACACAAGCTCAAATGATGGATGGTGAAGTAACATTTCTGGCAGCACATCCAAATACAGAGACAAATGATTAGTTAGATCGTAGAACACTAAAGCTTTTCTTCAAAACAGGAACAGAAACATGGGAAAAGGGTCGGACAACATCCCAAAGTATAACTACAATAATGTTGCCACGACTGCAACACCAAAATATCAAAGGTTCACTACTAGAATGGTTTGCATGGAAATTACAAATGCAGACTCGTACATTTAGGTCTTCAAATAAAACATGCATAGCATACAGATCATGCAGCAGATTGCTAAGGACTTCCTCCAAACCATTTGCATTTGGGTGAACAAGCGCACTTCAATCTCTAGTACATTGATTAACTTGATTCAGAGAGTACATTGTACACCGTTGATGCTTCACAAGATCTTGCAAATTGCTTAAACACATTCATACACCCACTCGACTGGGCCAGGCCTTAAGCACCCAGTTCCAGGCTTCCAACTGATTTGTTTGCTTTGTACCCCTGCAGCCCGCGGGCCCAAATAATTTTACAGATTCGGGTCGGGTGTGGGCGAGGCGGGGCGGGTCGTAGAATTGAAAATCCAAAATTATCCAAATTTCAAATGGGTCGGGTCAGGCCGGGTCTGAATTTAGTAAACCCAGACCCGACCTAAAAAATAGAATAGGTCCAATTTTAGGATCCGACCCAACCCCACGGGTCCTACAATTCGAGTCGGGTCAGGTCGGGTCAATCAACCCGACCCATTTGCAGCCTTATTAATATGGCACAACCCAACTCAACCCGACTAACCCGAATACCCAACTAAACCAACCCGACCCAAATTTAGCTTACACTATGGCTGGATAAGGTTGGATTAGAAAAAATTCCAGCTTGAGACCACATTGGATTGGGTTAGGGTGAAGGAATTTTAAGGTTGGGTTGGGGAAGAGTAAACCCTCAAACCGACCTAACCCACCCAAGTCGCAGCCCTAAATTCATTCTATTTTCTGACATCAACAAACCAAATATGTAATATCAAATCTTAAATCACAATAATTACAGTAGTCTGTAGTAATAAAGTGCAATATATTAACATATGTTTTTATTTTTCTTATTTTTAGATATCAATTTACAGTTTTGGCACATTTCTATGAAAACCATAACAAAATAGAACACCATAACACCCTGGATCATGATTCAGCATTGGTGCTGAAGTATGCTTCTTAGCTAAAATTTACATTTTCTATAGTCTTACCAGGAAAATTATTCTAAATATCCATACATGTTATATAGTCTTACTAGGAGAATTATTCTAAATCTCCATTCATGCATAAAATCAAGCCCTCACCATCTTCCAAAAAGGGCCATCCTCCCAACTCATGATTGCCATGATGTAAAAATTCTCAATCCAGAAGACAAAGATTCACGAACCAAAAGCACGTCAACCAAGACCATTCCCTCCCAAGTCTACTACCACCTCAATATTTCCCCCTTTACATTGTCAAATTATCTTAATCTATTAACTTCTATAGTTCTAGAAACAAAATAGATAAGATGCATCAGATAGATTAGAGAGCAGCACTGAGGGAAAGATTCAATCTTCTCCCTACCAAAAGATTCAATCTTCGAACCTTAAGTTTCCTATCCTTGAAGGAAAAGTTGAGTGTTTAATTAGTTGGTAAGTTGTGTGTTAGCAATCTTCTTAGACTTTCTTCTCTTTCTTTTTCACCCTTATTATTTCCCTCTCTTCTTGATGTATATATTAATGATCCAATTTTTACAACTTTTTTCATCCCATAAGAACCTCAATCCTAAAGGAAAGATTTTGGTAGACCACATGAAACATTTCTTCAACAGAAGAACCAATACGTCACAATTATTTACATTATTCATGCAGGAAATGCAAACCGTCAATTGGACAAATTGGGTGATATTCAATAAATAACCCACAAGACATATTCTAAGGACTAAAATCTATATAGCTTCTTCGAGGGTAGTTCAGCCAAAAGGAGCGGTCTTTTGTTCTTTAATATCACTCTTCACACCATTACCATCACTGAAAATGAATTAAGCTCCAAATTTTCTACCCATATCACTTCTTACGTCCTAAGAAATCAAAAGTCAAGACACTCTATCCCAAAGGGCCCACATCCTAACAGCTTATATATGCTTCTAATTGGATCACGCTTCTGAAAATACAATGACAATCTTATTTTGTTTCCTGCAAGCAAATTTATTAATGTTGTTGATCCAACCAGACTCCCTCTCCCTCTCTGTTCCATTTTCATCTCTAAAACCCCTCATGCATGATATAGCACATTTTTATTTTTGTGCTCCACTCACTATTTATTTGACTTGCAATGTTGCTGATCCTTCAGAAATTATCCTTATTCACTGTCCATTGGAGCATTTGATGCTACACTATGTTCTTCGACTCCAAGAGCACCCCATTATTATAAAACCAGGATGATTTCTTCCTTACATTAACAATGCCCTGTCAAAGTTGAATGGAGAATTCTATACTTACACATCCTTGAGTACTGTTGGTGGGAAATAAATTTGTTGTATGGGGACTCCTCGACATGCTTCATTGGATTTTTGTTCTATTTTCAGTTGTAAGAGGTTCTAATTTCTCATTTAGAGCCTAATTTCGATGCAAGGTGGATACGGAACAAGCTAATCTCTAGTCTAGAGGACGTAAATAATTATGACGAAACAACTCATGTGAAAAGTGCCACCTCAGAAGTTTTAAATTTGTCAAACCCATTGATGTGCGAATCTAAAAGAAGTGGCAGAGAAGGGAGATTGAGTGACATAATGATGTTGCAAACCTCTTGAATGACTATGTGTCTGCACCTCCCCTCTTTTCTCTCTTCACAAAATTCCCCATGCTCAATCGCTTTAGGGAAGTGCATCATGAACTTTTTTGTTTTACTATGGCCTCATATTTATAGCGAGTCTGTCATTTTTGGAAAAAGAATATTAGCTTGGAAAATTTCTAAAAAATGGAAAATTTCTAAAAAATAGAATTCTTTGTTTTTATGGAGTCTTGCAAACATCTGTTTCTCATAAACCTCTTGTTGTCTCATCTTACTTCTCTCTTCTTACACTTGCTTCCCTCCTCATAACCTCAGGGATATTTTGCTGTGATTTCATACCTGAATTATTTTTTATATCTGAAATTTGAACATCCATTACATAATTCTAAATCAGCCTGTATCTTCAATAAGTTACATCAGAATATCTGGGAAAACTTCAATAAGTTACCTAGCAATGACGGGCTAAAACTAGAAAACTATAAAGGATGCAGAAGAATAACCAAACTGAAGGAAACCACTTCAAATATCAAATTTTTTATCTCCAACATGACTTGTGAGTGAATGAAAAAAAGATATATACATTAAGCCACTTCAAATCTTTTCCAGATGTTACTGCCATCTCAGAAAAATTAATCTTCAAAAACCCGAAGAATGAAGGTAAACCACAATCTTGCCGACATACAGCTAATAAATAATTGAGATATTAAATGTCAATGACAATTGAACTATTATGACCATAACCATCAAGCCTTGTTAGAGCTATCAATTGTCCATCAGACAGCTGAGACTCAAATATATACACACGCACATACATATATACACACATACATACATCTACGTATATATATGTATGTATGTATGTATGTATGCATATATATGTGTGTGTGTGTGTATATATATATAGAGAGAGAGAGAGAGAATAGAGCTAACATGTGGGCACCCACACAACAACCAAATAAGGTCGGTCCTAACTGGACGATCAAAGACCTGACATCAATGATCCGAGCCATTGGATGCGATGTATCTATATTGCTTACTGTCAAAAAATCATGTGATACAGATCTCTGGCCTATGTGTCACTTATACATCCAATGCTTAAAAATAGACCGTTTCAATAACACAAACAACACATATACTTTGACCACTAGATGTACAGGCTAGGCGTCTCCAATTCACATGATTTTTTAAAAGTAAATAATTAGAGACAATAGATCACATCCAACTAGGCCTGTTAACGAGCCGAGCTGCTCGGGCTCGGCCCGTTAAAAGCCCGGCTCGAGCTCGGCTCGTTAGTCAAACGAGCCCGAGCCCGAGCTTAAAATGAGGCTCGTTTAAATTCGAGCTCGAGCCCGAGCAGCTCACGAGCTCAAACAGGCTCGTGACCTAACGCTGTCTGCTATCAAGCACGGAGCACGCCGAGCTCCGTGCTTTGGATTTGGTTCGACCTTTTATTTTTATTCTCTCTTCCTCCCCTCACCCGCACTTGCCAGCTTTTAAAAGCCCACACCCCATTGCCGTACAGAATGTCGTACAGGACCAGTTACCCTCTTCCCTCAAGCAAAAAATCCGCCACTGTTACTCAGCCGTAGCAATTAAACCCCGTTGAAAAGACGTTGCCGCCCCCTTAACAGCGTCACAGCTGTAGCAATGCACCATCCCATCTCCCGCACCCCCAGCAAGCCAACCTAACTCCGTAACTCGTGCCCTTTTTCTGCAAAGAACAAGGGCTAACAGTAATTATTCCTTATAGGCTCCTCCTATTGGGTCGCGACACGTGGCCAATAATACTATAAAAATCCTATATATATTCTTTTAGTTTGAATGAACCACCCTGTTCCCCAGATCTAACTGTAATCATCACCATCTACAAGATGTAACGTTTCGTAAAATGTCTCACTGTTGTGGTATTTAATGTGGATTTTTGTTATGGGGCTCGGGCCCAAGCTCGAAACGAGCTTTACGAGCCCAAGCCCGAGCTTTTCCTTTACCAAACAAGCCCGAGCTCGAGCTCAATACAGAGCTCGGTACCGAGCCCGAGCCCGAGTTCTATGAAACGAGCCGAGCCCGAGCCTCCCCAAGCTCGGGCTCAGCTCGGCTCGTTAACAGGCCTACATCCAACATCTCGGATCATCAATCTCAATCCCCAGTTATCCAATCAAGACCGACCTTATTTGAGGTGTTGTGTGCATCTATATATTAGCTCCACTATAATATATATATATATATATGAAAGTAGTGAAAAAGAATTTCTATGAGGGAAGATGTCTAAAGTAATATAAATCTATGATGGCTTCATGGGGATCTCAAATCCAAAAATTGCATGAAAGATTATAAGAAAAAACCAATTTTTATATCAATCACATGTAATGACTCCATATGTACCAGTATACATATCAAGCTTCATTAGTAGAACTGGAACACATTTGTTAAAAAGAGAATTTTACCGCATCTTCTGAAAAGCATTTTGAGCAGGTTTCCTGCCATGAATAATGGGGAAAAGGACATTCAAAACCTCCCCTAGCCCCGCAGACAGTAGAAGCCTCACGTCCCTTCTCACCTAGCGATCAAGCATTATAAACTGAATTACAACAAGATTAAAGATGATAATTGAGGTAAAGGCAAGGAAGATAAAGATCAAAGACCTTCAGGAGGTACTGGAAGTAGGAGCAGCGGCGGTGCTGATTCTTGCCCTTATACACTATCCGATCAAGGATCCCAGATTCAGTCTGGAGCTGGAGGAGGAGTGACCTTAACCTCTCTTCCAAATTCAAGCTCTCCGATCCCATCCCAAATCCTAGAAGATGAATATCTAGAGACAAAGGTAAAGAGGTTCACAAAAGAATAAGGGACTTAAAAAACACCCATATTTTCATTCCATGTGATAGAATATAATATCCTCCAGTGGAAATATGCATTCGGATGCAAAAGGACAAATAAACTTGTGAAAATTTAATATTAAATAATATTGAAATCAAGGAAGTAGATATCAATCCAACTTGAAAACAACTTCAAATATGATCAAGTGCTGGTATCCAAAATTGGTATCATCAATTTTACACTTATGAGCAGAAAAACATACATGCAAGGTGCCAGTCAAACAACAAAAGTCCTGCATGAAGACATGGCATGACTCATGAGGGGATTGGTGCAATTCACTAAATTTGGTTGCTTCATGGTGGGCTGATCAAATCACAAAATGCAAAAGAGTGCCATGTCAGCAAAGGAACATAATGTGCAACTGACCGATAACCCATAGCATTTCTTCCAACATGAAAACGGAAACTAACAGACATATGAAACTGTGCTTGTAAGAGCTTTTTGACCGATAGCACAAAGAAAAAAGACAAAAGCTATAAAATATCTTTTATGAGAACCACAACTTTCTCCATCTTCTTCTTCTTATGCCTCCTCTTGAAAGGCTCCATATGTAGCTTTTTCCCCTGACTCAAAATTATTTTGATAATGTTCTTATATCCTAAAGGCAATAGAATGTATTAGCTTGATTTAGATATATAGAAGAGCGTATCAAGGTAATTTTGGCTTAGTTTATAATTAATATGTATGGAAACAGAAAAAAACATATACCACAAATATGTGAAGAAAATCTCAGGAGCAGGAAATATGAACTCAAGAATCACTTTTTCTTCCATTCACCAAATCCTTTTATAAAATTTCCAGAATTTGCACATTATAAAAAGAATTCCTCCATCACAAAATAATAATAGTAACAATAATAAATAATAATATCTTCTAAGAAAAATCTGAATTCAATAAATTTTAACTTTGCTTGTTTGTATTAAAAATACAAAAGGCAGTAAAATCGGGAAAGAAGTTGACTGCAGATGCCAGAATCCATCATTCTCATGCAATGATTATAAAAGAGGAAATCGGATGAATAATTCAGAATAAAAAACTTAGAGCCTAGAGGATGCCCGGCGTCGTCCCCAAATCCCTCCACATCTCCAATCCATCACTCCCTTCCACCCTCAATTCCTCCCCACTTACCACCGGAAGAAGAAAACCCCTCCCCCATGCCCCTCATGCGCTCACCGATGATCCCAAGCCCAAGCAAGACTCCTCCTCCTCTGCTGCCGCCTCGGCCGAACCTCCGGCATCCGCCACCGCCGACCCCACCCTTGAGAACCGGCTGGACGGGTGTAAGACCCCGGAACTGGGCCCGATCCAAATGACCGGCCCAGTCCCAAAACCCCGGCCTCACGTGCGACGCACGTGAGGCGACGGGATGGACTGGTTCCATCCCGAAGAAGAAGGAAGCCCTGTTTTTAGGGCTTCCTCTCCTCCTTAAGGCCACCGAGGAGAGCCGCCACACCAAGAAGAGGGAGAAGGGGGGGATCCTTCTTCCTTGGGCTGCCGGCCGAGAGAGAGGGAGAGAGAGAGAGCCGAGCAGCCACAGCACGGACGACCCTTTCCTCCTCCGTTTGCCGCCGGAAAGGAGCCGCCGGATCTTCGCCGGGGCTGAGGTAAGGGTTTCTACCCTTCATTTCTTTGTATACCAATTGAAAACAAGAAAGAAAGAAAGAAAGAAAGAAAGAAAGAAAGAAAGAAGAGAGGGAAGAAGGAGAAGGCCGACCGTCGTGGGCTCTTCTTCTTCTCCCGTCCGCATGCCTCCTCCGCGGGAAGAAGGAGAGGGCCGGCCGTCGCGGGCGCCGCCGGCCTCGACTTGGCTTCTCCCGAGCTCGCGACCTCCCTTCGCGGGAGAAGAAAGAAGAAGAAAGAAAGGGGGGGGAGGAGAAGAAGTCGGGAGAAGAGGAGGAGGAGAAAGAAAAAGAAAGAAAAAAGAAAGAGGGGAAGGAAGAAAGAAGTCGGGAGAAGGTTCTGGAGAAGAGAAGAAAAGAAAAAAAAAAAAAAAAAGAGAAAAAGAAAAAGAAAAGGGAAGGGAAGGAAAGAAAGAAAAAGAAAAGAAAAGAAAAAGAAAATAAAAGAAAAGAAAAGCAAGAAAAAAAAAATAAATAAATAAATAAATAAAGGGAAAGGGTGGTTTACGGGTATGAACCCGAATCCGAACCTGAACCTGGGGGGGCTAGACACTTCTGCAGGGTCGGCCCTGGAAGAATGTTAAAATTTAAGTTTTATATATATTGTGATTAATTTTAAAAGAAAATATGATTTTTGGATATTAGGTTCTGCGAGGAATTTGTGAGATTAATTGGATTTGTTGTGGATCGCGTTCAATGTAAGTAATGAACTGCCTTCTCTAGACTCTTCATTTATATAATATTATTTTTGCATCGAATAAATTGTTAATGAATATTATATGTGATTTATGAATTTTACGAGATGATGCTTTGAATGAAAAATGGATATGTGAATTGGAATAATATTTTTCGGATTATTGTTATATTACTTTTTTTTATCGTATATGCATATTTAGATCGAATTATGATATATCTATTATGTTACAAAAGAATTTTGATGTGCATCAAATTTAGAACTCTCAGCCTGGCTATGTTCTGGACCCTGCCAATAGGGGGTTATGCATTGGCAATTCTGGCCCCACCACAGGGTATAAGTGTGGTATTCTGGCCCACTCCGCAGGGTATAAGTGCGGTATTCTGGCCCACTCCGCAGGGTATAAGTGCGGTTCTGTTTCTGGCCTAGCCACAGGGTATAAGTGTGGTCGTAGCTAAAGGCTGATGAGATGAATATGATTTGTTTCGAATCAGATTTATGATTATGTATATAGATATTTGAAAAATACGAATTTTAATGAATTTGTGCTTGAAAAGGAATTGATTATGTTATTATGTTGATTCATCGTAATTTGTATTTATATTTTATGTTATTATATGAATTGACTAGTTAAGGTGTTTATTACTTACTGGGCTGTCTAGCTCATTATACAATTTCTTGTTGTTTTACAGATTCTGAGAACTAACCTATCGGGGATTTAAAATGGGAGAGCGACTAGAAGAACTGAAGCACAAGTTATCCTAGATTAGGCTTTGTTTAAATTGATGTTTTATCTTTATTGTTCCGCTGCATATTTAGACTTGTGAAACCCTATGACTTGAGTTAGTCAATGGAATAAGATTGCATTTATTTCAGCTGAATTATTTTAGTTATATATTTGAGATATTTGGTTTAGATGCCTTGCATGCTTGTAGGGAGAGTTTCCTATGGGTGTGCGGCGGTTGGCGCGGACCCCCGGCTCGCGATCTCGGGCCGGGGGCGTGACAACTTTTATGGTATCAGAGCATGAATGGATAAATTTTAAGATTAAAAAAAAAAAAAACTCTGACATGACATGAGTGTAGGTGGGTAGACACTAGGGACATTGGAACGTTAGTTTATAATGATTGTAACAACCATTCTATGTACTTGTAATGAACTGGTAAGCTTATTATTGGTATGCTGCTATCTGATAGACATAGATCAGGATGCCTCCACGTCGGACGAGAAAGACTACTCGCAGAGCTATTAATAAGGCACCCAACCCGCAAAATGACAGTACACCCCAACAAGCTGGTAACACCCCTCAGCAGGAGAGAGTCGTCAATCCTGCTAGTGATACTCAGACAGGACAACAAGAGCCAGGCCTAGGCCAAGTTATGCAGACCATAGTGGGCCTTATGCAGATGCAACAGCAAGTGCAACAGCAGTTGCTCCAACAACAAGCACAGTTGCCCCAGACACAGCCACAGCAAGGACGAGGGGAACAGTGTGAACAACGCAACAGTATAGCTGAATTTAAGAGGCTGGCTCCTCCAGCTTTCAAGGGGACTACAGAACCGTTGGAAGCAGATAATTGGCTTATAGAGATGGAAAAAGCATTTGCTGTCTTGAGATGCCAGAATGATGAAAAGATTTTGTTTGCATCATACATGATGCAAGGTGAGGCATTCAACTGGTGGCGGATGTTGGAACATAAATATGAGCAGGATAGGGAGCCACTCACTTGGGAAAGATTTCGAGGAGCATTTTATGATAAGTATTTTCCTCGGAGTGTAAGAACGCAGAAAGAGCAGGAGTTTATTCACCTAAAGCAAAGAAATATGACTGTTGCAGAATATGAAGCTAAATTTACCGAGCTAGCGAAATTTGTTCCAAAGTTAGTCGAAGATGAACTAGATCGAACGCATAAATTTTAGATGGGACTAAAGACTGAAATTAGAAAACAAGTGGTACCTTATGAATTGACTACCTATGCAGCTGTGGTAAATAAGGCTTTAATAATTGAAAGGGAAGTTATTGATGAACGATTGGAAAGGGAAAGAAACCAAAAGAAGAGAAACAGGTCAAATGAATTTCAGGGGCAGAGCAATGAAAACGTCGAAAGTTCAAACAAGAAATCCACGAGTGACAACCTTAAGCAGATAAATATCAATAAATGTTCCAGATGTGGTAAGGCTCATGCTGACAAGGATTGCCATTGGAACACCGGTGCCTGTTTTAGATGTGGTAAGATAGGTCATAAAATTGCAGACTGCCCACAAAGAAACGAGAATAGATCTACTCAGGCAATGGAAGAAAGCCAGGGGCCAAAGACTCAAGGAAGAGTATTTGCACTTACACAGCAAGATGCACAGGCTTCTGATGTGTTGACGACAGGTATTAATCTAGTCCCAATATTTATTTCTATTTATTATTTTGCCATGCCCATTGCTCTTTGTTAGACAACTTATTATGCTGCTGGAAAAGATTAAATAGTTACATAACATTTGTTTGATTGATTGTCAAAAGAAGAATATAAACTTTTAACTTTCGAAAGTGTTCACACGGAATAAAGACATAATAATGAATGTACCAACAAGCAAGTAATTCTAGAAAAAAAAAATCTAGACTTGACACGGGTATGTTGAGGTTTAAATCAGAGTGTGCAGAGAAAGTATGGTGAATAGAATTATTTGACATTGGTCAGACAAGACGACTTGGATTTGAAGAGTGTTATGACTTGATTTGGAAGAAGTATTCTCAACTTTTTAAAACTGCAGGTACGCAAATTTTGGGGACGAAATTTTTTTTTAGGAGGGTGGGATGTAAGACCCCGGAACTGGGCCCGATCCAAATGACCGGCCCAGTCCCAAAACCCCGGCCTCACGTGCGACGCACGTGAGGCGACGGGATGGACTGGTTCCATCCCGAAGAAGAAGGAAGCCCTGTTTTTAGGGCTTCCTCTCCTCCTTAAGGCCACCGAGGAGAGCCGCCACACCAAGAAGAGGGAGAAGGGGGGGATCCTTCTTCCTTGGGCTGCCGGCCGAGAGAGAGGGGGAGAGAGAGAGAGCCGAGCAGCCACAGCACGGACGACCCTTTCCTCCTCCATTTGCCGCCGGAAAGGAGCCGCCGGATCTTCGCCGGGGCTGAGGTAAGGGTTTCTACCCTTCATTTCTTTGTATACCAATTGAAAACAAGAAAGAAAGAAAGAAAGAAAGAAAGAAAGAAAGAAGAGAGGGAAGAAGGAGAAGGCCGACCGTCGTGGGCTCTTCTTCTTCTCCCGTCCGCATGCCTCCTCCGCGGGAAGAAGGAGAGGGCCGGCCGTCGCGGGCGCCGCCGGCCTCGACTTGGCTTCTCCCGAGCTCGCGACCTCCCTTCGCGGGAGAAGAAAGAAGAAGAAATAAAGGGGGGGAAGGAGAAGAAGTCGGGAGAAGAGGAGGAGGAGAAAGAAAAAGAAAGAAGAAAGAAAGAGGGGAAGGAAGAAAGAAGTCGGGAGAAGGTTCTGGAGAAGAGAAGAAAAGAAAAAAAAAAAAGAGAAAAAGAAAAAGAAAAGGGAAGGGAAGGAAAGAAAGAAAAAGAAAAGAAAAGAAAAAGAAAATAAAAGAAAAGAAAAGCAAGAAAAAGAAAAGAAAAAAAATAAATAAATAAATAAAGGGAAAGGGTGGTTTACGGGTATGAACCCGAATCCGAACCTGAACCTGGGGGGGCTAGACACTTCTGCAGGGTCGGCCCTGGAAGAATATTAAAATTTAAGTTTTATATATATTGTGATTAATTTTAAAAGAAAATATGATTTTTGGATATTAGGTTCTGCGATGAATTTGTGAAATTAATTGGATTTGTTGTGGATCGCGTTCAATGTAAGTAATGAACTGCCTTCTCTAGACTCTTCATTTATATAATATTATTTTTGCATCGAATAAATTGTTAATGAATATTATATGTGATTTATGAATTTTACGAGATGATGCTTTGAATGAAAAATGGATATGTGAATTGGAATAATATTTTTCGGACTATTGTTATATTACTTTTTTTTTATCGTATATGCATATTTAGATCGAATTATGATATATCTATTATGTTACAAAAGAATTTTGATGTGCATCAGATTTAGAACTCTCAGCCTGGCTATGTTCTGGACCCTGCCAATAGGGGGTTATGCATTGGCAATTCTGGCCCCACCACAGGGTATAAGTGTGGTATTCTGGCCCACTCCGCAGGGTATAAGTACGGTATTCTGGCCCACTCCGCAGGGTATAAGTGCGGTTCTGTTTCTGGCCTAGCCACAGGGTATAAGTGTGGTCGTAGCTAAAGGCTGATGAGATGAATATGATTTGTTTCGAATCAAATTTATGATTATGTATATAGATATTTGAAAAATACGAATTTTAATGAATTTGTGCTTGAAAAGGAATTGATTATGTTATTATGTTGATTCATCGTAATTTGTATTTATATTTTATGTTATTATATGAATTGACTAGTTAAGGTGTTTATTACTTACTGGGCTGTCTAGCTCATTATACAATTTCTTGTTGTTTTACAGATTCTGAGAACTAACATATCGGGAATTTAAAATGGGAGAGCGACTAGAAGAACTGAAGCACAAGTTATCCTAGATTAGGCTTTGTTTAAATTGATGTTTTATCTTTATTGTTCCGCTGCGTATTTAGACTTGTGAAACCCTATGACTTGAGTTAGTCAATGGAATAAGATTGCATTTATTTCAGCTGAATTATTTTAGTTATATATTTGAGATATTTGGTTTAGATGCCTTGCATGCTTGTAGGGAGAGTTCCCTACGGGTGTGCAGCGGTTGGCGCGGACCCCCGGCTCGCGATCTCGGGCCGGGGGCGTGACAACGGGTCTGGCTCAAGTACCGGAGGGCACTGAGAAGAAGGCGGAGCAGCAACGGGCCAGGTAGTCCGGCGGCGGCAAGAAAAAGGTGATGCCACCACCGGTGCCGCTCAAGGAGGAGGTGGCGCGAGCAGAGGCGGCCCAATGCATTTGGAGGCTAAGGCAAACTCACTAAGGGAGACCTTTTTAAAAAAATTATAAAAAAAAAATTTAATAAGTATAAAATATTTTAAAATGGTGAAGAAGAGGCCAAAGACACAACCGTCGAGATTCGAGAACGCCCAGGATACAAACTATTCAAAAATGGTAAAGATAAAACTTATTCGAAAAACGGGCATTTCTAGCAAAAACCAGTAAGCATAAATAAATTCAAACAAATCATGAATTGAACAAACTTGCAAATGGCAGAGAAATTTCTTTAAATGAGTTTTCCTTCTCATTTTGCAGGGTTCGAGACATTTCTCATTCCATAGGTAGGAAATTTTCAAAAAATTGATGCACTCAAATTAGATGACAAAATTAATGGTTATGCGCACCTCCCCCAAAGAACAAAATAAAGAAGGAAAAGATGACAACATTAATAGTTATGCAATATAGGCCGGAGTGGAGCCACGAAATTCCTATGTACAACTTTATATAGACCAAGGTTCAAAAACTCAATTTCAGTTTCAAATCCAATTACACTAATAACTTTAGGCTCCATAGTTTCAGCTTCAATTTCAAAGTTTCAGTTCAAAGATATTTAACGCAGACAATATATTTACAAATCCTTAATTTAGTTGAATAAATTTCTAAAACTAGCCCATGTTTTGCATAAGTTTCATATAGGATCCAGACTTTTCATTTTGGTTTTCGTGATAATATAGACATGGATATCATGCTCGGCCTTAAATAGTGACATTCCGGCACGGCAGCACTCTGTAGTCTGTACCACAGTACCTTGCAGAAATATTGGAACAAATAATCTAAAAGATTCTATGCTTGGCTCTAGTATCATGTGTTACAAAATCTTGGAAAAGCTTGAACTGCATACAGTAGTAGATCTTCCAGAGCCAAAGTTTTGCACTTCATTCCGCGCAAAACAATCATTTTTTACAGATCATCATGCTTTCCTTCTTTTGCTTGTGAAAATGAGTATAGAGAAATGCCTTATGCCTATGCCCTCATTTCATATAGATTCTCTCATGAAGATTGCCATGAAGCACATTATAACTAACGTTACTAACCTCAAAATCATGAAGATTGCCGCACACCAAGTCCGAATATAAAAACTCCAACTTGGAGTCTCCAAGAAGAGAGCTTTAAACTTTTACAGTCTAGAATTCAGAACACAGCTACAATATGAAAAGTTTCAAGAGATGACTCAGATCGAGAAATTTCATCTCAAAGTGGAGAAATATACAGCGTGCTTGTATTAATTTTCTTTACTTTTCAAGTGCAAGAACAATTTCTCATACAATTTTACAAAACAGTATCATCATCTTAAAATCTTATTACAAGTTCTTGCCAACACATATGAGCTGCCACTGGCAGATTGAAATACATGCTCCAGAAATGCTGAACCTCAAGATCATGCTTAATTTTTTTTGCAGTTCTAACAAATTAGCACCATGTTCTGATTGACATTTGACACTGCATGGTTGTAAAATTGCTGTTTCTCAAAAATATTTATCAAAACCCTTGCATGTGCCTCCATCATGAGTTCATGACTTGTTTATAGAAAGGAGTAAGTCATCAAAGTATGAAAGTAATATATTATATGAAAAATCACAAAAAAAAACACCCCACTTTTTTTCATGTTTGATATCCAAACCAACAGTAAACCCAAATCATAATCGGAGCTTCAGAGATTGATAAATAATCAAATCACAAACAGTATCATGGAGTTCTAAACGGCAAATAATTAGAAAGAAAGGATAAATACTTCCTCCCCTAACAAGATTCTAATGCAAATCATTGAATCAGAGATCAGGGTAACCTAAAACTAGGGATTAAAGCTCCCACTTTTCGCATGGATCAGAGTCACAAACAAAACCCGTATAAAAATAAGATGCGTTGAAACTTGAAAATGCCCAGATCATGTAATATAAACGGAGAAAAAGATCAAGAAAATGGATCATGGATGAAGAACAAAAGGGTAAAGAAGGAGATGAAAAAAGGAAGGCAGACCTCCGAGGCTCCGACGCCGAGATTGGCGGCGAGGAAAAGCGGCAGGATGCGACGGAAGAAGCCTTTCCTGGCTGCAGGTGGAGGGGAGGGGGGGAGGGGCCCGCAGTCGGCGGTACTCCTTGTAAGTTGTAACCCCGGCGGCCGGCCGGAGACGAACGGGCGAAGTGAGACTGTGAGAACCGAGTTACCGAGGACGGCGAACGGGCGAAGCCGCGAAGGACGGAACTCGGAAGAACTACGGAAGACCGACTACCGACTACCGAGGACGGAGGAACTCAGGAACCGAGGAATAGGAGGGAAGACCTCAAGAACTGAAGAAGAAGAGCTGAAGAAGACGGGTGACTACGGCGGTTTACTGGTTATCTGGGATTCTGATTTCTGGTGACTACGGCGGATGGTCGGATGGAGAAGACGGGCTATGGACGGGGGACGCTCGGGCCGGCCCTGGGCGCGAGGGGACTGGCGGTGGAGCTAGGGTTCTGCCGCTACAGCAAGCGGCTTAACAAGAGGCTCGCCGGGCTTGGCCAATCATGGGGATGGAACCGCAATCGATCATCAGACATCACGGCGATGGAGCAATAGAAAAACAGCAATAGGCTCAAACAAGAACGAAGACGAAAGAGAGAGTGGAGAGAGATTGCGGTACCTCGACGGAACCTAAGTCGGCCTACGATAGGACGCTCGCCTTCCCCTTGCTTGGATCGACAACTAGCAACCGGCGAAGAGGGACGAGCTTCAGGCTTCCGAGAGGCGACGGAGACGTAGAGACGAGAAGCCGAGAACCCCGATTGGGAGTCGGGCTTCATATGGAAAGGGCCTATGACAAGATGAGTTAGAACTTTGTGCAGCAGTTTTTACTGGGGTTCGGTTTTCATGAAACATGGATTCAATGGATCATGGACTGTGTTGGGGTTCTGTCGTTTGTCATTCTGGTGAATGGCATGTCATCTGGTTTCTTCGAACCCTCAGGAGGGCTGCGACACGGATGCCCTCTATCCCCCCTACTATTTATTATCTATACGGATGCATTGTCTAGAGCATTACATCAGGCGGTGATTACTCAGGAGTTGGAGATTACACGCCAGTGGTTGGTGCTCCCCCGATTTTCCATCTATTGTTTGCTGACGATTGCTTGCTGTTAACTCGGTCGTCGCGGCAGGACGCCCGAGTCATTGGCAGGATTCTTCGAGACTATTGTGATGCATCATGACAGCGGGTCAATTTTTCGAAGTCAGCTATTTGTTTCAGTCCGAAGATCAGACAAGCGGTGAGGCACTCTATTATGGAGATATTAAGGGTGGGTGAGCAGGATGGCACTATGAGATACTTGAGAGTCCCGATTTCAGGCCGGTGGCTGCAAGGTAAGGACTGTTCTTCACTTGAGCTCAGCATCAGGCAGAGATTGGAGGGCTGGTAGATGCACTCTCTGTCTATGATGGGCAGAATCACCATGGTCCGGTCAGTTCTCTCTTCGATCCCTATTTACTTACTCTCCAATTCTTTCATCCTAGTGTCGGTTTTGAGGTCTATTGAGCAGCTTCTTAGAAACTTCATCTGGGGAAGGTATGGAGGCAGAGGTGGCTCCACATGTTAGCATGGGAGGTGGTGTATCAGCCTATCAGGCTTGGGGGTCTGGGTGTGCAGTCCTTGTTGGAGAGGCAAGAGGTGTTAGCAGCCCAACACGTCGCGAGATTTGTTCTAGAGCCTGATAGTATATGGTCCTCGTTGATGAGGGCGAGGTATGGGGTGTTGCTGCCTGGTGTGAGAGCTATTCGCTACCACTTACCGGTGTGGAGGGAGATGTGTGCCAGAGCTATGGTGGTCCTTTTGGAGATCAGATGGGCTATTGGTGACGGTCGATCCATTGATGTTTTAGAGGATTGCTGGGTGACTGCGCAGCCGCTCGGCCGTCTGCCGACCTTGGTGGATTTGGGACGATTGGCGGGCCACACGGTTAGTGATTTGATGATTTCAGAGGAGGGCCGATGGAGGGAGGAGTTGATTTGGGAGATCTTTGGGGAGCACTTGGCAGAGATGGTCCTGGCCCTCCCGGTGCCGACTCGAGGGGAGCCTGACAGGTTAGTGTGGGCATCGACGGGGCGGTCGTGGGTGCGCGCGAGGGTTCTACAGGTTCTGTTCAGGGGGAAGCCAGTTCGGCAGATAGAGAGGGTGGATTTGAAGGATGCGGATCCATCCGTGGGTGGCGCTCTTCTTTTGGAAGGTGGCCTGGAGCTGCCTTCCTACCAGGAGCATGCTAGTCCGATGGGGTATGCAGATTTATCAGTGTTGCGAAGTGTGCACGGACATTGAGGAGACTATTAGGCACGTTCTTCTGCAGTGTTCCAGGGCTAGGGAGATATGGAGGAGGTCACCAGTCCCTCTTCCCCAGTCGGTGGTGTCGGTACAGGATCTGCTGCAGTTGTTGAGAGACTCATTCTGGTGGCCTAGTTCTGTTGAGGCAGGGGTACTTAGAGCATATCTGGCCTACAACATCTAGTTGGACAGGAATGCGGGCTTGTTTAAGGGCAGGAGGTCCTCGCCGAGGTTGGTGGTGGTTAGAGCAGTGCTTCAAGCTAGGGAGGTAATCTCTTGCGCTGCTATGTGTTTCTCTTGGGACGGCCGAGGACATCTGAGGTACTCGCTTTGCTGTTACAGCGTCCAGGTTTGCTTTTGTTTCTTGGGTGCCCCCACCCCCTGGTTTTCTCAATGTGAACTTTGATGGTAGTGTGGCGGCGGATGGGACATCAGGAGGGGTCGGATTTGTGATCAGAGACCATCGCGGTAGTTTGGTTGCAACAGGGGGTCGTCATACGCCAGGTCTTATCATAGTTGGGGCAGAGCTTCGAGCAGCCTAGGAGGGGATATCATATACGAGGCGGGTGCTCGGTGCCGAGCGGGTGTACATCGAGAGAGACTCATTGACGGTGATCGAGTAGATACGAGGTGCAGACCGGTACGGAGATGGTCACCCACTTATACGCGATACTCGGAGGCTGGTTGTTGAGCTGGGCGAGCATCAGGTTGCGCATGTTTTTCGGGAGGCGAACAGGGCTGCAGACTGGATCGCCTCCTATGTTGCACGATATTCCGGGGAGCTCTTGTGGACATCTATAGCAGAGCTCCCGCCCTCATCGTACTCTTTACTTTCTTTTACTTGGCAGGATGTACTCACGTTAGAGCTATATGAATTGCCGTTTTCACCCAAAAAAAAAAAACCTAGCCAATGCCCGGTGATCTTGATTAGGGATCGGGTCTTCAGCAAGCCCAGCGATTTCGACCGAACCAGTGAATCAAATCAACTCCTGCATCTGTCGGTCTGGTCAGACCACTTATATAAGTTCTTCAGGCCAAACCTCGAGCCAGAGATCAGGCGGACTCCAAGTCCAGGCTCAGGCTCGGCTTCAGGCCAGGCCAGGGTTCAGCCACATAGCCACCCAAGCCCAACCTGAAATGCATGCGGGCTCTAATTTTTAGCTCAACCCAATCCAAAATTATATGGGCCTAACTTGATAGGCTTCAGCCGACCCGGACCCACTGCCAGCCATAGGTCCCAAATGGGTTTTTGAGTTACGGCTCTTTAAGTTACGAGAGAGCTAGAAAACCAAAAACCAAAAAAAAAAAAAGAGGATAACGATGGCTAAGAAAACTCAAGCCTTGAGCAAGGCTTGAGGGTAAGGTCGAGGATTAGACATACCAAGGTTGTGGAGAAATAAGTTATCTAGGATGTGGAATGGCTTGATGATAAAAGATTTATCAATTGTGTAGATGTCTTGTTAGATAAACTGCTTGATTTCAAAGAGAAAAATTTGTTTAAGAACAGTGGTCTGAAATGCACTGTAGGCAGACGTGTGCTCTGGCATATGCGGAAGCAACGAGGTGACCATATTGCACTATGGATGGGCTGCATGATGAGCCATCAGGCAGTTGCATAGGCCCATATGGACCGCATATGGATCCTAAGTGTATATTTAATATGATGACGAGATGTTGTCTTTCAGGCCAAGCATATCTAAAGAAAGGCTAATGGAGTTACAGACTGAATGGATTGTTCACATCTTTGGGAAACATACCGCACACATAAATGTCATCAATTCCCTCAAACCCCATGCACCCTTCATCCATAATTAGGATTATACCAAAGTATTTTGGATTGTTGTGGCTTTATCAATATATTTATTTACACTTGCAACCAACCTCAAGGCTCTATTGTTGCTACTCAAACACTTTTTGCTTATAAACAAATGAGAGAGGGAGAGGGAGAGTAAGTGAGAGAGAGAAAGAGGAAGGGAGAGAGGAAGGGAGAGATGCATGCATAGTACTACTCATTTTTCTTGTAACAACCCCAATTCTTTATTTTATTTTTATAATTAAGCAAGTGATCGCACAAGGTTCTTTAGTGACAAACAGCACCGTCATCGCAACAACAACATTCAATTGTTCCAGGTTTGACATGCAAGCAAGTATGAGCTTTATAACCTATTTCCTTGCAGATACCACTACAGAAACCATCTCCGCAGGTCATTCCATCAAAATCTCGGCAAGAAATTCGATTCACTCCCATAACTGTGAAAGATTATAAAAAATAATGCAAGTTATCATATGTCATAAATATGAATCAAATTGCTACTCGATTTCATATGAGTATAAAAACAAATGATATGATTTTTTGCTACTTGATAGATGGAGAGGTTGACAACAATTGTAAGCATAGTTGGTTGGCACTCCTCTCCTGAGTGCTTCACCTTTGGAGAGGTTCTGGGTTCAAGGGCACAGTACCATCCAAACTTAAATGAATGATGAAAAAAGATGGACAAAAGAAGGTAGAAAAATGGTTTTGTTCTCAAACTTAAAGGGGACCACCTAGAGACAGAACTCAACTTGATCAAGCTTATAAGATGAATGATGTAGAATATTGACCTTATTTCAAGAATACTCATCCCATGAAAAAAGCCCATTCGGTTTGCATTGGTAGATAAACCAACAAGCCACCTACATGCATATATATCGTGAGGCCAATGGGGCGGCCGACTGGGTGGCAGCGTACGTAGCATGTCTCTCAGAAGGCACCCTATGGGCTAGGGAGAGAGAGATGCCCGGAGCACTTCGGGACCTTTTGTATTCTAATTTTATAGGGTGTATTCGTACCCGTAATATATGAAATGCCCGCTTTAGCAAAAAAAAAAAAAAAAAAAAAAACAAGCTACCTACTTGTGTATGGGTTATGCCCAAGTTATGAGCAATATGACATCCACTTAAGGGGCTAGAGATAACTAATACAATAGATTTAGAAGCATCAAACATCTTTTATTCGAAAGAATTGAAACAACTTGAAATGGTACCAACCATACTTGATAACAAAAGGATTTGTTAAGAGATATGTAGAGTTGTCCTTCCTAAGATGATTATTCCAGAATGTATGTTATACATATGTGTATATATATATGTATATATGTATATATATGTGTGTATATATATATATGTATGTATGTATGTATATATATATATATATATATATATATATATATATATATATATATATATATATATATATATATATATATATATATATATATATATGTATGTATGCATTCATGCATGCATGTATGTATCTAAGTATTTGTATATTTATATAGACATGAGTCTTATGCTGAGCAAGAGTACTATTACAATGTAGCACATTTACATCTCCAAACTAAGCTTGGATTTATAGTATTGCCTTGGTCAAGTTGTTTGGTGAATTAATGCAAAAATAATTACATTATAACTTAGATCAAAAGTGACACATAGATCATAGCCAAATATTCAATAACATTTTCCCATGCATGCAGTCAGGTTACTGTTTTGACCACATCTGTGAGCCATCTAAAAAGAAGAATAGACCGATGGTGCAAGTCAAAACATCAAACACCAAGAGTATAGGCCTATACACCAACGATGCAAGCCAATACATCAAGGGTATAAGCCAAGTAATTAATACATATATAAGGGTGTGCAACTAAACCAACCAAACTGCAAAATTGATCAATTAAGTTTGTGTATCTCTAATTTATCCTCACATTTATTTTTATCATTAAATTTCTCATTCTTAGTTTACCAGTAAACTCTAATTTACTAGCGGTAGGAGTAATCGTAGAGTACTTTGATCCTGGACTTGGCTAGATCCCATCCTTCTTTCTTTCGAATGAACAGTATGATGATAGTGAAAATTCCTGAAGGTTAAGGTATTTGGACCCATGCTACTATTATTATCATTCTTTGATTATCCTATTTTCTGCTAATCCAACATCTACAGTATGCGCGCATATCCACTCCTAGCTATAAGATTTGTCACCCTTCTCCCAACCATCATAGTGAGAGAAGACACTGACGAGCTTTTTGGCATGCCTATCTCCCAATCTCCACACGAAAAAATGAGAGAAAATATTTATCATGCAGCTACATGCATCTGTCTTTGCATACACAAAGAGAGAGAGACCTGCTTCTGCATGCATGAAAAGGATGAGAACCATCAAGAGAGAAGATACAAGAAGATATTTGTTGAAGCTTTGAAAAGCCATTTTGCCCAAGTTCTACACCAGTGGGGCACACTCTTATATAGACAATCTGCAAATAGGCACGACTAATAGTACTAAATCTTTTTGATTCACATACGTATCTAGAAAAGGGATTTCGATATCCTAGTAATCTGGAAAAGGGATTTTGATATCCTAGTAATCTAGAAAAGGGATTTCAATATCTAGTAAATCTTTTCCATTTTGCCCCGAGTTCTACACCAATGGGCACAATTATATAGACAATCTGCAAATAGGCACAACTAATGGTACCATATCTTTTTGATTCACATACTTATCTAGAAAAGGGATTTCGATATCCTAAAAATCTAGAAAAGGGATTTCGATATCCTAGTAAATCTTTTCCACCCAATTCTAATGTACCTTTTTGAAAGTAGGACCTAGCTTATTTATGAGTTTGACAAAATAGTCCTCATAGTTTAAATTAGTGACAATTTTGTAATGGTACATGCGGGTTACAACGTTAATAGTTTCCACTATTTTATAACCTTGAATAATGAAAGTGGTGGTGCAGTTCATTTAAGGAATTTGGATTATATTTGTCATGTAATGTAAAGATATTGAGAAAATTAATTATTAGCTATATTATAGTGACCAATTTGTCCTGTTTACGAAGAGATATAGGGCCTAACCATCCTATTTGTAAGAAAAGAGGACTATTTTGGATTGGGTGGGAGGCGAGGGACAGAATATGTTAAAATCCCCTTTGAGAACTCTATTTGACAACCAGATTGTTCTAGAAAGTTGCACTAACCAAGAAAACCATTTATCATAGGGTCAGGTCCATTGTTTCAAGTTACAATAGATGAAAATTTCTACCTTCAAATTGCTAGATTTACTAAGAGGATCATATTTGTCTAATTATTTTGTTTTGGCTTGCGAATAGTCAAAATAAATGATTTTTCTAACAGGGACATAGATGAAGTTCTATGTTTTAATCATAATTTGTATATTTGAGCTACAAACAAGATATTGGTAGATTTACTAGCACCCCCCTGCCCCACATACCCACACACATCATGGCATGCACATGCATGTATGCCCGTGCCACATGCACACACACAAAGATATCTATATATGCATGCATGCATGCATGCATGCATGTATGTATGTATGTTATAGAAGAAAATGATAGATAGGGCATAAAGGCATAATTTGTTTACATTGGCCTATTCTTTCTGTTTATGAACCATTTCCAATATCTATTTCTTGTAGTTGCTATTTGGTGATAATGCCCATTTTGCTCAAAAAAATGGGTTACAATTCTAGTATCTAGCAAGCTAAAGCAGAACAAATGAGCTAAAGGGGCTTTTATAGCATTTTAACACTCTTTTAACTATAGCTAAGCATACCCTTAAAGATGACTTGAAATAAGTTGTATAAACTAATCAAGAAAGAGAATCCTTAGTAGATTTATGTCCTTTGCCCCTCTCTCTAAACCCCATCTCTTTCCATCCATCATAGCCACCATTCCTGACAACCATGGGTCTTCTTCTGTCCCTCCAATCCCTCTGAATCGCTCTCCCCATTTTCTCCTCTTCCCCCTAGATTTGGGCATCGGGCCGTGCCGGGCCGGCCCGGCCCAGGCCCACCGGGCCCAAGGTCTAAACAGGCCGTGCCTGGCCCGGCCCGTCTCGGGCGCAAAAGGAAGCCCGGCCCGGCCCCAGGCCCGTCTATTGGCGGGCCGGGCCGGGCACGGCACGAAACGGGCCGTGCCAGGCACGGCCCGCAACGGTTCCAAACGGGCCGTGCCTGGCACGGCCCGTCTGGAGAGGGGGGGGAGAAAAATAGCCGTTTCCAACGGCTATTTTGGGAAATTTCTAATTTTGCCCCTCCCAACAGTCCAAAAACGGCTAAATTGAGGGGTATTTTGGAAAAAAAAAATTTGGGCTTCTATAAATAGCCCTTTCCTCCCTCATTCTCACCACACCAAACCAACTATTCTCTCCTTCTCTACTGCTATTATTTCTCTCTTCTAAAGTGCTCTTCTAGCAATTTAATTTTTAGTTTGCATTTAGCAAGTGTTCAAGTGCTACACAAGAGGAGGTTCCTGTTGAGAAGAGAAGGTCACTCCTGTTGAGAGCACAAGAGGAAGCTCAGAATCTCGGCTCTGCCTCTGCCCTCCGACCCTCTACTCAATTCCTCCTTGTGGTTAGTTTTTATTTTTTGAATTCATCAATTTAGATATGTCATCTTTTGAGGAAAGTCAGTTTGGCATTCCTCCTGTTTCTGAGGGAGAAGAAACTAATCTCCAACCCCATGTTCCTAATTCCTCTAGAACTAGTGAACCGAGTGAAGATCAAACCTCTTCTCGTAAGAGGACTAGTGCTGTATGGAATGAATTTGATAGAGTTATGGTTGATGGAGTCTGGAAAGCTAAATGTAAAAAATGTGCCAAACTTTATAGTTGTAGTAGTAGTAGGGGAACAGGGCATTTAAAAAAACATCAAGAGAGTCATAGGATGCATGATTCTCATGCTCAAACTCAAAGTACCCTTAATATACAAGGGGGATTACTTGTAGGTAATTTTGCATATAATCATGAAAATCAAAGAAAAGCACTTGTAAAATGGATAGTTAAGGATGAATTACCTTTTAGTTTATGTGAATCTTTTAATTTTGAAGAATATGTTCAATTAAACCTACAACCTGCTTACAAAAGAACTAGTAGGCGTACATTTAGAAGAGTAGCTATGACTAACTTTTTAGCAATGAAACAAAGTTTAATTGAAACACTTTCTACTTTAAATGTAAAAATTTCATTAACTTCTGATATTTGGTCAGCATCTGTAGGTAGTAATTGTTTTATTGCCATTACTGCTCATTATATTGATAATGATTGGCAATTAAATAAACGTATTCTTGCTTTTCGTGCTTTTGATTTTCCACATTCTGGGCAACAAATTTCAAATATCATTTATCAAACTGCATGTTCATATAATATTAATGATAAAATTATGTCTATTACTTTTGATAATGCATCTAATAATAATTCTGCTGTTGCATTATTAAAAGACTCATTGCATCCCATGTTAGATGGAAATTTATTGCATATTAGATGTGCATGTCATATCTTAAATCTTTCTGTTCAAGCTGGCATGGGTATGATTCAAGATGTGATTGGTAAAATTAGAAATGCAGTTTCTTTTATTCATGCTTCAAGATCAAGACTTCAAGAATTTAAAGAACTATGTATAAATCATGGTAAACGTTTTAAAAAATTTAAACTTGATGTAATTACTCGTTGGAACTCAACATATAGCATGATACATGATGCATACCCATATAAAAACTTATTAAGTGCATATATTAATGATCGTGGATTAGGCTTTACATTGACTGAAACTGATTGGAATAAAGAAAAAATTTTGAAAGATTTTTTGCTTAGTTTTTATAATGCTACCAATGTTCTTTCTGGTATTTATTATCCAACTTCATGTTCATTTTTACAACAAGCATATATAATTAGTCAAAAATTTGTAGAACATAGATATGATGATGTTTTAATACCTATTATTGACCTAATGGAATCTAAATGGAATGAGTATTGGGACAAGATATGTCCTATGCATAACTTAGCTGCTGTATTTGATCCTAGAGTTAAATTAAATGGCGTGCTAATTTTACTTGATGCATACTGTGAAAATATGAATCAAGATTCTGAATCTGCTAAAAATGAGGTAAAACAACTTTTTTATGATATTTATGCTATATATGATGAAAAAATTCGTGGATCTAGAACACAAATACAAACCTCTATTTCTTCTTCTAGTAGTTCTCGTTCGTCATCTATTTTTTCATTCATTGCACAGAGAAGACACACACATGCTTCAAGTTTATCTTCATCTTCTTCATCTTTAAGTAGTGAACTAGAATTTTATTTACGAAATGATCTTCAGTCTGCATATGATGAAAATCAAATAGAGAATCTAGATGTATTATCTTGGTGGAAGAGTGTTAGAAATCAATATCCTGTTATGTCTGCAATTGCACGCGATATTTTAGCTGTGCCGATGTCCACGGTAGCATCGGAATCCGCTTTTAGTGTAGGTCGGCGTGTTCTTGACCAAAAGAGAAGTAGGATGACGGGCGAAACGGTGGAGATGCTTCTCTGCTTCAAAGATTGGTTGGATGCTGAGGCAAGACTTCAAGATAAAGGTGGACATAATACAACATCCTCTGATGATGATGATACAAACACTACTGAAGACTGAAGAGTGAATACTGATTCACTGAATCACTGATGATTAGTAAGATTTCTTAATTTTTTATAATTGTACATTTTTATTGTATTCTGGAGGTCAGACCAAGGTCCAAACCTCGGCCCTTTCTTATTGTATTCTGGAGGTCAGACCAAGGTCCAAACCTCCCTTCATGTACCATTTTGATTTAAATTAATAAACTGGTAGGGGTCTATGCCAAACCCCCCACCATTAAGGTGGCTTTATATTCATAAATCCTTAGTTTTCAATATTTATTAATTTATTAAAAAAATTTATGAAGCATTAATTTTTATCGGGCCGGGCCGGGCCCAGGCCCGGACCGTGCCAGGCCCGCGGGCCAGCCCGGCCCAGGCCCTTATGGGCCGTGCCGGGCTGGCCCGCGGGCGTGCCGGCCCAGGCCCGAAGCGGGCCGTGCCGGGCTCGGCCCGCGGGCCAGTAACCTGTGACCCAACACGGCCCCTTAAATGGGCCGTGCCAGGCACGGCCCGGCACTGTAGCTATCGGGTCGTGCCAGGCACGGCCCGCTTCGTGCCGGGCCGTGGGCGGCCCGGCCCAGTGCCCAACTCTACTTCCCCCTTCACGGCCCGGCCCAGTGCCCAACTCTACTTCCCCCTTCCCCCTCCATCATGGTATTGGAGATAGATTTATGAATTTTTCAAGCGAGTTAGGTGGGGCCTACAATATTAGATATAGGAGTTTTGAATCCTGGGAATATTCCTTATTGACTCTATTTGCCATTGTTAATCTTGATAACACTCTCTTGCTCTTTCTACAATACATAAACTACGTTGAAATTATTTCAAAATTCAAAATGTCAATTGCAAACTTCAAACTCCATATACCATGCTTAACTTCAAACTTCTACTCTCCTCCCTCTACACAATGGCAGTCCATGGCTGCTGTTTTAGCTTTCTTTAGCTTTATTTGTATCTTAGGGCATATGAGATCTTCAAATTTTTCCAAGCCATCTCTCTTGGCTTGGAATCTCTACATCATCAACCTTCTTAATATCTCAACAATATAACAATATAACCTTGTTAATATAACGATAGCCAGAAGATCGGAGATAGCTAACGTCTCAAGGAAGGTCGGATTATGGTGGGAATGCTAGTTAATCGCTGAGGAAGGGATAACGACATTGGAGTATTGGAACAGAACGGTTAGTTTGTTTTTTTTTTTTTGTTAAAGCGAACATTTCATACATCATGAGTACGAATACACTGGAAAACAAAAGGTTCTGAAGTGCTCCGGGCATCCCTTTCTCTCCATCCCATAGGGTGCCTCCTGAATGACTCGCTACATATGCTGCCACCCAGTCCACCGTCTGATTAATCTCACGATATACATATATAACCTGAAAGAGGTAGCCAAAAAGAGATCCGAAGCGATCTAAATTGGGTGAGGGTATGTTGGTCATTCCAAAATAGTGTGCTAACGGTGTACACTGGCTGGCGGGCCCCAAAGGACCATTTTGAAATAATTTAAAAATTTGTAGAGGGTCTTTAAAAATAAGAGGGTGGCTATGAGAATCATAAAAAAACGAAAATTGTTCCTCTAGCTCTCATTTTGACCCTGATTAGAAAACTCTTACGCCATGAACCTTAGTTTAGCCTATTTGGAGGCCTCAAATTTAACCTAGGTAGGATGGCATAAATATAAGATAATGGGTGGAGTTATAGCTCCTCTAGGCCTTTGAAAAATATATATAGTTACTGGATGGTAGGTCATGAATTTGCCTTTGCATGCAACCTAAAATGTCTACATCTGTGTACTTTTTCTTTCTAGGAACCTAAAATGCCTATTTCATGTATCATTCGCATCCACCATCATCTGATAACCAAATTTGCATGCACAAACAGTTGCAATTTATTTTTATTTTTATTTTATTTAGTTTTGATGAGAGAACCTGCTTGCCTTGCATGATCAAATACTTCCAGCTCTTGGATTGGGACCCGGAATTGCTGCATGGCGCAATCACGGCAAGCGACACAGCCAAAAAATCCCCTTGAAGCAAAGGACCAAAGCTTCGGGAAGGTTCGCTCAGTTGCGCCATTTACTTTCTATTGCCTTATTTTGGAACGTAGCCCAAACAATCATAATCTAACGGTCGCTCCTATTGGAGCCACATCCATCAAAAGAAGGCAAACGGTGCCGTTGATTGAATTGCATCTTTTGTGATCCATCATTTCGAAAATTTTATCTAAACAAACGACACTTATGTGCAAAAACCATCTAACCTAAACCAGGTACCCTGATTACTCTTCTACACGCGCGGTAGTCCGACGGCGCAGAATCGAATCCAACGCATCTAGATTCACGCCCAGATACTGGCTTTGCCTGCGAGAGATTTACGGCTTCGGAATGATTAAAATATAAAATAAATTTAAAGGACGAAGGGGCCGGGGCACGTGCGTCACGTGATACTCCCCGAGGGCAGCGAATAGCGGAGCACGTTTTAAAAGCGTGCATCGTTTTCACACCGGCGCCGGGCGCGGACCCCACTTCATGACGCCCCCAACTTTCTAGCTACTCGTCCTCTCCTACGAACGCGCGTATTTCAATTTTTATGCGAACATGGCAATGCCCTCGGTTCTTCGAACAAACTAATCCCATCCACCCGTTCCAATGTTTACCTGTAGATAAGCGGACAAGATGGATTCACGTGGAACAAACGGACGGCTGAGCTGTCATCCGTATAAGAATTTGAAGCGACCAGCCGTAAGTGTTTCACATACAGAGAGCGGTAACTTGCGCCCGAGTCTTTCAGTATTCTTGTTCTCGCATCATCCCTCCACCTTTTCAAGGAGGCAAGGAGGCCGGCGGGGACCAGGGTCGAACCGGACCGATCCGGACCGGCTACATAACGGTTTGATTCAGACGGTTCGACCCAAATAACCATGCGGGTTCCAAATGGATCGGATCCTAATTAGACCCGACGCGGATTCAGAATACTCGAGATATTTGACTCCAGGTGCTACTGGATTCGGACTCTAATCGAACCCTTCAAGCAAATGGACCGCGTTCACCGGTCTATTACGTGGTCCCCGGGCCTGAGTTAGGCCCGGAACATCGGATCATGCCGGACCCATAACTGACCCGCTTTTGTATCTTTCTATCACTATGTACGCCACGAGATTAACGCTACCATAATTAAAAACGGACGTCCCTTTTACATGGGAGCCCCTCGTGGGATCATAGCATCTTAGCCGTCTAATTGACTGTAATTGGAGATTAAATTAAGGTGCGTCACAGATCAAAACTCAAACAAACGGCTGATACGATGGATGGCAATTACGTAACTTATTGGAACGTCGAGCCTTTTTATTGCTTCGTTAATACCAACTTAGTTAAGTAATTAGCAACGTGATTTAGATAACCAAATTGCCATAACTAACGTGTCTCTCTCTCTCGGCGTGTAAATTAATATAAATATTTATAAATTTCTCTCCACTTTTCTTTTCTGTGGTCGCTGTCGATATGGAGAAAGAGAGAGTGAGAGCAGAGGGAGGAAGTTAGCAGAGCTCTCTCAACCGCTCCCCTCAACACCCCCCCACCTCTTCTCAGAAAAAAAGAAGAAAAAATAATTCTCCGTCGCGTACCGTATTTTTTCCCCTTTTTGTCCGATTTTTTTGTTCTCTAATTGATACGAAGCCTTCGGTCTTGGAAGCCATCCAAGGCAGAGGAATGGATTTCGGTGATAAAGACAACAGCAACAACAAGTGGGTTTCTCTTTTTGTTTAATTTATGAAATGTTTTTATATCGTTATTCATCTTCATGAGTGTTTGATGAGATTGTTAGCGAGGAAAAGTTAGGCGTTGGATTGGGAATGGAATGGTCATGATGTTGATGGGTTTTTTGAAGTCTCTGGTTTTGGTCGTGTTTTGATTGATGCATTTGATGCAGTCCTTAAGATGTCTAATTTTTTGTCCTTTCTTTTCTGATAAAAATCTTAGTTTTGTTTGAATGTGTTCTTTAGAGTGTATGTTTTGGGTTGTTTTTTTTTTTTTTTTGATTTTTCAGTTGTTTTTCTTCTTTCCTGTTATGGGTTTTTGATTTTTTTTTTGATGCATGGAAAAAGTTGGCATTTTTATTCTTTTGCCCCTTTGCCTAGATCCGGATGTTGCAGTGTAGCGCGGTGGTAATGGCGAGTGGATTCAATTATTTACTGCCTATTTTGATCAGTAGATCTCCGTTTCTTTATATGTATTATAGGATTTGATACTTGCATCTTATGCGTTCCGTGCTTTCGTGTTCATTTACATATCTTAGTATGTTAGTAGTCACTAGATGTATGATGAAATGTGGTAACAAATGTTAGGATGTCAAAGCAAGGTAAATATCTAGTTTTCTTTGTTCTGGATCTAACCTTTTTTTTTTTCCTTTTGTTTGTCGATCTCTCCCTGTTGTCATTGCTGGATTCTACACTGTTAAGCATGTGATTTCATGGCTATCTGATTGGAAAGGAATCATTTTATTGGAACAATTTGGTCAATTGACTTGCATTGTATTCATCGAAGTGAGAATCCCATGATCTTATTAGTTTGTTAGTCGATCCATCATGTCATGATACTTTCGTAAATTTTAGATTGTGTGCATTTTCTTATTTTCCTATAATCACTCTTAAGTGCTAAAGGAAGCGACTTTTTGTACATTTTTGTATAATTACCTGGTGTTGGAATGGTTGTAGTGAGATGTGGGAATGGCCAGGGGAGGAGTATAGTCTGCAAACAGATTCACGAAATGGTATGTTGCTTCTAAAGTTTCGTTCTTTAGGAGCCCCTTTGCGGCATTGGTTCCAATTGTCTGGTATCCTGAATTCTGCAGATTTCTCTCACTTTCTATGGGATGAAGTAAACACAAATGAAGATGATTTGTTGTACATGCTTGAGGAACAAACTCCTATTAAAGATTGTGCAGAATTTGGCTACCAAGTATCAGATGTTGGAGGTTTGCTTTTCTACTAGTAGATATTGACTTGTTTTTATTGAGATTGTGCTGAACTCTATGTAACTAGGGTGTGAAATTTAGATAATGCCAACAAAGGTTTGGAGGAAATTAAAGAATCTTCACAACTCAAGAGGAGGCGCATGTTGCAGTTCACGTTGGATTCTAATGAGGCTGACATTGCCAACGAGCAAGGTGCTGCTGCTTTCTTAAAATCTAAGGTTGGTTATCCATAAATATGAGGTAAATTTTCTCTTCCCATATGGTTGCAGAGTGGCCTTTTTCTTATGGGCTCTGTTCTTATATTTATTCAGGTAAGAGAGTGTTCGATGGTGGAAGATGGACTTTCAGAAAGTTTACAGTGGACTTCACAGTGGGCTGTGGGATTTTCAGGTTGGCCTCTCTTAATAATGCTTTATGACTTGAATTAGATTATCTATTTGGTTATTCTGATTCTAAAATCTATGCCAGATGAAAGGTGTGCCTTAAGCTGCGAAGGATTGGATCAATCATCAGAGGGGTGGCTGATGGAATGCTTAAATGAAAAGGAGATGCGTTGTAGTCCTGATGAAATGTGTGGAATTTAAGATTTTACTTTCTCATCTGGTAACCTTTCTACCTAGTTTATAAGTCTTATGTCATTATACAATTTCCTGTAGGAACAATTATGTGGCCTACAATGAACAAGTCAGTGTTTCTGGTCAGTAAAACTTCTCCCCATTCATCAAGTTCCTCTTTTTTTTTTTTTTCTGTTTCTATCAGTTAAAAATGACTGACCTGTAATCGTAAAAATTTGCTTTTCTTTGAAAAATATGCATTAGATAAAGATGTTTATACCATCTCATTTGTGTCTTTAGAATGTAACAACATTTCACCTGACATGGAAACTGATGTGGTGCAAGAGACACCAGCTCCTGCTCCTCCCAGAATTTTTAAGGGTATGTTTGGCATGTGCTGTTTTATACCTTTAGATTATTACTCAAATAAAAAAAAAAATACTCATTTGTCTTCTTCATAAGTTTATATTTTGTCCTTTCATTATATCAGGTAGGAAATCTTACATGAAAACTCCGACAAAGTTAACCACTTCGGTTGCCTATCCTTTTTCCCTCATCAAACCATGTGGAGTTCAAGGTGATGTAACTTTGAATGACATAAATCAGCGGATTCTTGCTCCACCACCATCAAGACTGAAGCATAAGAAGGATGAGGACCCTGCCATTTCTTATCCTACTTCAGCTTATTCTGGGAAGCCTGTGGTTGTCAAAACTAAGATTCGCACTGAAGGGGGGAAAGGCAGCATTACTATCATGAGAACCAAAGGTTGACTCAATAATTTCCAAGTATTTTGTGGGTCTGGCCTCTTTCTCATGCATTTCGTTTTCTGTTGGTTTTGCATGAGAGGTTCTGGCCAGGTAGTTTACATACATGTTTTATTGGATCCTTGTTTGGTGTTGGATCATTTGCTCAGACTTATTTCTTGAACCTCTTATTTTGAGCTTAAGTTCCACATTGTTGAGAGGAACTTGTTCTTGTTTTGTGATGCTTTCATTAGTTGAAGAAAATTGTAGTGTTAAAACTTGGATTTTCTATACTTTTCAGTATTGTTGTCCTAGTGATGATCTGTGGAGCATCTAGTTAACATTTTGGGAATTGAAGGATTTTTCTGACTTTCAGTATCCGCACCTGTGCCTCTGACTAGATAAATGTGGAATAATTTGATTTACGCTATCAAACAAGTATGAAATTACAACTGCAATTAGCAGAATATCCTTCAGATGTCATATGAAACTAAACTCAGCTGGATGACTTATAAATTCTGAGATAGTGGATGTAATAAAATTGGAAAAAGGTTAAGAGCATGCTATGCAACCTAGACATGTCTTGTGAAAATAAAGTCTATTTTGTGATGCGTGCAATTACTACATGGGGGTAGATGAAGAAAATGGAGGTCTGGTATCTGAAAGTAGTTTGGATGACTGCACTTTGCAAAAGTAATAAATACGAGTTCAAATAATTGATAGTTCAAATACTTGATCAGCTTTGGTAAAACTTTTGTGGTTATGCTCTATATTAAAGGAACAACCACCCTTGTGGCTGAAAAATATTATGGTCATCACTCCTCCATATGATGAAAATTCATGTTTCTGTTGTACAATTACTTGAAGTTGTACACCTAACTAGTCGGTCATTTAGTACACTGACTTGCTTAAGGAACGCTTTTTACTTCATTGCTCAATCATAATTCTTCTATCATTTATCTTGATCTCTGATATGGTATGTTGACAGACATATGGTTGGAGTTTATGTCAAAAAGATCTTAATGGTGTCTACTAGTTAAAAAGATAGACGAGGATGGGACCATGGTTTCTTTCTTTTATTAGATATTGCTTAGAGTTATCTTTACTTTTCACTCATGATTTTCAGTTACATATCCCCTTAAAAATCCTTTAGATTTGAATTTTAATTGCTAGATTTTGAGGCTTATCATTGTAGAGGGATTAAAGAATCAGTGAAGGATCTGAGTTTTGATGTGTATTTGGCATTTGAACAACACACTACTAGAAACATGGGCATAATGGAAGCACAGTAGTTTTTGTTTACCCCATGAGCTCAGAATGCTGCTGCTTGTGCATTACAACATAGGCAATTCCTTTCCAGTCTAAGATGCAACAAGAATGCCATTTAGGTTAATATTAACCACACAGGTAAAAAGCAAACATATTAACTGGAGATATCAATTAACAAATCTACAGAAGCTTTCAAACAATAAATATCAATGGTTGCGTGAAGTTATGTTGTTATTAATAGTAGAGGGTGAAATTTAAGAGGGTGCAAGTATATGAAGAGGGTAGTAGTTTCTATTATCTGTTTTATACTAGTTAGGATGCTGGACATGCGGGATTCGAGGATGCCTTCAACATTGTGGGGTTGAGCAGGTAGCAGCATCTTTTCTTTGTTATGATGTTGTGACACCTAGATGTTTGTCGGTTGCCCAGGATGATCAACTCTTGCTAGCTCATTTCTGTCTCAGGGTAGGTTGCTAAGGGTTTCTGAATGTTAGAGGTTAGTATTGGCATTTAATGTCTTGGCAATAAGAACAGCTTACAAGCTAGTGGATTGCTCCATGTGGGTGGGGTTGGTTCCAATACTGAGGTTTTGGGTGGTCTGAAGGGGCTTGGGTTATGTTACTGGAGAGGTTGAATAAGTGGTGTTTGTATTAGTGTTCATACCTCATTATCCTATGAATGCTGAATAGACGTGTGTTCTTCATATTGTTGCGTACTTGCAGTTATAATGGCTACCTACCTTTGTCTTCAATTTCGATATATGCTGTGTCATTGCTCCCATAAGTATGAAAGTCCCATACCTCTCCCAATTATTGTGTTTGTTTAATCTTGGTTTCTAATTGCCCATTATTGTTTAGAGCACACATCTTCAATAGTCTAGACCAACAACATCTGAACTTCTCAAAATTTCAAAGCCTTCAGTAGGAACTTGGCGATGACTATCGAGAAGCTTGCGGATTAATGTCTCTGGTGAGTAGAAATTATCTTGCTCGTGGTGTCTAATTACATCATTATTTCTAATCTTACTTCTAATGTCTGACCTCGATACCCCATCAACAAGAACACCAAGTTCAGTTCTTGTACAGCTGACGTGAATCATGTGATTTGGGTTTGCTGATCAATATTTCTAACTTTGTGCTTGCTGTCAATTTGTTCAGTAACTCATGCTTAACCTTTAGACTTTTTTATTATTTTTTTTCCCAATTCCAGCTTGATACTTTCTTTTCGAAATATATTCATATACATGTTGACTTGTTGGGTCTGTAGTCAAAATCTGTAAGACAATGTCTAACATCTGATTGCTTTTAATTTTTTGGCTTGCATATGAATGTGATCGATTACAGAATTGTATCAGTAATGATGTAGGGCATTGTTTATTTGTGGACTGTAGACCTATGCTAGACATTATATAGTAGATGAGAACTTCAGACGACAATTTGACCTTGACATGCAAAATTAAGGCAGGGGGAGAAATATTTTAATTTTGATCCCATGACTTCTCCCTTTAAGTTCCATGTATAAAGTATGGTGTTTCATCCTATAAAAGCATGATCATAATGGTCTTAAATTTTAGGGAAATGCTATGGTGTGGTTAGGTGAATTGTTTGCCGTGCACCTTCCAATAAAGTTAACAAGCCCCCAATTTTATTATTGTTATGGTCAACTAAAATCCTTCAGATGACTTTTCTGTTCACAGATACTAAAGTATAGCAAAAGATAGCAGAAAAAATGCGTTATTTGATGCATAAGATGTATGCGGATATTGAGCAAGAACTTTTAGATTGCTGATGTTAATGTCGTTGTTAATATTATTGGTTTCAACTTAATTTTCACCATTCATGCCTGATTGTAACTTTCTCCTGCTTCTTTTCAGTAAGAGAATAAACTTGGTTTGTGGAAGCCATAATCTCACTGTGTTGCAACTGCGCAATTTATTGCCCGTGCTCCTTTCCATGGGTTTCCTGTTTGAGCATGTGTCCCTTTAGCTTTCACTTTACCCATGTCCCACTAAAAGTTCCTGCACTCACAAAGAAAAACATGTTTCCTGTCGAATGTTTCATCACCTTTCCCCCTGTCGCTGTGGAACTTAAGCAGTGCTGCATAATATAATAGGTCTTCCACAGGTTCTACAGTTTGCTTACGTCCTGTTTTGAAACTAGAAGCTGATGATGAACCACAAAAAAAAGACATGATTTTCTTGTCTTTTTCCTTTGTTTTTCTGGTGGTAGATTTTTTGTACTTGGATTCTAAACTTTTTCCTGTTACTGCACTGGAATTGGTCTAAACTTCTAAACTTTGTTGCAGACGTCGGGTTTGTTATTTAAGATTTTTCAACATGGGTTAATTAGTGTAAATATTTTGAGGTAATTCGAAGTTTGGTTCTTCTGTTTAGATAATTCTACAAGTTAATAGTTCTGCAATAACTAGAGGCAAGTCCATTCATTCTTTCAGAATTTTTGTGGTCCGTTGGATTGCTGCCTTCGCTTTCTTGTTTTCATCTTTTTACTGGTTCACTTTCTGGACTCCATGTGCAGTATGCATGCATACGTTGCTCCCAGATCTCTCTGCTCTTTTATTTTCTTTTAATGTTTTGTTTGTAGCTTTTCGTCCTTGGCTTTCAGGAGTCCCACTCTTCCTACCACAGTGGACCCTTAATCAATTAGCCACATGGCTGGTGATGAGAAGTAGGTATGGATCGTTGAAGGATTTAATACTTGGTCTTCCTTTTAGATTTTATATGGAAAATATGGAATTATATGCAGGATGTGATATTCTTATCCTCATGATGTAATCCTTTCTCTATGGGAAATTCATAATTGTTGGATTCTACTCTTGGTTTGTCTCATTGAACCTCTTCCCATTTGCTTTTGATGCATGATCTTTGCCATAAGAAATATCAAACCATCAATCATCCCGTAAGATTGCCCAAATGGCCAGAGCATGCCAAAGGCAATGAAATGAGTCGCCGCATGCTCAAGATCTTGCTTTGCCCTCCATTACTTTATGAGCCACTTATCTACCAATTTTCTGATATCATGTTTCCTCTTCTTTCTTAAAAGGAGTTAGGGATACCTAGCCCAATCTTCTACTATTTTTGTTCCATTTCTAAATCTCTTTTCTTCTGTTAGTCAACTTGAATATTTGATCTTGTCGGTCTTTGTTTGGGATTGGGACTAGGGCAGGGATTTCGTTTTTTTTTTTTTGGATTAAAACATTTTGAGTTTGTAATTAATAGCATTCAAGGGTTCTAATTTTTTCACAGAATTTTCTGTATTGGGTACTTGTCAAAGCATGCGTAGGCTCGAAAAATTATAGCGACAAGCCATAGTTAAGAACTTATACTCTAGATTTGATTTCCTGATTGATGGATAAAATTCTTACTCATTCTTAGGTTTTTGGTTTAGTTTCCTCCGCTCTAAAAGAGTCTTTTCACTGATATGTATGGACTTAGTTGTTTGAGTGATTAGTGCACAAATTCTCCTAACAAACTGGTCCTAGGCTTCCCACAGAACATTCATGGTTTCTTGTTCTATTATTTTCTAAACAAAGCTGATTTTAACTGCTAGATTTATGCTGGTATAAGTTGGATTGGAGATTGAGCAGTGTCAGAGGCCTTTGCCCTTCTCAGATCAGGATCTGTGAGAGTAGCCAAGCCTTTTATTATTAACATTAAAACCATTGGAGACCCCATAACAATACCAGCTTGGCAACCCCAGTTTCACTCCCAATGGACCCATTTTGAGTCATTATTTGTCTTGGACTCTGCATTGGTCCCTAAAGTCCCCTCCCACCTTCAACCCAAGCTTTGCTGGCCATGGTCCACCTAGAATTCCTCCTGCCATCACAACAACACTTGTTGTATGACATCCAAATATACTTTAGAATTTAGCAATGGCACATCCTTCATTCTATAAATGTCAGGGGCTCCCTGCCAAAATGCTGGTTCCAACCAGCCCCTTTTGTGAGCTTAGGACCAGTTGCCCTATCTTTACGTAAAATGTTGTGTTTGGTATAGCTTATAATTTCTGCTTGCATTATTTGGGCCATATGTTTGCAATACTCAACAGATACTGTGGGCTAATTCATAACATTAAAACTGACTTTCCATGAAGGGGCTGGGGAAGAAATATGATCATCTGAATTCTGAAATCTTCTTTTAGAATCAACCAGGTGTGCGGAATTTTCTAAAAACCAGTATTGCATGGTATGGACCCTCCAAAATCACAATGAAAATTAGGTACAACAATCCAAGACCTCGCCCAAAAAAAAGCTAGCCAGAATATGTTATTTGAGTTTTTTGGCCTGTATAAGTATTTATAATGTATAGCCAATACTCAAGATATGCCAATATATATCCAATGAGGACTAAACATGTGGGGTTCTTACACACTCCTTCCATCTAAGCATTGGCATTCTCATCAGATTAAGAATCCAAATCCAATTAAATTCAATCACAAATACCACAATCGGCTCATAGTCAACCCAAAATAACTTATGCTACCCAGTCCGTATGGATTATGGGTCGAGTCCACTTTGATACTATTTGTAATAATCCAAGATTTCACTTAAAAAGCTAGCTAAAAAGTATTATTTAGGTTTTTTGGTCCTTTATTGGTACCTAAGTTCTACCAAGTGTATAACTGAAGTGGGATTAAACATATGACTGCCCAGATCCTTTCATTAGGTATTAAGCATCTTGCTTTCGTTGAACCTTTTTTTTTTTGGCATGCAAGGCTTCATCGTAACCAACTTCCCACTAATTCCAAAAGCCGAAAAAAAAGGCCTCATTACTATCAAAAAAAAAAGGGGGTAACAATAATAACCTCATTTTGGGTAACAACCTTTTGTGGCGCCACCCACCCAAATATTGTTGAGTTTTGGAATACATGAACATAACATCTCAAAAGAAGATCAAAAAAAAAAAAAAAAGATATACAATGACTAATCTTAAAAATTCTATGGGGAGTGCCATAAAATCATATACAGAGGCTTCAGAATTGTGAGTAGTCACATATTTTGTGAATCCTAATTCATGAATAGGGTGGAAGAGAAGGAAAGGACCCATTAGCTCCATTGTTTCTTCTTTTTGGATCTCCCAAATGACCCCCACAGCTCTGGTCCTTCTCCCGACCTCCCTAAACAATCATCTTTGCCCCGGCCAACTCCACTTTCGTTGAGCATTGATCCCTCCATCAGGTCCTCTTTCAAGCAAGGACCTACTCTGTCAACTTTGTCTCCACCCCTCCCCCTCTTCCTCCCCACCCCTCAATTCACCGCTTGTCTTTGTCTCATGGGTCCCATCTCTAGTGGACACCCCTATCCAAGGTTCGTCAAATCAATATCGGAGCATATAACAAGTCTACATCTAAAAAAGTTAAATTTTTATCCCCAATGAATCGCAAAATATAAACTCCCCATCCTCAAAAAATATCATTGATGAAATCCTTGGTCAAGTCTTAACAACATCCGAAAATAAAGCTTTTAATCACTTATCTTTCTTTTTATCATCATCCACTCCATCAATCATCAATATATCCTTCACCAAAGTATCTCACATCATCCAACCATCTATACATTTACCACCATCATTTGCATTACAAAATCATAAATATTTGTGAAAAACTTTCAAATTTTTCAGAAAAATTTGCAATGTTCCTCTAAAATTTTGAGAACTTTTTTTAAAAAATAGAAAAATCTGCAAAAGCATTTGAAAATATAAAAACACTCTTTTCTAAATGAATCAAGCAAGCTAAAGGTGTTGTTATGCTTTCTAGAAAGGTTCGCTATATAACTACAACACTTAATATTTAGTCTACCGGTTTGCTAGGTACTAACACTAATGCTCCTGCACTTGCAAAGAAATTGTCTCAAAAGTCACAAAAATATTACATTTAGCCATTTTGAAAATTATTACCACACCACAACATGGCATGTACCTTAGCACATGATCTGGGTTGTTTCTCTCTCAACTTTCGATCTTAGCACCTAAAAAATCTGTCTGTACAAATGATGATAGTCTGTATTCGAAGTTTTCCTAGGGTTGGTAAAGCAAAATGGGGGCGACTTTAGCCCATTGGGTCCTCTACCTCGGGCCATCAATATTATATGCTCCACTGAAATAGATTTTGTGGAAAATCAAATATATCTGATTTTGGCTGGCCTTTCACCCCTAGCCACAAGTCATCCCCATATTATGCCACATACATGGGTTCAGTCCTCTAGTGCTTGTTAGAGCTCTATTTATCCCGCTCATGGCTAGATCGATTGGTTTTGGATCAAATAGGAAAAACTAGAATCTTTCACCTCTGGAAAGTGCCTACACCTGATGGCTTAAGCAATGCGGTTATCCAACACAACACAACAATCTTGCGAAAATATCAATAAGTTTCCCTCTGGGATTTGGCAATGCACCTAATAGTTAATGAGCTTTTCATCCCTTGAGTTGAGCTCTATGCTAATGCAAACAAACTATTAGCCTTTCACCCCTCTCGCCATAAATCAGTGGAGTGCTTATAAACAATTTTAGACATGAATTTTACACGGGCATTAGCATTTGCATTGGCATTCGTACCATATCGCAATGCATTCTAGAAAACAACAATCAAGGTAATTCTGTCCAAGTGATTGCTACTTTCTTTTACCTTTAAAGTTAGGTGGTATTGTTTTTTGCTTTGACATGTGCTTACTTCATGGTCTATATCAAAAAGGCGCACACTATAGACAACATTAGCTGCAAAAGAAATAACTTCCTTGCACCATGGTAGTAAATCTTAGCCCATTTGATCTACTTAGTTTATCTGACTCAACCTAAATCCATCCAACTTGAACCTTAGCCTATCTCATCCAACCAAACTCAAGTGAACGAAGATTTGAATTCTATCCGAAGCCCAACAGATCATCTAGCTCCATTATCCCTCCTCTCTCTCTCTCTCAAACTTTTTTCTTTACATCTTAATTTCTCCTAATTTCTTTAGCTCATATTGGTTGGTTGGCACACATTCAAGCCTTGAATGAGCGTGTTGTTACCAAAGTTTACTTGTGGATAGTTCTTTAGTAGAGATCTATTTGAGTTTTTTTTATTCAAATACTAAACAACTTTAGGACATAGATTTGGATTCATTGCATAGTTGATGTCAATGACCTATATCAAATGAGTTGATCTTTTTATAATTTTAGTTCGCAAAAACTATAATGTTTATATTTTGGTGTTTGTCTATATTAATGGATATTCTAGAAATTGAAATGTAATAAGATGCTAGGATCTTAATAGCAAGCATAGAAAATATTCTATTTTTACTATAATTACAATAACATAAATGATTCTCTTAATAATGTCTTAAAAATATCTTTGTTAATATATCCTTTTTCTTAAATCAAGTGCTTATTTTTATTATTTTAATTAATTTTTATTTATTTATTTAATATAAGATAATGTAGCAGTAGATTTAATACTTCATTCTTATGAGAAATCCTGGCTAGAACCCTAATTGATTGAGCCTTTTTATTGCTGATCATCATGTGCAAATGAGAAAAACCTTGGCGAGGTACAACTATCTTGAACCAAGCCTCTCTTGTTTACTCAGTGGACGGTGCCTGTTTTCCTCCATTGCTATCCTTTCTGGTTGTTTTATTTAGACCAGTCATTTGTACAGGGTTGTCAAATTAATAAATTGGTTGGTTAAAACCTCCCTCAAAAAAAAAAAAAGAGAAGCCAATAGGGCAGCCGATTGGGTGGCTGCCTTCGCGGCTCATCATTCCGGATATACCCTTTGGGTGGAGGAGGGGGAGCTGCCACTGGCCCTCCGTGAGTTAGTGTTTTTTGACTTTATTGAATATATTCGTACACGTATTGTATGAAAATCCGTCTTTAGAAAAAAAAAAAAAAAGGAAAGAATGGCCAGCATGCACGGAGACACATGATAGAATCTTAAAAGAAACAAACACAGAATAAAGAAAAAATATAGAAGATTTAGATAAGAAATTGACTATTTTTGATATTTTTAATAGTATATATTATTTTCTTTAGAAATATTGAAAAGACTGAAATGATGATGATATTGGTAGTAAAATTGAAAGATCCATGAAGCCGTGAACTCAGCTCGCTTTTCTTTTCTTTCTGGTAGTTCTAGACTTGCATCTGCAAAAACGTAATAGAGTGGCCTTCAGATTCAAAATAATGGACGTTATGGCTTCCATTTAATAAAGCTTTGATCCTTTCTAGAGAGAGGATTACAAGGTGTCCATCCTCGGTGACTACTAGCCTAGGAGGCAATTTTATTTTTCGGTTATGGACAAATAGTAATGTAATAATCTACGACTTATTCAAAATAAATAGCCGAAAATATATTTTTTTATATTTTCTAATCTTGTATAAGTACTTAAGATCTACCTAATGAATAACTTATGCAGAACTAAATACACGTTTGTATGGATCTTCACATGTTTCTTCCGTTTAAGCCCTAACGTTCTTGTCAGGGGCTAAGAGTTTAAATTCATTCAAATATAATTACAAGCACCATAATCGGCCCGCTGTCGGTCTTCATGAATCCGTACTGCAGTGTTTTCTAGTCCATATAGGCTATGGGCTGAGTATGCACTGATACTATTTGTAATGATTTAGGACTTCATAAAAAATAACTAGTTGGAATGTATTATTTGGATTTCTTGATCTTATATAAATACACAAAATCTAATCAACAAATAACCAATATAGAACTAAATACACGTGTCCTCACAAGTAAGTTATCTTGAAGTGCTCTCAAACTCCTGCCATTCTTCCCAATTTCCTTCTCCCATAGTATACGAGATATCAGCAAAGTTGACAAAGATATCAAGCCTGAAGCCAAAGTCCAGACACCTTTTTTGACCGTTATGAGACCCATCCAAACTCTCAAAATGACTTTCTCTGAACTCCAAAAGTCAGAAGTTTGCACAGATGATAGCCGAATGCTTTGAAGTCCTCTGCTATCCAACAACGATGGCCGTTCCAGGTTGTTATCTATTTCGTCCTTTTATTCGGTTTCTTCTTGGTTTCCCACAAGGAAATTTCTGCAACGTCCCATCAAGAGTATGGCCATGCCCTACTTTGTCGGCTTTATGGTATTTACCAAAAAAAAGTATTCAGCTATTATTGGAAAACAATTAATATATTTTTAATGTTGAATCAGAATATTATTTGCTCCCATTTATGCATGGATCGCATTACTAGATTTTGTTTATTATCATACTTGATTAAAAAAAATAGAGCTTGGTTATTGACCATAGTCTTACAGCTATTGACATGTAATATGTATTTTGTGAATTAAACAATGTTGCTAATGCATTATACTGGTTACTTCACTTGCTATTGATTGTTGACTGAATACAAACCAATAAATTCTATCTAGCAATTCTATTTATTTTAAATTTTTACAAAAAATTTTTGCATTCCTTTATAACCACCATGCATGAATGGCCAAAATTCATTAATTGCATTCGCAATGTATATAAGCCCTCTATATATTTAAAGATAACATATGCTTGATTAGGAGAGCTAGAGAGACATATTTACATGTCTTCACTTCACCTTTATCGTGGCTTGCCAATTATCCTTTTTCTACTAGCTTTTCAGAAAATCCATATTTTCTTTTTCATGTCTTTTTTTTTTATTTTTTAAACAACAAAATGCTTATGCAAAACACTATCATTTAAGAAGATGTTCGCATTAAAAAAAGTTTTCATTTCAATATACTTGTAAATTACAAAAACTGCAACCTATAAGACCATAGATGAGATTAATCCATTTTGATAATTTATATACTCTTCGAAATCAAGACGATAATGGATCATGCCAAGGCAGCATTCGCTAGATATGCATCGAACCGTCTCCCTAGAAGCTTATATATTCACATATTTGTCGTTCGAGGCTAATAGCATCTTACTTATAGGTGTAGATTTTTGGTTCACCCATAAGGAGTAACATTACTAATATGTGAATATATAGGATTCTAGGTCCGTATGTTAAAAAAGAGTTCAAATTGTTATATCGGTAATTCGGAGGCTCTTAAGGTACGAAATGACCGTTGGATTTGAAAAATACGCCGGCTGTGAGAAGAAACCGCGAGTATACTTCCCCTATAGATACCCCGCCAAAAAACCAAGCTAAAATCCTAACGATCGATCTTGGAAGAGAGGAGAGAATGGGGAAGTGGGCGCCGTTTTGGCCTCCAAAGGCGGTGGCGATTTCGCTGCTGGTCTGGGTCACCGCTGCCGCCGCCGGCGGTATCCCAACGACGCTGGGCGGGCCGTTCGAGCCGGTGACGGTGCCGCTCAGCGACGAGGCGTTCCGGGGCCACGCCGTCGACCTACCGGACTCCGACCCCCGGGTGCAGAGGCGCGTCAGGGGTTGGGAGCCAGAGCAGATCTCCGTCTCCCTCTCGGCCACCGAGGACTCTGTTTGGATCTCTTGGATCACAGGTTCGAACTTTTTTTTATTTTCTGTGGTGGCAGATTAGTTTTCTTTTCTTTTTCCTTTTTTTTAACTGGTTGTTCCTTGAGAAAAAAGTCCTTTAAAATAAGGAATCTTATGAGCTATGTTGAGCTTTCATGAAGAGAACTAGGTGATTATATAATTTTTTTATTTCATTTATAGATGAAATTGTGTTAGATAGAAGAAAGTTTTTTTTCTTTTTTTAAAAAAAGTTGAATTGGTGAGTAATTAAGGTTAACTTTAAATTTATCGTCACCTTCATAATATTCTTTGACTGAGATGTTGCCTCCATAGAAGTTTTCTTTCAAGCCGAAGGAAATAATCGCCTTAGCTTTCATTGGTACATGAGCTATTCTGTTTCTAAATGTCATCTTTTCTTTTGCTTGATTATTTCGGTGCATAGAGAAACATTTTTTCAGGTTCAGAAACTTCAATTTAGAAGTTTTAGTTTGGTTTTAGCTTTTCCTTCTTCAGTAACCTTTTTATCATTTTATTGCTTAAGGATTGGTCTTGGGGGTGAGATGCAGGGGAATTCCAAATTGGGGAAGGCATTGAGCCACCGAATCCTACTACCGTAGCAAGCATAGTTTGTTATGGAAATTCAGAGAATTCAATAACATATGAAGCTACTGGTTATTCCCTTGTTTATGATCAGCTTTATCCATTTGAAGGGCTACAGAACTACACTTCGGGAATCGTCCATCATGTTCATCTCACAGGTATTTTGATTGAAATTGTATCTCTGCATTACTTTACAAGTTGAATAAATTCAATTTGACTATTATCACAAAGTGTGATTGTTAAATTACTAAATCTTCCTTGTTATTTCTTAGATAACTCACTATTATGAGATAACATGTTCCAATTTGTTACTATATCGCCGCATGCTGAGCCAAACTCTAAACTATCTTAGATTGTGCCAGAGCTATTCATGTACGCTTCTATCATTTTGTCATCTCGCTAACCATTCAAACAAAGTGGTGCCTTCATGGAAAATGTTAATATCATGTGTGAATTAGATGAACATATATCTTTATTTACTCTTTTTTTTTTGGCAACAGTGGCAATTCTACATTTTCCTACAACCATTCTTGTTAATTATCGTAGAACTAATAATTTTAATTTTTAAGCCCTATTTGTTAATTGAAGTCTAGGTACAATATCTCTTTGATACATAATTAAAATGAATAGTTAAACAAAGATTTCTTAAATCCATGGAGGGTACAGTAGTTCTGTGTGCATGTATGCTGTAATGCAAAAGATTAAAGCTGATGTATAACTTAAAACAGTACGTTATGGTTATTGCTCTACCTTTCTGGATTGTTGAACTCGTGCTTCATCACACTTTCTCTGCAGGATTGAAACCAGAGACACAATATTATTATCAATGTGGAGACCCTTCATTACCAGCCATGAGTGAAATCCATGCTTTCAAGACCATGCCAACTCCGGGACCTCAGAACTACCCAAGACGCATTGCTGTTGTTGGGGATTTGGGTCTTACTTATAACACTACTTCCACAGTAGATCATATGACAAGCAATCAGCCTGATCTAATCGTATTGGTCGGTGATGTCTGTTATGCAAATATGTATCTGACGAATGGAACTGGCTCGGACTGCTATTCTTGCACATTTTCAGAGACTCCAATACATGAGACCTACCAGCCTCGCTGGGATTATTGGGGAAGGTGATTATACCTTTCAATATCTGATCTAAAAAGTTTGCAATGTTTTTTTGCTCTAGCACCTGTATCATAGAGAACATGGAGACTAAGTAAGTTGTCTTGGATACTTCTACAGCTACAGCAACTTGATTCTCATGGGAAGTTAATATGCTTTTTAGTGGCCAGTTAATTTCATTAATTTATGTTGGAACTAAAGCTGGTTATGCTTTTACAGGTATATGGAGCCTGTCATTTCAGAAATTCCAATGATGGTGATTGAAGGAAACCATGAGATAGAACAACAGGCTGAAAACAAGACTTTTGTATCTTATAACTCTAGATTTGCATTCCCAGCTGAAGAAAGCAGATCTTTCTCCACTATGTACTATTCCTTCAATGCTGGAGGAATACACTTCATCATGCTTGGTGCCTACATTTCCTACGACAAGTCAGGTGAGTTTTGTGATAAGCCTTTTTTCTCTAAGCATTTGTGCTATGCCTCCACTTTTTTAAGTGATTTAGAGTTTCGAGGTAATGAAGCACCCTTCAGACTTCTTACCTTAATATATCTAAGATGATGCCACTTGAAATGCATTTATAGCATTGAGAATATATATGCCTACTATGAGAAACAGTGTTAAAAGAGAGGTCATTACGTTGTTATGGTCCCAGCAATCTAGGGTCCTGGGAGGGGCAAACTGGGGACAACCTAACCTTTGGCATTTCTTATACAATGTGGCTACTCCAAGACCAAAACTTTTACCATTGCACCAAGCAATGGCCACTACTATGAGAAACAGTGTTATAACATAAATTTCCTTCTGTTACTGAAAAGGAAAAATTATGGGGACGTGAGATTGAGATTTTTCTAGTTTCGGTCTCTAGGGAAGTAGTGCAAGTTATTGTTATTTATATGTAAATCTGTGTAAAATTCTTGCTTCTATTTGAAATGATCTCACTGTTCTTTCTGTCTTTAAGTTTCTGCCTCATCTCTTGAAGAAGTCGTTATATAGCTTCTTTGAAATGAAGTATTACATGCCAAATTGGAATAATGAATGAAAGCTTCGGATCAATACACTTCTTCAAGAGAAGAGGAGTAGCATAGACATAATCAAACATTAGGCCTTTGTTTGGTTGATGTCAAAAAGAGATGCCAATGTGTTTATTTCACTATATACGATCTACTATGTTGGTCGATCGAGAGATAGCATTTCTGGAAATATTAGAGCATGGTAAACATGTTGAGGTGCCTTTTTGTACTGTTTTTTGAGGCATATCATTAGCAAACTCTGGGCACACATTGTTATATGGACAAAAAATATCGGGCAATAAAGATGGTTGTAACTAAGTAAATGAGAACTCAGAGATGAGAATCATGAAGTTGGTGTGTTCGAGGAGGCCTTAGTCAGGAGAGGGGCCTGACTTTGTGTTCGAGGATCAAAAAAGGAAGAAGATATATTATGAAGTTAGGATAATATAGAGGGAAGGTATCAGAATGGCTCTGAAAGGCTTTTATTGATGAAGGGTGCAGCCTTTGTTCCTTCTTTTTTTCCTTAGATAGGCAAGCTTAATCTATTCATTAAGACAATAAAAGGAATAAAAAAGGAGTACAGTTAGAGAATAGAAGAAAAGAGTACAGCAATAAGTTGAGCAAAAGAGAGAGGAGGAAAAGACAGGTACAAGTTAGGAAAGAAGAAGAAGAGATAAAAGGACACTAATGTAGGAGAACATTGCCACCGAAAGATCTTTCACTGTAAATTTGAAGGAGAAGCAAATCTGATTCAGTCATTCAAGAGAAAGGAGATATCATCAATAGCGCACTGCTTGGTTCTGAAACAGTAGAGAAAAATCTGCTACCTATTTTATTCCAAATAACCAGCAACAGACCGAAGCCAAAGTCCCATCTCATCCAGCATCTAGTTTTGAGAAAATTGTTTCTCTAGTCAGTCCAGCTTAAGACTAGTTCACTCAGGAAAGAACATACAGGTAGGCGACTTGCCAGATATTTGAGCATGTCTGCAGCATCGAAACAAAGTGATCAACTGTCTCATCTTGTAAATTACAGAGTAAAAGTGTTATAAACAAGTGATCGACTCATGTAAATTACAAAGTAAACAGATGAGGAACTGACCTGTTTCTTTTTCTAAGGTTGTCAGCCATTAAGAGCTTATAAATCGATCATAAGCCAAGTGAAATCTTAACTTTCTCAGGGACCCAGATAACCCGAATAGAATTAGAATCCGTTGCAGTAGTGCTTCCATGGTTACGGAAGTGATAGATATTCTTTGTAGAGCCTTGTTCCTTTTCATCCCATCACCATCAAATGGACTCACTCTGGTGACAAGATTGTGAACCTTTATTACAAATTAATAGCGGACAACTGCTTCAGTGTGGCAAGCTTATTAGTTATCAAATGATATGTGGGTCAAGGCTTTGGACATGAATCCCTCCATAGATTCTGAGGCACCTCCCAAGGCTTAACCAAGAATCATGCAGTGTGAATATGTTAATTTTCAAATCCAAATTAATTGCTTAACTTGCAAGGCGCACCCGTGTTATACAAAAACATTGAGATTTGATTAGTGGAAGATATAGCTTGTAGGACATATACTTTATTTTGGAGAACGAATGCCTTGTGGCCGCAAGCAGAGTGAGATTAGTAGTTGACTGGAAATGCAGGCTAATCTTCCTGCTACAAACCTTTTAGTGAATGTGTTTCTAGAACACTTTGGTGAAGGAGCAGTTTAATTTCATAATGCTGTCTGCTGACATTCTTTTCTTGGGAGAAATATATATTCTATAGGAACATTTGAAAAATGCAACTTTGTGAAGGATTGATTTCCATATTACAACACTTATGTCATGCCTTTCAATGAATAATACTCCAGATGGCACTTTAATTCAGGGTAAAAATGCTAGCTGAAAGTTTAGCTAAAAATTAACTAACTTGTCATGATCATGTGCCCAAGAACTTATACTTGTCATATTACAGGGGAGCAGTATAAGTGGTTGGAGAGAGATTTGGCAAATGTAGACAGAACAGTGACCCCTTGGTTAATTGCCACTTGGCATCCACCTTGGTACAGCACCTACAAAGCCCATTACAGGGAAGCAGAATGCATGAGAGTGGAAATGGAGGCACTGCTCTACTCATATGGCATTGACATCGTGTTCAATGGTCATGTAAATTCCAGACTTTTCACTTTTAGTGCTTCTGTTCATAATTTAATTTGACCGGCATCTTTTGATTATGATATTTAAACATCTATTCCAATTCTTGATACCACGACATGCAATTTTATTATTTTGATGCCAAATGTTCAAGATTTTGTAGTGTTTAACTTGTTGGATATTGATTAACCAATTGACCTCAAAAACTTAAGTTGATAGAGAAAAAGAATCTCCTCTTGGATATTTATTATGTTACAAGCATAAAATAGCTAGGTCCTTGTTCAGAAGGATAATAAAAGATAAATGCATCTATTCATCTATCAAAATCGTCCCGTATAACTAATGTTCCTTTTGCATTATCTATCATTATAAATATTTTCAGTATTCAGGATTGACTTGGAGATTTTAAAAAATGGATGGTTCTATGAAATTCACCAAATTACAACTATAAGCTGTTAATTAAACCTTGTCCTTGTCCTTCCAACTTCCAGTATAACTAAACTTTGTATCGGCATCGCATAATCTAGTTTCGAGCCATCACCAATTCTTTGCTCAGTTTGCTCTACAATCTCATCAGGTTCATGCCTATGAAAGATCAAACCGTGTTTATAACTATACCTTGGATCCCTGTGGTCCTGTTCACATAGTGGTGGGGGATGGTGGCAATAGGGAGAAGATGGCGATGGATCATGCAGATGATCCTGGCCATTGTCCAGATCCATCAACCACACCTGATGAATATATGGGTGGCTTCTGTGCATTCAACTTCACAGCAGGCCCAGCTGCAGGCAAGTTCTGCTGGGACCGCCAGCCTGAGTACAGCGCTTTCAGAGAAAGTAGCTTTGGACATGGGATTCTAGAGGTATATCAGCTTCCCTTTCTTTCCATTGACAAAAAAAATATATGCGAATCAGAGCTTTAACTTATAACTGAATTGCATGCAGGTGAAGAATGAGACACATGCCTTGTGGACATGGCATCGGAATCAGGATATGTATGGTAGCTTGGGAGATCAAATTTATATAGTTCGACAGCCTGATAAGTGCGCAGTCAAACACCAAGTCAATTGAGGCTCAAACCATATGGTATAAATAGTTCTGGAAAATGCATTGTTTGCATGGTAATCTCACAATATCAAAATTTCTAATGAAGAGAAGCACAGAAGTTAGCATATATGTGTATCAGATTGCAGCACATTGAACAGAAAAGGGCATAAAAAATGGGAGATGAATTTATTGAATAATGCAATAAATGTTGTAGAATGAGCTATGAGTAATTTGAGAGAATAGATTCAAGTTTGAAATAAGAGCTCATAAAGTACTTGATATCGACCACTGGCTTTGGCTCGGTGACAGATTACTGATGATAGGTTGTTTACTCAAATTTCCATTTACCTAGAGTTGCATGTTAAGCAGAAGGAATGCAGACTAGATTAGTCTGAATTGCATTTATCAAAATGGAAGGTTGTGCAAAGTGAAGATTAGGTCTTCTCTATGGCTGAAGTTGAGCCAAGACTCAATCAATACCTGCTAATCTTGGTTGTGTCATATGACCATGAAGCTCTTCATAAATTCCCAGTAGGTTCTTAAATCCAATTCTTATTTATCTACCGTTGGTTGTTGGTGAAAAGGAATGCCGGTTTGGTCAGTGCGAATTGCATACATTAAAACTGAGGTTGTGCAAGGTGAAGGGGCAGGACTTCTATGGCCAAAGTTGAGCCATGTCGAGATCTGCTAATCTTGGTTTTCTCTTCTTGCCATAGAGTTTTTCATAAAGCTGGCATTGTACCTCAACAAGTTTTGTACTTCCAAGTTCCCACCTGGAAGCAAATCCTCCAGCATTCATCTTCTTCAACCTAAAATGCTTGGGCTCAATTCTATCAGCCAAACTGTAGCCTGTCTGAAATTTTCCACTGACTTCCTTGAAGCTGTAAGGTTATTATAGGTTTATTTCTTTTGCCTTCATAGCTGCAAGGCCTAGTTCTTGATCTTCTAATGTATCTTGATGGATCAGCAACTGGCTGGAGGAGATTTTTCCATCTCGTTGGAGAGATTTGCTCACTATGAGCACATTTTTAGGATAGATTAGTTTCCCATATCTTTCATAAGAGTAATTAGTGTGTAGATCTCAACTTAGGAATGCTTGTTAGCTAGGAGTTACAAATTTTGTTTTAACCATGGGAAGTTACAGGATCGACCTAATGGTTGATGAGTCAACTTCCACCTGCGAGCAATGTTGTTCTAATTTGACTCAAATCTAAACACGATCTAACTGAACCATTGTTGTAACAGCCCAGAATCTTATCCAAAAAGACTAGCCAGAAGATATTATTTAAGTTTTTTGATCCTGTATAAGTACTCAAGATCTACCTAGTGAATAACGATATGAGACTAAACACATGCCTGCACGAATTCTCGCAATTGCCACTGCTAGTTCTAATGTCCCCAGGATCTGAGTGGGCATACTCAATTTGCTTCTAGATGTGAACATACATGCTGTGACTCCAAGGGGTAACTGCATCGGAAAAAGCATCCCAAAGGTTATATATGAACAGGCGCACACAAAATAACATTGATATACTTGAGTAAATGGCAAAAACTATTGCTACCTATTTTAATAGATGAACAAATATCATGTAGATATGTAAATTGTTGAGTGCCCATCCTTCTGGAGGATAGGTTTGAGGGGGCTACTTTGATCCCACCATAGGAGGAGCCATTTGAACCACAAGTATGTCTCATAAGAAAATGGCAAAGTTTCAGGAAAAAAAACAAAAAATATACATAGTTAAGTACCATTGGACATCATGCTTACATGGCGACAACATCTGCACTCTATGTACCTATTCTAAGAGGAGCTACAGCATGTTTCTTTTTCAACAATAAAAAAGTTTCTCCCCATCGGCCATCACACCCCATGAAAGCACCTTTTATAGTTGACATGCAGTAACTAAGACACATCATGTAGCCACCATGATAGCAGTTTTTAAAGCACTGGCCCACAGGTTGATGTTGAAATGAGCATGAGCATGGTTATTAATCCTGGAAAAAGAGTGAACAGAAGTCCCCTTCTTCTCTGAAACGCACCGGCGAAACCGGAATAAGAGAACAGTTACTTGTACAGGTTGCTTCTTAGTTGTCCACACGCAAGAAAGAAAAAAAAAGCTGTCCTACATGGCAACATTATTATTATTATTATTATTATTATTATTATTAAGATATGCATTTCACAATACCCTAGCATAAATACATCTAAAAAAAATTAGAAAATAAGATGTCACTAAAAGCTCTGCATTCACCTATCTCTAAAGTCCAGAAAAATCTGCAGAAAGTCACTAAAAGCAATATAATCTTGAAGTAGTAAAGGTTTGTCTTTGTTTTGTTAACAAGCATGCCTAATTACAAATTGCATATGTTTGAGCCCACCTTGATTTCTTGTGTCTACCTCAACAAATGTCCATCTCATCAGTTTATAATCTTAATTTTGTAAAAAATAAAAAATGTAGAGCGAAAATGCTACTGCTCAGCTTGGAGCTCAGAGATCCGATCCAACAGCCAGCACTGTTCAGGGATATACCTGTTAGATATTTTTGTTGTATTGTTTCCCATTTCCTTCAATTATTTTTTTTCTTTGGTTTAGAGCTATACTTTTGAGAGAGAAAGAGAGAGAGAGAGAGGGAAGCAATTGTAGATTGCCGGATCTAAAAATTTCAATTTTTTTATTTTTTGTTATTTTATTATTTTTATTTTTTTCTAAAAAGGAGGGAAAAACTATTTATTGCAGATTATCTAGGTCTAAATACATTTTCACACCAATCAGTTGTACATCTTGCGAGCAATCAAAGGTTCGAGGTTTGAATCTTGGATGGTGCATTCCTAAGTATTATAGCACAAGTGAGTCCTCATTCCTTTCCCTTAGACCAAGGTAATCAATACCAATAATAATAACGGCATCATGCTTTATCCCAGTCCTCTTGTCTTCTCTTGTTTGATTCTCACATCAAGTTCAGCTAACAGGACAGCCTGCAATTTGGCAATAAAAATCAGACAAGAGTGTGTTGAACCACTGGAATGGGAAGTGGGAGCCACAAATTTCTAAACTGTTTCTGGCTGTGGTATGGCTGAATGGAATCCAATGCCATTACTATCAAACAGTTTAGAAGAAGGGAGAGCTGAAGTAGCCCAACCACCTTCCTTTGGGAACGGAAGTCAAATTTTTCTGGCATGGCCCAAATCACTTGCTATCTCATTAAAACAGGCTGAAAGAGACAAAATTGGAGCCAGATATGAGAAAATAAGAGGCATTTTTTGGATAACATTGTCCCAAGGGATGGTGTGTTCCAAATATATTTGCTTGTTACTGTCTCTGCAAAGCTTTTAAGTACGTCTTAAAGTCTTTTTAGCTTATTATGAATATGGGATTATACCTTATTATGAATATGGGATTATACCCTACACCACGTGCACCAACATGGCCATGCACCACACCAAGACCTCAACTTCTTGCTGTGGACTCGATTCGATTCTCAGAGAAGGTAGACGATGTGATTGGTGCGGTGCATGACGATATAGTGCATGCAGTGTAAGGTATAATTTTCACTAGTTAAACCGCTCTGTAAGAATTGGCATCCATGTAATGTATCTATAGATGGCCAGGAGCAAGTATGTCAAAGGTCAGAAAATTCTTTCCTGGAGATGATGTCTGGAACAAAATTTAATTTGTCTGTACAAGTGATTCGGACAGTTGTCCACCACGCTAAGCAGCAGCAACAACTCTAACCAACCATTCATTTAATGCCCAATCCATTTGCGTTGCAACCTAACCATACAAGCCTTGCCTCGTCTTTCTCTAAAAAATTTTTTAATAAAAAACTTCTTACCATATAATAGTTATAACCCTGGCAGCTAAAGTTGTCCCAACTAACATGGACTTGGCTTTATGTATCCTGATTGACAGAGATCTTACTTTATAACATAAGTAACATTATCTAACTTCCATTATTTAGGACCTAAATTGAAAGAGTAGAACTTGAGCACATTGTAATAATTGACAAGGGAGTCAAAGAAAAGTCACAGATATACTTTTTTTATTTTGAGGGAGAAAAGGTCACAGATATACAAATAATTGATCACCTAAACAGGAACAGTTAGATGGATATGGTATCAAGTTAGATAGACTAATATGCATAGTACTAACACGAATCCTTCAATTGGTTCTGAAACCACCTAATAAGCTCATTTGAATTATTAAAAAAAAAAAGGATTATCAGCAAAAGTGTTCCCAACTCTACATACACTCACAATTCCTTCAACCGATCAGACAAATCCACCAGCAAAAAATGTCTCAGCATCTAAACAAGCAATGTCCTCATCAACTCTTATCCATTATAGCGATCATACATCATAAATTACAATTATATTATTATCATTAGCCCATTTCCCCCTCATATCATCAATCCAGCTTTAAGAACATGGTCATCAGACCTCCAGAAGAATTTCTTGGAGAAGAAAAGAAGAACATTTAATTCAATAGTTAAAGTAGGAAGGTGGGGAGAAGAAGAAGAAGAAGAAGAAGAAGATTACCAATGGGGATGGGGACAATGTAGAATATAGAGAGGACTAGAAGATGTCAAGGATCTCAAGGATGAAGCCATTACAGAGGGGACAATTGCCGCGGCTCACCCACAGCTCCCGCGAGCACAGCCGGCAGAAGGTGTGGCCGCAGGGGATAAAGGCAGCACCTTTGTGCCTTACCATGCACACACAGCACACATGGAACATCCCGCCGCCTTCCCCCTCGTCGTCGACCTCCTCCCCCTCCTCCACCACCTCCTCCTCCGTCGCCTCTTCGCCATCTCCGCCCCACCTGTCCGTCTGCTCCAGCAGCGCCATCAAGGAAATCCTCACCGGCTGCTCCTCCGCCGCCGGCAGCGCCGCCGCCTCCGCCTCGCCGGTGACACTGCGGTTGGACCCTTCGCTCCCCTCCCCTTCTTCCGCAGCGCCTCTGCCGCCGCCGCCGCTCGCCGGAGAGTCCGACCCCTCCTCCTCGGCTGCCGTGCTGGCGGCGGTGGGGTTGTACTCAGTGACGATGGCTCGGCGGCGGGAGGGGGACCCCGGGAAGGGCACGTCGGCGTTCTGGACGGAGACGGAGCGGGAGATGGAGCGGCCGAGGGCAGCAGCAGGGTTGGGGCGGACGGAGACGACGACCTCGGGATCGGAGATGGGAGCGGGGGGAGTGACCCAGGCAGCGGCGGCGCCGGAGCCGGCGGCACGTCGATGGCGAATGCGCTCCTTGAAGGATTTCCAGTTGATGCTGGGGCCGGCGCCCCCGTTGGCGTCGTGCTCCTCCTTGATGATGTCCATCAAAGTCCGGGTGCTGACGCTGCCCCGGCCGCTCCCGGCGGCGAAGGTCTCCCGCTTCTCCGAGACGCCGGCGGCCGCCACCGTCCGAGGAGCTACCTTAGGATTGGGCAAGTCCTCGATGGACAGCTGGTCGGAGAGCGTCATGCTCCGCCGGAGCTCCCTTCCTTCCATTTCAGCTCAAATTCCGCAGGAAAACAGCTACAAAATCCTCCAAATATCGAAGAATCCAACTTTTCTTTTTTACGACCACAATCTAACCCAATAATCCAATCAAGAAACAAAAATCAAGAACCTTGTAGCTCGATATCCCGCACGCGCACCAAATCGAGTCCTTACCTTTAACGGCAACCTAACAAGCATCGGATTCCTTTCCCTACCATGAAAAAAAACCCAAAATTTGACCTTTATCGCCGGAAAAAAGAGAGAAGAAAACAAAAACCAGAAAAAGACAATAAAAGGTAAAAAAGAAAAACACCATTAGAGAGGAAGCAAAGAAGAGATCGGCGTCAGAGAAAGAAGGAAAAAAAAACCAGAAAGATTGGATTAAAGCTGGAGGACCGGATCTCGAGGGTATTTGGGAATGCGCGTTCGAATGATCGATTCGTTTCGCTCTTGTCGTCGTCTCCTTCGCCTCTCCTCTTTTTCTGGGAAGAGAGAGAGAGAGAGAGAGAGTCGAACGGCTATTGCCCGACTCCGCGAACGGGTCTTCTGGGGTCTCTCCCTCCTCGCCCGCCATTTGAACCACACCCTGGTCCAACGGTCGAGCTCTAAAATTACCGAAACCTCCCTGACTCAAAAGCAGGCAATGATGAGGATAATTTCGTCACCTCAATGGAGGCCAAGGATGCTTCAAGGTGGTGGCACAGAAATTTTATGCGGCAATTTAAATATCTTGTGTTCATCTTTAAGAATTACTAGTATTCAGCCATGAGATCAAAAAGAAAATTGTCATCTTTTTTTTATTTTTTAGCCAAGGCTTTATTGTTTTAGGAGTCAGGGTTTTGAGCGTAGATTCTGACCAAAGTTTTTTAAAAATTAAGAGAGGAAAGTATACCGCTAAGATTTAATTATTTTCACAATAGATTTAGGAGCACTTCTTAGACTACTGCATTGGGACTTTAAGAAAGAAATTAGTTAAATTGTATGGTTCATACTTTATTTTTTAGGGTACAACGGTAGCTCATACACCTCGTATGTGAGTACAGTCAGGCGAGTCTAGAGAGAAAAAAAAGACGTAGAAGGAAGATTAGCAGCATCACTCGTCCGCACAACCGTTGTAGAGTGCTGAGTAGCAAACGAGGCAATCCAGTCTATGACCGTATTACCTTCCGGAATACATGGACAACCTGAAAGGAGTCTAGGTCCCTCACCAATCCGCAAATATCATATAACAGCAAGTGCCCACTCTCATAAATGTCCGCACCCCATATTTAGTCGATCACCATGATAGAATCCTCCTTAAAGTACATGCGGCCAGGGGCGACCCAATACATTTGGGGGCCTTAGGCGAACTCAATAGAAGAGGCCTTTTTTTATTATTATTTAAATAATAAATTTTTTAATAAATATAAAAATATTTTAAAAATAATCAACTCTAAATTAATTACTTGGCTAAATAAAAATTAATTGGACCAAAAATTAATTAATAAACTAAGTAACCAACTCACCTGCCGGTCCTGCCTCATTGCCTGTGCCTAGGAATGGGATCAGTGGGAACTGGGCCAGCCGACCCGTGAAGTGGGAGTGTGGGACTGTGGCCTATGGCTGTGGGAACCGAGTCAACCGACCCGTAAGGCCGTGCATGGGTGGGGGCGACTCGGAGTCGGACTGTCGGAGGAGCCGACTGCCGAGGAGAGCCGGGAGGCCTCGGTCGCCGCGGAGCCCGGAGGCCGGAGGTCGGAGGTCAGAAGTCGGGAGTCGGGAGCCGGGAGGCCTCGGTCGCCGCGGAGCCCGGAGGCCGGAAGTCGGAGGAGCCGAGGATGGCGACTCGGCGAGGAGAGCTGGAGAGGAGAGGACGGGAGGCCGGAGCTGAGGAGGCCGGAGCTCGGACCTCGGAGCCGAGGAGGAGGCAAGCAGGCAGCATGGACAAAAGCGGAGGAGGAGGTCCGGAGGAGGACCAGGAGGTAGACCGTGGACTTTAGAGCGGACCGTCCGAGCGGTCGAGCGGAGCCGAGGCCCAAGGAGGCCGGAGGATGGGAGGAGGCCGAGGAGCCGAGGACGGCGACGTCGGCGAGCCGGCGAGGAGAGCTGGAGAGGTTTGAGAGCGGAGCTTAAAATCGTTTCTTTTGCGGTCTGCAAGCCGAGCTGCCGAATGCCGATTCTGCCGAGTGCCGAGAACCGGAGAAGGTTCAGGCATTAAAAAGGCAGGCCGCAGCCGCAGGCGGCAGAGAAGGGGGGAGAGAAGGAGGGAGCCGGGGAGGAAATGTCCGTTGGCTCGTTGCCCGTTGCTTGTCGACGTTGTCGTAGCCGGTACCCGTTGCCCAGGGCCTACCGTAGCTACGTTCCTAGCTTGTGACACCGGGGAGACGCCGAAGGGACGCACTGTAGCGGCGTACGGGTGGAGCTCGTAGCTGTCGCCCAGTCCCCTCTCCGTCTCAGCCGTCTGCCAGACGCCACCGCCACTGCCCAGCCCCAGCCCCCAGTGCCTTTCACATCCGTCGTCACCCACTCTCTAATTAAACAATAATAATAAAAAAAAACGTGGCTGCCTTGGTGGGGGCCTTCCCTGGGCCGGGGGCCTTAAGCGACCGTCTCGGTCGCCTAAGGCTCGAGCCGGCAGTGCATGCGGCCAGCACCAAGAACACACGCCTGCAAACGTGATGCCTTCTCAAGTATGGTTCATGGCCCAGTAAAAAACAGCTCCAAACCAACCTTGTTAATCCACTGGCAATTGCATATAGTTTTGTATGCGGACATACAGTTTGGTCAACTGGTCCCTTTGGATGGGAGCCAGCTTCTCCCCGTCTCTCCCAACTTCGAAGACCTCACTGGGAATGGAGACAAAAAGGAGCAAATGGAGGCATTCCGTGACTCAATAATTGCTGTAACAAATAATGTTTTAAATTATCGATCCTATCATTCCTCCTGGCGTGAAGGAAACGAAATAAAGTTTGTTCCTTGATCTACTCATGATAGTTGCATAGCAATGCAAGTTTTTTTTTATTAATAATTATAAAATGTCTAATTTCATATGGACCAATAAAAAATGCATCATTTATGAGAATTCTGGATCCCAAATCTTCATGCAAACCCTGAAATCATTCGGACATGATAATCTTGTCGATGGACTCTTAACATTTCTTTCAAGGAAAGAAGGGACATGTAAGCCGTCTTATAATTCTCTGCCTTCCCTTAATGATCTTTTTTCTGATAGTTAGAGTTGCCTATTTTTAAGACACTAGTTTCCTTTTCTCCTTTCTTTAGGCTTAAACCCCCCCTAACAATAAAAAAAGGAAAGAAAAAAAATGAAGAAGAAAGGAAGAATGTTCTTGATAAATCCAACTTTTCAAAATATATAGTCTTTCTACTTGTAATCAACCAAAAGAAAGATATGATCTATCAAACATAGGGGCAGCCTAACTCACCAGAAGATAATTGTATGATCCTTCAAGGTAAAAAGCACTGGATCGGTTAGAAATAAAAATAAATAAGAATATAATTCTGATAAAAAACTATTTTGGTTAGCCAAAAGAACTACTCAGACGTTATTTTGGTTCCTTCGAGACAGGCAACGTTAAGAGACTGATATCTACTAACCTATATTTGTTCCCACCTACATTAACTCAAGCATATTTAACATACCGATGCACACAAGATTATGCCTTAGTCGATGATTAGTGTCGTCGCCTTGTTCCAGAAGAACAAATTTACTCTTTATGATGTTCTTTAGTAAAATTTGAACAATGAGATGGCTTAACATGCTTGAAATATTTAGATTTATGCAACACATAAATGTTATTAGACCTGCTATACCTTAAACCATAAGCAGGTAAACACAGTTCCTATTCTGCACTAAAGGAGATCAATTATAGCGATTGTTAAGATAAAGGCTTTAGTGGGTGATTAAGGTTGTCTCCTTGTCCTAGAGAACAATTTTACTCTTTCGATGTTTCTTAGTTAAAACTAAATAATAAGAAGGCTTGACATGCTTGATATATTTAGTTTTAGATATATGTAAATGTTGTTTGATGCTCTGTCTTCAACCACAAATACAACTCCTATTTTGTATTAAACTAGATTATTTGCAGTGTGATGTGCTTCGAAACTAACCACAGTCCATACAAAGGACCAACCAATCAAAGCTCGCCACAAAGCCTCTGAATCGATGATCAAAGTCTGCCATGTGCCAAGCCTAGAAGTGCACGGGTAACTTTTCGAATTTCAAAACCCCCATAGCTAGGACACGTCATTCGTGATCTCTAGTGGTTTTCGAAATCGCACCATCGAGACAAGCGGGACATGATACGCATGCAAAATGGCTACACCTAATTCTCGGAGCGTGTGGAGGCCTGCCAATCACAGCCGACCCTCATGCCCAAATTCTTGAGCAATAGAAGCTCGTCTTCGTCTATACAATCCACTCTCCAAGAGATCTTCCAGCTAAATGCTCTAGTGTCCTAACAGATCATTATGTTGTCATCCACTGAGAACCTCCTCTATTTTTTGAGTATCATTCTAATTTAAACATTGGAGGATCTTCCATCAAACACTCTAGTAAGAGGAGTTCTTCATCTTTACTGTTTCAAATCGGAACTCAGTCGTGGACCAAGACTCTAGACACAACCATCCATTCCAAATTGTGGCTTCGTACGATCGGAGCAACTTATCGCCAAAGCCTCCGGTATCTTTTTTACTTGGCATCTAGGTCAAGCCGGTCTTTGGTGGCAAGATGGTAATTGTTAGGTCAAAAGGCTCTTCAGCAAGGGAATTAGAGAACACATAGGAGGCCATCTTCAAAAATAATAATAATAATAATAATAATAATAATATAAAAAAAATGAGAGAGATCAAGAATTAGAAAAAGCATTGCCTGTATATATAAGACAAGATGGAGGAGGAGACACGGCCAGCTCAACCTTAAACCCGTGTAGTGTAACAAGGGCAGTGGGGAGAAATAGGTCCACCTACTGGCAAAAACTTGTGATTATTTTAACTAATCACTTTTTTTTTATTTCAGCACATAATCTTTGGGATGACTTACAAATATTAGTTTTATTAAAAAGTGATTTGATTCATCCAATGCGGACAGGATGCGAGTCATGATGACGAAGCATGCCACATGGTTTAATAGTGCTACGTGAATTGTGGCTTTCACCAGGCCTTGATTTCTACGCAAAATCGTACCCCCTCGTACGGACCGAGAGACAACGGCTGCAAGTTATCCCTGGTACGACTAAGCCACATGACTATGAAGTGTCCTTGTGGCATGATTGGTCCTCCATAATTTGATCTTAGTCCTGTTTATATTAAAAATGAAAATAGAGAAATATCAGCTGCAGTAAATAATGAATGATATCTATTATCTTAGTTAAGATGTAGTTAATTATTTATACATAATATTTGAAGAGATCGTGATTTATTATTATCACTCATACAAGAGATTTTATTTGGAGAATCTATTGATGCAATTAATTATTTAAGCAAAGCCATTTAGACAAAGAAATATTATTCATGCCAGGGAATCTTAGTTGAGGTTGGATGGATTGGGTAATTTAGACAAAGAAGGGTTGCTTGTGCGCAAGTTAAGCTTAGCTGGTAGGTTTTAGGCTCCAACTTGAGTAATAGTGAATAACTAATGCACTTAATAAAGTTTTCAAAGATCTCCCCTATGCTTGATAACTAAGGCCATTATTGGTCATCCAAAATGGTTTCTAGTGGTGAGCAACTGGCTGTTAGTTCAAAATAATTTTTAAAACGAGCTAGGTAACCAATCTCTTCATCAAAATGGATTCTAGATAGCCCAGGTGACCACCAATGCAAGTTCAAGTATTTCTTGAGCATTATCCAAGTTCAACTAGCCTAATCATTCAACCTGAACTGGCCACTCATCTTGTGGCCGATGAAATCTTGTTTTTTTCTTTTTTTAACCTCCTGAATTGAAAAAAGTGATATTAGTCTCCTATTACTTGTTCCCTTGTCTTCCATGAAATCTTTTTTAACTCCGGGAACTTGGTTTTACCTTTATTTATTCCAATCCCATTCATGGAACAGATTATAGAAAAGAAAGAGCAGAGAGCGGGATGAGAAAAGGCCAAGGAGTTCACTTAGCTACCACAGTTACATGGAGCTGAGCCTGAAACCATAGTCCTGGATCTCTGGAAGAACCAAAGAATTCTGGTTCCTTATGTACCCATCACCAAGCTGAAATCATTGGGCTCAATGAGGATTGCACCAATTTCTTAGGGCATTGTTTGAAAGCTCACTTGATCAAACACGATCATAAAGTTCTCTAGGAATCTGGAACAAAATTAACTGCCTCAATACTATTTTACCCAAAATCTAAGCAGCACATAATTCGACCTCTAATAAACCACAATTGTTCTCAAGTCTTAGGTGTCCCATGTTTAATTCAATGATGGGAAGGAAAGGAATCGTATTACAAGACCGGAGTGCCTTTCGAATTCAACCCCCTCAGTCAACAGTGGGGGAACAGAGGTCACTCAAACCAAGTATATTAAGTTCAACTCAAATTAATTTCAGGCTTCTCATCGTGTACTAAAAAAAAACAAGAAAAAAAGAAAGGGCATCAATTAGACCCATGAAAAGTTGTATGACCGTTTCGTAATCCGTCAAAACCCCCCCGCCTCATTAACAAAAATCGTCTCTGCAGTGTCTGCGCTTCAAAGGAGGCAAATGGGGCTGAATCAACTGCATTATTGTCACTCTTAGCTTTTCTGAGTTCCCTCGCATCTTCTTCCTCCCCTGCCACTCAGTTGCCTTGATCTCCATATTAAACCCTTTCATAAAAGAGAATGTAAGCATCACTCTTGAGGACTTCTGACAAAGAAGTCTCACGAACCTGATGATCACTGGCATAAAACCAGGAAGGTGAATTAGTGGCTTTATGAGCCTTGCCTGCACCCCTCTCCCCCCTTACATAAGCAACATAATGGCCGCCTCCCATGCTCCCTGAGTGCTCTACTACCCCAATTAGGCGGTAGCTACACTTCTCTTTCTCTTCACACCTGCAAATTAGAAAGAAAAGTTTGTACATTAGTTTTCTCATGTGGTTTAAAAACATAGAAATGCACATTAATGCACAAGAGCAGAGACCTTTAGCTATGCAACATTCAACTCACATCGGGCATGTTAAATGCATCTGTTGCTTTGATTTTGTCATACAAAACATTAAGACTAGAGACATCTGGAATGCAGTAGTATTTATAACTTTCACTGACCACATCTATTATGATCCTTTCTCCCAACCAATTCTTGAGAGTGTGTGTGTGTGTGTGAGAGAGAGAGAGAGAGAGAGACTGCATCTCATAAATTGGGATTGTTATTCATCAATTCCAATGACACTCCAGAAGTAATAGCTCCAGAAGTAAGAGTTTGGGTTAGTAGACCGTACATTGTTAAACTTATAATAGCTCCACACTGGGAGCCATCTAATTGAAGAATGCCACTATGATATCAGTAGAAAAATAAGCTAGCCCAGACCGCATAAAAGAGGAAAAAAAGAGGGGAAAAAGAAACTCAATCACAGCATCATCAGTCTCAGAAATGCTTAAAAGTAATGAGATAGATAATTGGACTCAGGTAGGTAAAGGAAATGATGAATTTGAGATGTGCTTCTGAGTAAATAAGCTGGCACCTTCAGCTAGATACTGAGGATATGTTGAATATAGTGTTCGCTGTATCATCCATGTTAACAGTGATTCCAGCAGAAGACAGCAGAGTGGATGTATAAGCTATAGTTGGAAGCATAATGTCTAAGTTTAAACCAGTAAAATGAGTAACCCTTTTGAGAGCATATAATAAAGGGTATAAGACTTCAAAGAATATTTACTAAGCTGACTAATCTAAGAATGTGCTTGAAATGAGTCGTAGCCTCATTTTACTCTCAGATTAATTACTATCAAATATCAATAATTGTTCTTGTTTTTCTTTAATTTTTCAGTGAGTACTCAAAATTAGACTTCAACCAATTCTGAAGTACTTACAAGGTTATATGCTCTAGCCCTTCAAACACGGGTGAGGAACATCCAGCATTTTGCATTCTATAGTCCAAGAAAAAGGGATGCAATATTTTCAGTCAAGAAATGTGTGGCAATATTCTCAACTTATGTAAAGACGGACGCCAATATTTGCATCCAAGTCTGCAAAACCTTGTTAGAGATCATCAAGTAAGAATTATCATTTGAAGAAAAAGAAAAACACCAACTACAAGCTTTTGACAATTTAAAGCAAGGTGGGTATAGGATTCAGTCTGTGAAGGGTTGGTGTCCAGAAAATATGGAGAGAATAAAGAAACACTAGATGAGAAGGGGAGGGAAGAGAGAGAGGAAAAAAAAAGTCAGTATCACGTGGAATCCAAACACCAGATCTCAAGTTTGCATAAAAGCTGACCCAGCCAATGGTAAAAAAAATAGCTGCATTCCTGAGTGACCACAGATGAATGCTACATATTGTTTCAAGTCTACTGGACTAAGTTCCCACAAGTTCAGAGGTTTCTTTTTTAACCAATCAATAAGAGCTTAAAAGTTTCCCAAAAGAGTTTGGGAAACTCTAGTTTATTGATCAAAATATCAGATAACCCCACCTGACAACTGATCTTCATGTGCTGGAGATCCTAGGATTCTTATAGATGTAATCTTAGCTGTCCATCCCATATAGTCCTTATCAACAATAGAGATATCAAATAAGAAAATGAAAATTGGAACGTTCCAGGGTGATCTATGGCATATGCAGCAAGGTCTGTCTTATTTAATTTCATTACTGGCAAACAGAAGTAAATAGAGCTATAAATAAGGCAGAACAGATCTCCTTGTGTAGCCTATACTGTCTTGCTCGATTGATTATCTTAATTACTAGCTTTTTAGGTCTCTAGCGAAGCTAGCAATTTGACATATCTACACAGGATTACTGATTCCCACTATGTAAGGGTACAACGGAATGAGGACTCTTGCATCCTATGGCCAATATTTTAGCATTAAAGAAGAAACGAAAAATAAAAATAATAAATTGTTCAAGTGGACAAAGAAAGATCATGTTTTTTAAAAAGCCCAACCTAATGTCAGAAGCAACTGTATATGGCTAATTTGGTCGAATGCTGAGTTTCTCTATAAACATACAGAAAATAGTATCATTTCAGTCAGGACATCCAACTGATAATTCTCATTGCACAGTCCAATCACAAGGTCCCGAAGCATAGATGACACTACACACTATCATGCAACAAGCTAAGATGCATTTCAAACCATTTAAACAATGGACAAGCAACTTAATCAAATAATATGTGGCCTACAGCAACCTCACATGGTAAATATTAATCCATTCCATGTTCAACTTCTCGATAAGTCACACAAGCTTAACAAAAAATGAACCCTATTAACTCTTTACCTTGTCCTTGGATCAAAAAATTCATGTCTGAAAATAAAGTTGTCCCAATACACGAGGCTCCTGCTACTACGAGGTCTAAAAAGGATTAAATGTACGCAGCCTTACCCTCATGCGCAGAAAGACTGCTTTCATATTTCGAACCTGACAACTAGGTCACAATGGAACAACCTTACCATTGCCCTCAGGCCATTCAGCAAAAACATATCTACTAGATGAAAAACTCAGATGAAGGTTATGCTTGGCTTTTTCACAGAAGCAAGTAGTGGACTTTCTTTCCAATAGGTGGTCTTTTTTGGGTTAGAAAGGAACAAAGTTAATTCAATTCATCTTTTATAAGAAATTACTGAACTACCAGCCAAAATATAGTTTTCATAAGGTGAGTTCGCGAATTAAACCTAATGTACAATAGAAATCAATTGCAATAAAGGCCTGTACCAAGTACATTCCTTGACATGCTTCTAAGTGATCCACAAGGCCAATTGCAAGTCTCATGATATAAAGTTACTAGTATGGTTGTCACGTTTGCATTAGTAACTGGCATATATTATATGCATCAAGTCATAGCATGACAACACTTGCACGAATTGCATGAATACAAAGAGATGCAAGGAAAACCTTTTTTCTGAAGTATAAATAATTAAGTTGCTTTATATTTCAAACACTATTGCATCTTTAATTCTTTTTAACATTTCATATACTATAAATACTCTTAGATATTTATCAATGCTTCTAGAGATATGATAGAAAATATTTAAACTTATTATGACCATAAACCAAAAGGTTGAGTCTTGGTCCAATGGTAAGGTTGATCCATTGTGACCAGAAGCTCATGGGTCCGAAGCTCATGGGTCCAAAACACGGAGGTAGCCTCTCAACAAATGAGATAAGGCTGCATACATTTGACCCTCCCCAACCTCGCAACAGTAGGAGCCTTGTGCAGTGCACCACCCTTTATGACTGTAAACCAAAAATTAACATAAACTTAGTCATAAAAGATAAGAAAAGTGTACGCCTTAGAAAATTTGAGCCATGAAGATCCAAATTAATTTGATACACATTATGAGATTTCACAGTGTCTTCTAGCATATTTCAGAAAGTTGTTTGTATGAGTTGAAATGATACTGACCTATGAGACTGTAATTATTGATTAATTAACCCCACAGCATGCAGGTCCATATTGCCTAGATGATGCCAAAACAATATGAGATGTAATGCAATATGCGCTAGTATTTTTAAGCATGCTTGCTAGTATTTTTAAGCATGCTACTGAGAAATCATATATCTCCTGGACAATATAATGGCCTGCACTTTCAGAATGAGGAAAAGCTAAGTTCCGTGGTTTGTTGGCAGCAAAATTATTGACCAACATTCAAGAAATGCTTTTCAGTGGCTTCTTCATCACTAGTTTTTCAATAGATGAAAGTCGAACATGCCACTTTCTTAAAGTTAAGACAGCCCTACACTTGCAGCCCGGGAAAGAATATCCTGCTAATGTGATTCCTCAAAGGTGTGTCTGTATACCAAAGTTTGGATTTCTTGAAAAGCTTCTCCAAATTTGAGCTCGATTTTCAATAATGACATAAAACCCAATTAGGTTTTTACATAACTCCTAATTCTAGGGAGGCATAGAAACTTCCGACCAATAAGGAAGTTTCACAGCAAAGGTCACTGTGGATCTGGAATGCAACCAAAGTACCAAACTCCATTTTATTAATCATAATTCTTCTGTGTGAAGGGCCTTTTTCACAATGAATAACCAAATAATAGCCATACATACCACCTTCCCAACAGGACACCCACCAAGCCTACATTTCCACTTGAAACTTGTGAAGCTTTCAGCAAAACAGCAGGACAAACTAATAGATGCCCTTTAAGCTACCAAAGAGTTTCTAGGTTATCTTTAATTTACCCAATAACAGGAACTGGCTGCCGACTTTTTCTTGCAATGATGCATAATTAATTGCATAAAACTTCTTTAAGTTTCTTTTGCAGTCATTCCCACTTCTAAGTTCCAAGAATCATAATCCTTGTTCCATCCAGCAAATCCTTCCGCTAGAGTACACCACTCACAGCCACATGCAAGAGAGGATAGATGATCTATATGATACTAAGATGTCATCAATTAAAGAGCTTAGCAAAAAGGAGCATGCTGGAGTCAGACAACTTAACTATTAATCATCCTTAATAAGAGGTATAAGGATTTGCCAAGAGCAATACAGAGCCTCAATTCCTCGACTCAACTATATTAAACCTTCTTTCCAATGCAACACTTTTTACCTTATTAATATCTTCAACTGAAGCTAATCGAGTTACCCTCCAAAATCTTGGGAACTCTTTAATGGAAAAACGGAAAGACAAATAGTCATTTTAAAGATGACCAGGAAAAAAGAAAAACTTTTCATAAGTTATCTTCCCTCTTCATTTACCGTTATAGTGACTTCTCATCAAAATATAGAAAAGCTTCTTCCTTCTACAACCAAACAAAATTTTCCATGCTTGGATCTCATTACTTCCACAGGAGGTGCAGTCTCTCCTCCCCAAATATCAATGAATATCCCTCCTTTTGAGCACACATCTCTGACAAACAAAGTGACATTTCTAAACAAACTAATTTTTAAGATCTTAAAAGTTGGTGTTATACCCAATCTCAAAGTCATTCTGAAGAGGAACTATGTGATGGTTTTAAAGATTGATGAAGTTGTGGGTTCTCAAAGTGGCCATCCTCTAGGTGAATGTTAAATGGAAAGCCCAAAAAATTATCAAGTGAGAACTCCTACTTAAAATTTTATGGATTTTCACAGTGCTCTTTCACTATTAGCACCGACCTTATCAATGCTTTTATCAGTGTTGATAAAAACCTTAATTCTCTCTAGCAGTCCAAAGGCATCTACTCCAATATAAAATGTAACAGAAGACCTCCTAATTTCCTCAAGAAAATAATATAGGAAGAGGACTGCTCCGCATCTTAAGATTCAAAAGATAGCAATGTATGCTTATATTTCCCAACAACATTGTAGTAATAGGGATCCATCATGCATGTGTTTATCTTTATAGGAATACCATCTATCACTCATCCCTTTATAGGCATAAATAAGGAAGTACTTTCCATTCTATTAAATGTATCTTTATAAGTTCACATTGACAATAATGCTCTCCAACTCTATACTTCCACATGTTCAATGTGCAGTCCGATAGTATTATAATAAGAGAATAATTTTAAACATCATAACTATTCTCACAACAATCCACCACAGATGAAAATTAATAAATGTAAAAAGCAGCCCATAACAATTATTTTATATCTTTATTTTTGGAATATTTTGGGCCTCTATTTTTGGAATATCAATAAAATATTAAAAGCTTCAAAGAGGTTATATTAGTTAAATCCATATTTGCAAGTTGTAAACCACTTTTAGTTTTAGGGCTTGTTTGGTTACTTGTAATTAAGAATATTGTGTGGAGAACTGTATGTTAATGTAACTTCAGTGTTTGCAACTACAAGTCAGCTGCTTGGTTCTGTGGATATACTTGTACTTAATAAAAGAACAATTTTTGCCGAGATCCAAGAGATGTGACTGTCGATTTGATGACGCAATAATATACACCAACATAGTATTACTTTACGCCATCATAATAGTTTTATTACAAATTGCAATATTGAATTACTACAATATTTCTTTAAATTAATAATACAAGAATATACCGAAGTGTCAAACTAAAAAAATACTATTGTTATAATATATAACCATATAATACATTTATTAATATAGTACATCATATAATATTATGTTATATGCACAACATTCTATCATTTAGTATACTAAATATATTGTACAACATTAATCATCATACATAATAACCAATTATAAATATTAACATGATACAATTATGTTATCATATATTATATTTTGAAAATATGATAGTATAGTAAATTAGTAATATTATGTAGTAATGTTACTAACGTTACATATACTATATTACTAGAATTGTGATAACATCACATAACATATTAATAAATTATATATATCTTATACTATGACGTTATATTATAAAGTGAACAATAGGATCATATATTACAAAAATATTGTGCCAGTACTCAAGAATATTAGAGCATTACTGAAAATATATATTATTTAAGATTGCTTTATTTATATATTTCTATATACTATAACAAATTAGCTCTCGCTGCTTTGAACTGACAACTTCACCCACCCGACCATGGTAGTTCAACACCATGATAATTTTGGCCATAATTCAAAATGTTGCATTGAGCTCAAATATGCAATTGTAGCTATATGCAGGATATCAAACTACAGAAAACCAAATGATAGTTGCAGTATGGAAATGCAATAGCTTCGATCATGTACAACCAAACAGGCCGTTGAGGTAGTTGTGCGCTTCTTATAATGGCATCTACAAAGTGCAAAAAATACCTTTACTAGGAGAACCAGTGATCAAATACCAGCTGTTTTAAGCATCTTTTATATCCAGCAACAGATGTATAACTAAGCTATGTAAGAGTGGCATATAACAAATATATTTTCATCATTAAAGAGCATACAGGAGTGATGAATCACGTCAGAAGCTTAGAGACCAAGAGTTATTTTAACATGCCAAACTGAAAGCTATGCAAGCATATGATAAACCTAAAGACTATAAGGGGAAAAGAAGGACATTAGGCTGAATGGTGAATGTTCAAACATTAGATCATAGTGCAGCCTAGGGTCAGTAATTATTCCTCAAGTAGCATGACAGCTTTGTGATGTCTGAATCATTGCGAAAAAGAAACCAAAAAGTTTTCTAATAGGCAGCTTCAATCTAGTTTATAGCTCTGCCCTGTTGTAAAAACAGCAACTACTAATTCAGAGCTCATTCTTATTAACTTTCCATATGCCACATACCTTATATTCTATCTAGCCATTGAATTAAGTAAAACATATTTAACAAACAAAATTTCTCCCTTTCTGGTTTATGATTGGAGCAGCAAATTTAATTAACATTAATCTTTGATAACTTAGATAGCAATCCACTTCCATTTGCTGTATAATTAACATTTAAACTTCATCCCTCACAAGTCATGTGTTTAGCCTGCTATGTGATATGATGCAGTTCCCTCACTAAAAAAGATCAAAAAAATATCCACAAAAATTGATCAGCATAAGGAGCACTCTTTGAGCTCCCCTTGAATCCTCGATAACCATGGAAATCCCTTCATGGTTGCATCTCGGATTTCTTATTTTGGAACAAGGTTCAAAAAAAATCATAAACTGCAATGCAGGTGAAAAACTACATGTATATTCTTGAGAGGGAACTTTAATGTAAACATCCTCTTCATAGTACTAGGGCTGAAAACAGATCTGATACGGATCGGATATTGATATATCTATATTTATATCCACATTTTCCAACGAATATAGATACAAATACGGATATTAAACGGATATCAAAATTAATATCCATATTTGTTCTAAACGAATACAGATACGAATCAAATATTAAGCATATTGATATTTGTTATAAACGGATACGGATACGAATCGGATATTAAACATACCCATATTTTTTTATCCAAAAATCATGTACTTTTTCAGATATTAATCAAATTTGAGCAAAATTCAATGATGAAAACTAGCAATAAAGACATAATCATAAAAGAAAGATTCAATTAAAAAAATATAATTTTTACAAGCATTTATCAATAATAAAAATTAATAATTTCATAAAGAATATACTGCTTAAGGTTGCTCATCATTGAAGTACAAGGGATCTATAGCACCTCCAAGGCATCTCATGGTTGTCGCCGGTTTGCAATCACCGGATGGAAACTAGAAAGTGACAGAATCTTCGAAATCTTAGTTGCTTGAAGACGAGGAGGAGGAAAGAGGGGCGAAACGAATGAACAAGGAGTTTGAGCCTTTGAGGCGTGCAGGATGATTCGAAGAATTTTATTTGAAACGGGTATTCCGTATTCGGATTACTGTCTTAAGTGACGGTTATCCGATATCTGGGTTCCTTTTAGTTTAGGTTTGGTTAATCACTTAATTGGTTCTCTGATTTAGCTTAACTTAAATTTCTTTTAGTTTAGGTTTGGTTAATCACTTAATTGGTTTCTTTTATTGTGATTTATGTATTTATAACACTTAAAGCACAGGAAAATAAAAAGAACTTCAAGACAGCTGAAGCACTTGGATATAAGATGCTCATTCAGATAACTTTCCTGCCCATCCGCAACTGCCATACTAATTATAAGAACCTAATTATCATTCAAGACTCACATATAGGTCTCTGATCACAAGAATGTGAAAAGGCAATGCAATAATAAGAAACTGCAAGGTAACATATCAAATAATTGCAGATTTGAATCTACTATAATCCAGAACCAGAGGGGGGAAGAAAGGAATAAAAAACCTCTCTTTACAACTTTAAGGGAAAACAAAGACACAATTTCTAAGAAAAAGGTTACAATATCAAAGAATGTGTCAAAAATGACTTATGAGAGCAGGCCTCCAATATGAATGGACAAAAATCTAATGAATAGCACAAAAAGAATGTGCCAAACGAAAAACCAGAATGGTCTGGAGGAATACCTGGGGTCCATGTATGGTCTTAAACTTAGCGTCTCTTGGAAGCTAACATGACCTTTCAATTTAGTGAAGCGGCCACGAGCATCTTGGCTAAATCTCTTCAAATGAATGGTTAGAATAGGTGGCGCCCTATCAATAAGAATCCTTTTTGTGGCATCCCTCTTTACCTTTATCCTTTTAGGCTCTTCTTCCTCATCCCTGCTATCTTCCACTGGATGCACTTCACCTGAGAGCTGTGAGCCTTTCTTCCCACCTGGATTAACTTCACCAAAATCACCATTCTCACAGGAATTTGACAGGATTGTTTCTGTATGATTTAATGAGCCACTACAGGCAGTTGCTAGAGAATCTCCATGTTCAACGCTTTGGAGATTATTCGTGCTACAAGACTCACTTTCTTTGCTACTTGAACAAACCTGTGCAATAGATTTTTCAGGACCTGACTCCAAAAAATTTTCATCTTCTCGTAAAACATCAGGATTTTGAGCTTGACCACCTAACATGGGGTTTGACAACATTGAATAGTTCTCATTCTTAACTACATTTTTATAATTGGTATTGTCTGATCCTTCAGTAGGATTAGGTGATTTCTGGGAAACATCCACTCTTGCATTTAGATCATCAATCCTTTCCACATGTTGATCCATGTTTACTGAAGTTGATGCCATCTTTCCATTGCTTAAAACTTTGGCCTCAGTAGAATTGAGACAACCCACTTTGGAATCAGGTGAAACCTTTGTAGTTCCAACTTCATCACCATCAAGCTGAGACTTTGTAGCTTCTGATTGATTAGCTCTTGCTGCATATTGCCGTTTGCCTTTTCTACGTCCCACATTGTGGTGTGACAAAACCTCAGAGCAATGCTCACAATACCAGGCATGTTCATCTGACAGAAGCTCTGGCTTGGTAAATAAAGCCAAGCAACTATCAACCGATACTGGAGAATTGGTATCATCCACCTCCTCCTGATTAGACTCACTGCTGTTACTCGTCCACAATGTTGCATCCATTTCTCTACCAGTACTAGGATCTACCTTCAACTCAGAAGTAACCTCTGGATCATTAAATAAGTCACCAAAACCATCGAAGTCTGCTTCTGGTTCATTGCAGGCAGCAGATGTGGTTTGCACACTTGAATCTTTTACCAAAGCATCAGCAGGTGCCACATTTTCTGGATTTTGAGACCATGATGATGTCCCATTTATCTCCTCAAGAGTGGGATTTAACTCTTTATAAGGAAGTAAAATTACGCCAGAATCTTGTATATTTGAAGAAGAAACATCATTAGAGCTCTCCCCACAAAAATCTGGAGTCACTGTCTGCTCCTTCGGACAATTTTGGATCTGCAATTCCACAGCGCACTCTACATTATTCTCGCTCTGGCAGATCTGCCTGTTATCAGAACACTGAGTAACAGAATCTCCATGCATTTGAGAATCTGAATCTGCAACATCTGGTGCCATACTGGGTTCAAGATAGTCCAACCAACAGAAACTATCCTCCATTTTGGAATAATTATTTTGTTCTGGTTTCAGTGAAGGACCACAAGACTCACAGAATTCCGAGGGTTCCTCTACTCTTGGAGCAACATCATGTTCTTCTTGTGATGCAGAAACACAGGGCTCGGTGCATTCTGAAGAACTAAAACTTTCTACTCTATTCTGTTTCATTTCAAGAGATTCTTTAGTAATTCCTTTCTCCCGAAACCTCCGGCTTCTGTTCCTTTCTTTCAGAGGCGGCTTACTCTTCTTGGGTGGAGGCGGTGGGACCTTTTTCAGTGGTGGCCTCTTTGATGGCACTGGCAGTGAGAGATCTAGAAATGGTTCATGTACTACTGAAGTATGCCCACACTCCACACAAGATACAGTACTTGAGAGTTGCCCCCCAAAAATAGTATCTACCATGGTTGTTCTTGAGTTCAAAGTAACATTGTCTTGCTCTTCAGAAGAATCCAGTGACTTTTCTGCACTTTTCTCTTCCATATGCAACACATCAAGCAAGTAACGAAGCAATTCATGGCTGTCCTGTTGATCATAACCTCGAAATTGTGGAGCCTTGGAACATATGCAGCTGAAAAGACTTTTGGGGCTCAGAGCACTTCTTGAATCCACTTCACCGCTTGTTTCAACAAAGAGCTTCTTCATCACCACAGTAAGAGGCCCAATAGGTCTATTTAAGCTCAACATGTAATCCCGCAGCATATTGATTGCAAAAATATTCTGCAAGACTGAATTAAAGAAGCAAGTGTTTCCAAGGTTCGACAGACCTCTGACCACATGGCCCTTCACACCGTCCAACATTAAAGACTCAATTCCATTCTCCGCTCCCTTACTATTATCACCTTTTGCCAATTTATCCTCGCTATCTGCCACGACCTCTGGCATCTCAATTGGGAACCCCGAATTGCACGAGAAACACCAGCTTATAGTCGGGTCATCAAATCTCACAGCCCAAGAATGGCGCTCCTGCTTCGCATGCCGGCGGGCATGGCCATACGGCACCGAATCATTCATCTCTCCACCACAGAAATAACGGCCGCAATCCAAACAGACCCAAATGATATGCGACTCCGATTTCACCTCAGAATTCTTTGCTCCTCCCTTCTTCTTATGCTGCTTTCCCTTCTCCTTTCCCCCTCTCTTCTTATAAACAGGTTCTTCCCTACAGTGCTCACAAGCCGTGGCATTCTTTGAAGACAAAATTCCCAACAGAACTCGATTCAGCTCGGCACTATCCTTGCTGCAGTGATTACACTGTTCCCTACCCTTCACTTCCTCACCTCCAACGTCAACCGTCCGATCACTCGGCTCGGAAACAGGCTGAGTGGATCCGGCCGATGCTCGGGGGTGGACCTTACGAGGGTTTCTGGCCTTAGTTTTCATCTTTTTCCCCATCGATTCTCAATACAACACACCCAAAAAATTTAATAAAATAATAAAATAATAATCGAACCCAGAACCCAAACTTTGGGATAATTAGCAAAACAAAATCACAACCTGGAGCTGATTTCTCTGAAAAATAGGAGGATATTTGGAAAATCACGATCTTCCCCGAAATATCGTGATTTCTACTAAAAAAATTGGAGATTGAGATATCGACGGATCAAACTTAGGCGAAGAGGCAAGAAAAATTGGGGAAGAACACAATAAGTTATAGGAATTACCTGGAAAAATAATCTACACGAACGGGTGATAGAAGACGTTCGAATCGAATAGGGAAATCCTTTCGGTGATGGATTTGGAGAGCGATAGAGGGAGAGAGGGAGATAGACGAGAGCTGGAACTCTGCTCGCACCCACAGAAGGAGGGCGATGGGTATAAGAGGGTTGGGAAAGGGTTTTTCTTGGCTTAATATTAAAAAAAGAAAATTAAACTTACACCCTCGTATTTTAGACGTTTACAGTTATAACCCTCTTCTTTAAAAGTTTCAAGCTACTCCCTTAACCTGTTTGAGCCAATATATCCTTTTTCTTTGCTTTTTTTTTTTTTTTGATGCACCTCTCTCTCTCTCTCTCTCTCTCTCTCTCTCTCTCTCTCTCTCTCTCTCTCTCTCTCTCTCTCTCTCTCTCTCTCTGTGTGTGTGGCATATGACAATATATGAGATAGCATAACTACTATCGGTATAATAACCGCTATTTAGACTGCTAGTTTAAGGGTGAAGGGATATTAGGAATTGGGGTAGCATCCTAATTATCCTAACCTACCCATTGTCGACCTCAACTCTCCACTCTAAAGGGATCCTTCTTCAACAACCCTCTAACAAGCATCCACTCCCTCTCTCTCCCTCTTATTTTTTCATTCATGGTTGGTAGAAACTTTTACAAATCTTCTCTCTTCCCCTTTATTACTTGCCTTCTTCTCTTTTCGAACTTTTTTTAATGCAATTGGTTCTCGAGCTTTTAAGAATAAAAATAAGCTTAACAAGAATAGAGCAAGCGATACTCTTGAGACTCAATAATATAGCTTACATGAAAATTTCAATGGAGATGATAGACATGATAAGACATTGCCTTCAACTCCACCTCCAATGCCACATACAAGCGCAAGGATGAGGTTGGCCTACCATCCTTCCAGTCCCTCTCTGAGGACAACTGATATCTTAGCATCAATTCGGCGTTGTTGGCTCAACCTCCCACCACCTCTTTGGTGGCAAAGACAAGCTTGACCTCTCCTTCTTCAAGGCTCTTCTTAAGGACGACTGATACCCTAGCTCCATCTCTGTAATATCGACAAACCCCGTAACCTGAGCCTACCTCTTATTACCCTTTTGGCAACCTCCAAGCATAGCAAGAGATAAAAGACTTAGCCTTTCCCTCTGACTCTTCTTTGCTGAACTAGTACCTCTTCTTGTCGGTAGAGAGTTGGAGTGACATGCAGAGTCGAGAGAGATAGAAGAATCCATTTTGGCGGTCTCTAAAAAGTGAGGATTGTAGTATAGAAGTTTTGGGGGATGACAGAATTGCGGAGAAGAAAAACAATGAAGATGATGTTGATAGGAGGGTGGGGTTCTTCATGCGACAACAACTGAACATCGAAGAGAGTTGAGAGATGGTGGGGAGGCAAGAGAGAGTCAGGAAGGAGGTAGGGTTTTATCGAAGGCGGAGGCAACAAGGTGGAGGAGCTGTTGGGATGACAAGGCTGTTGAAAGAGGAGATGGAGTCGGTTATTAAGAGCTTAAGGTTCCTCACTTGCATAAAAAAGTGAAATTGGAGGTGAAGAACGGAGGACCCTGACAATTGGAAGGGGAAGGCAACAAAAAGTCAGGAGAGAGATAAGGTCTTGTCAAAGTCAAAGATGGAGGCAACAGAGTGGAGGAATTGTTGGGGTGACAAGGCCGTTGAAAGAGGAGATAGAGTCGGCTATTGAGAGCTTAAAGATCCTCACTTGCATGGAAAAGTGAAATTGGAGGTGAAGAACAAAGAACCCTGATAGCTGGAAAGAGGAGGAAAAAGGAACCTAGCATTTATTAAGAAATTTGGAAATATTTTTAGTCATAAAATCTTTCCTAAAACTTAAAATATCACTTTAACTAGTTTTGTTGATGGAACTTTGACTCAAGGTCCTAATTACAGAATAGTGGGACTTCATCTAGGTCAATTTATATATAGGGAAAAGGGAGGTTTTATATGTGATTTTAATAAAATATATGATGTGTTATGCAAACAAATTCTAAATAATAAATTGATGGAATACATATCAAGCAACTTGTGTTATTGAAACAAATCTATAGACCTAACAACTTAACTAAAACAATACTTACTGTGCTTTTACTGAGACATGATTTTGTTGCAAGTCAATATAATTAAAAATAAAATCTTTATGTAAGACCCTTTTAAACCATAATCAGTTATCAATTTTTGGAATTGCAATAGAACCAATCTGTCAACAACCTAACTTGATCAAAGTTAAGGTTAGGTTGGTTTACTCAATTCTCAGATAATCCAAATAAAATAATAATAACAAAGTAATTTTCATGATTTAAATTCTAATTTTTCTTAATAATCAAACCACAATGGAAAAAATGGACTTAACCTAAACTATCCAACCATACATTTGGATATTTTTGAATCTAAGAAGCGTAATTTATGTTTGATTTCACCATACATTGGAGATATATGGATTTTTTTTGAAGGAAAAGAAAAGGAGACTCTTGATTTATTGAGTGTTAACGCGCCCATGCTAGAGAGCAAATTGCTAAGTGTTTGCTTGGTTTTTTATATGATTGGAACATTTGGAGCTATTTAGCATTGTTTTGGACAATTGTAGCATCAATCATGTAGTGATTTGAGAGCTTTTAAATAGTCCTTACTTGAACAAATCTCTTATTATAAATGTCGAGTTTTTATATGCTTACTTATTTGCATGCATTTTTGGATACCCATTAGGATGCCGCTATGCAGTTGAGAGAAATACCTTAACCCACAGAAGACCAAAAATAGCACATTAAAAAGAGAGCTATAAGCAAAACTGAAGCAAAAAATATAACTAAAGAAAAACTAAACCTGGAACTAGAAGCAAAATTGAGCAAATAGATAAAATAATTAAGAACTAGAAAAATTCTAAAGATAAGTTTACGTAGAAGATCTTGCATCTTTCCTTTCTACTAGACCTTTAGCCTTATTTCTCTAATTTTTACAAGATCTTTGCAGAAGAATCTCAATCTCTCATTAGTATCCTTTCCTGAACCATGACCTTGCACTAAGAATTTTTAAGTAACCTTAGACCGTACAAGAATTTCAGAAGAATATCAAAATAATAGCTTTATTAATTTCAATGATTAAAAAAATAGCTTTATTAATAATAGCTTTGTTGATTTTATTAACTATAGTTTTATTAGCTTTTATTAATTTCAATGTTAAAAAGTGGTACATAGAGGAGGCATTTTATAGGTTTTAGGTCCTTACATTGAATAAAACTCATGGGGCTATCTTAAAACTTGACTAAAAATAGAAATTAATTAGTAAGTTCTAATACAATCAAATTGAAGTGATTATGACTTACATCAGTTGGTGGGTTATTTATAATGCCAGTGAAATTGTAAGTACATAAGGGCCTCATAAGCAATGCTTGGGAGATTTGGGAAGATAGTGCATCAAGCTTGAGCTCCAAAAACTTCATTCTTTTAGAATGCTCTAACTAGATAGAATTGAACTTATTTAATGCTTGAAATTATTCTTGAGTTTCAAGATGCAATATCATGTTTTGCAGAATGTGATATGCATCATCTGCTGAAAAATGTAAGATTGTAAAAAGTATGGTTGATTGTTTAAAGGTGTTTCACGATGTAACAGAAATGATATGAAGCACCAAGTGTTTTGCAAAAAGATTTATTTTAGTGATATTTTTGAGACACATTTGTGAAACAATTGGTGTACAAATACTCACTCAATTATTCTATTCATGGGCATTCATATGCTTGAAAAATTTGAGATGTATCGAGCATAATTAGCATGTCCATGGAGATTGCTTTTATTTTAGATCCTTGATATAAATTAAAATCAGTTGGATATTTTCGTGAATAGATCTATGCTTTATATAAAGTTGAAATAGATATTCAGCACCAAAAAATTTTTTTGAAGAGAGTTAACAAGGAGTATGTTACAGTTGTTCATCATCATTCTATCTTCGTTGAGAATAGTGGTGGAAGCAACGAAGATGCCTCGTATATTAGATTATCTTTAACTTCTTAGGAGGTTTTTTACCAAAATCGTGCTTTTTTATTATTTTTTATTTTAATCACTTTCTATGGAAAAATATAAATATGTTTTTCCCATCTATTAAAGTTTCAATTAATATTGACCGATACAGCTAGTGAAGGCCTGCTACGGTACCCCAAAGGGCTTTTAAGTCTTTTTACTGCTGGCTTTTCCCTGGCCATTCGACTCAATATGGATGGGGTTGATTTATCCACCCGCAAGCCAGGTTGCGTGTGTGACTGGTACGGTCAATACATCGAACTTCAAGCGCATTTTAGAATCGAAAATGATGGTTGGTGTGGTAAATGTTTCAAAGGTCAAGGGCTTTTTTGAAAATCCCTTTCCCCTCCCTGGGCTCGATCCCCTGCCAGTTTGAAATTGAAAATGGCGGCAATAGCCTAGTTGGAGCAGATGGCGACGGAATTGTCGATGTCGATGAGCATGTTGCCGGTGAGGCAAGACATGCACCGGGACGCGAACTCCTTGAAGGGGCAGGCAAGGGACTTGAAGAAGATGCAGGCGAAAGCGTCGGAGCGGTCAAGGGCAACAGCGGCGATGTGGTGCCAGCAGGCGGCGACGCGGCCGAGGAGGGTGAGGGAGGTGTCCTAGTGGAGGAAGTGGTTGTCGCAGGCGAGGACGCAGCCGAGGGTGTTGGTGGCGATGAGGCAGAGGGAGTTGACAGGGGAATCGAAGTAGATGGCAATCTCATGGTGGGCGTCGTCTATGATGGCTAGTCATTTTGGGTGTGGTTCTGGGTTGTTACAAATGGTATCAGAGCGGATCCGGCCCATAACCTACGTGGACTAGTGCAGCATGGATCCATTGGGGCTGACCACGGGCCAATCATGGTGTTTTTAAATTTGAATAGATATGAACCCTTAGCCTGACGAGGACGTCAGGGTTTGAACAAGGAGAGTATGTGAGAACCCATGCGGGCGTATGTTTAGTCCCACATCGGTTATTCGCTAGGTAGATCTTGGGTACTTATACAGGATCAAAGAACCCAAATAAAACCTTCCGGCTAGCCATTTTGGGTAAGATCTTGGGTTGTTACAACGTTGGTAAGGAAACCCTCTCGCGTCTCCTCCATAACCATCGTCCCTACCCTAGCCTCCAACGTACTTTCTACCATGGAGATCTCTTTTGCCCGAGTTAGCCTCCATAGACTCGTGCTACAATATCTCTAGTTTATATAGGCTATAAATCGAGTTAGTCTAATAATATTTATAACAATTCAGGATTTCACCCAAAATGGCTTGCCAGAAGATATGTTTAGTTCTTTAGTCCTACCCAAAATTTTTTCGACGAATAACTGATGTGGAATTAAATACAAGCTCGCACGGGTCGTCACACATCCCCCACCCCACCATCGCCATATTGTACCATACCATCCTACAGTGCACCCTAGTTGCCGATGCCTGCCAATCAACTGTTAGGTCGGTGGAACACAACCAATTTAAAATAAAAAAATAATAAAAATAAGAAAAGTCGGTAATCTGTCGGTAATGTGGCGGTAAGTTGTTAATAATAAAATAATCCAAACGTCCCAATTTATAGGATGGTCAAGGTATATCCTTTTTTTTTTTTAATAAAATAATATAATAAAGTACTATAACGATGGCCACTAGTGGAGAAGTTCAAAATCCTGTACGGAACAGAAAAATTCAAAATTGCTAAGACAGATAAGATGGAATCTTGAATGTACCACTAGAGATGGTAATTTATACTTTGATTTGTAAATCCAACCTACAAACGACCCACTTTAGGTAGATTTGAGTTCAACATAAATAAATTTGGATCGTAAATATGTTAGGTTCAAATTTAAACCTTTAACTTGTTTGATTCGTTTTGATCCATTTAATAATTGGGTCGGGTTTAGTCTATTTGAAACTTGTTTAATTCATTTTTGACCTATTTAATATGATTTTTTTTACCTGTTTAAATCTATTTAATTCGTTAAAGACCCATTTAAATAGTTTAACCCCTTTATCTATTTAATAAATTGAGTGGATTTAAAATTAAAATTTTGATCAATTAAATAAATAGATCAGATTTAAATTGATAAATTGTTGATTCCACCCATATTTGATCTGACCCATATCTGACCCAACCCCATTCCATTGCCACCCCTGGACCACTACCAATTTAAATCTGATTCGTCCCTACCAGGCATCAAGCTAGGCTGACCGCGACTTTGATGGGTGGTTCTATATACACCCCCCCTATTGCTCAGGACACCCCCCAAAAATTAAAAAAAAATTAAATACTCTCTACACCCCCCCCCCCATTTGCTAAGGACACCCCTAAAAAATTAAAAATTCCTAAATTACCCCCCACCCTCCCCACCCCCTCACCTAAATTGCTCTCTACACCCCCCAAACCCCCCCCCACCCCGCTCTTCCCCTCCAAAACACCCGCCGACTTCTTCCTTCCGCCCAAAAAACCTCGCCTCAAGCACCTCGCCGGCGGCCAAACCCCCTCCGTCTCCCTTTGAACTGTTCCGCCCAAAGCACCTCGCCAACGCCCAAAACCCCCCCGTTCCCCCTTCTCCCTCTCGTCGCCGGCATTCTGTTCGGCTGCACAGAGCCGGACAGAACCCTTCTGTTCGGCTGCACAGTGCCGGACAGAAGCCTTCTGTTCGGCACTGTGCAGCCGAACAGAAGAGTTCGGTTGAGGGTTGCCGAACAGAAGGCTTCTGTTCGGCACTGTTCAGCCGAACAGAAGCCTTTTGTTCGGCGATCCAGTGCCGAACGGAGCACGAACCGTGAAAAAAAAAAATTTCGAAACAAGGTGGAACACGTACCTTTGCGGCCGATTCTTCGTCCCAAATCACTAGTTGCTTGTCCATGTTTCGAATGGGGCTTAAATCTCCTTCAAAGATCGCCTAAACGATGTAAATGGATCGAGGGGTTTAAGGGGGGTTTGAGGGGGGGTTTTTTTTTTCTTTTCAAAACGAAACGAGGAGGAGGAGGGGGGTGTATGAGAAAATTTTAAGGGCAATATGGTAATTACACTAAAGGTTAGTTTGGGTATTTTCTTTTTGGTTTTTGGGGGGTGTCCTGAGCAATAGGTGGGGTGTATATAGAACTACCCGACTTTGATCCGTAGCTCATAGCAGGCCGCTGCCAGCGTGCCACCAGAACAATCGAAAGCCGCTCTCGTCGACCTCACGCCCGAGACTGAACGGAGTCTTTTCTTTGCAAATCTAATGACCTGCAGCCTGCCGCGCCGTGTCGATCCTTGATCTTCCTGCCTTCGTATTCTCCCATGGCGAATCGTACGTGGCGATCTTTTTATTTCCTTTATTTGCCAAAAGAATCTTCGCACATTTCTCTTCTCCCATGCTTGTTCGTAGCCATTTTTTATTAATTTCTTTTTGATTTTGTAGCTGTGGCCTCGGAGGAGGCAACTCCGCCTCTGCGAATTGTTCAAATTGGAAGAGCTGGTAAAAAAAATTTATCCGAGTTCTTTGATCTTGCTTATTTTTATTAATACTGTTGTTCTCGTCTTTCTTATTTATTTTTTTCTCCTACTTTCCTTAACGTTTTAGCCTTTTGTTACAAATCTCGAAGTGCAACCTGATACGATAAAATTTTCAATATCGTATTTGGATAACATTTCTTCTCCTGTTGTTCCTGTGGCTGTCGTAGTCATCATCATCATTTTTTTTTGTTTTTTATTGATTTGAGTCAAAAGGTATTTCTTATCACGATGTTAAACAACAGAGCCTTCTGGCTGGCCACACAGTTTTATTGTACCGATTAGAACTTAGTTACAAAACTCCTACCTCATGGCGGAGAGAAGTTGCCGGTAGGAGGGAAGATTTGAAAACATGAGAGATGACCCTCAAGTGCTCGACATTTGTTTTGATGGCTGGAGGGGCAACAATAGCATTGAATTCTTTGCAAGTTAAACTGCATGCTGCCGATGAGATAGGTTGAACCAATATTGCTTGATGATTGTTTCTAGTGGAATAATATGCCATGGCTGTTGAATGCAATGGAAAAAGAGCCATGCAATATCTTGTTATCATTGTGAACTCTTAAGTCAACTAATTGATGTTGATGCACCGATTGTATACCAGACATCATAGACTATGCCTCTGCTTCTAGGGTTCTCTTGCGCTGTACAACACCATATGATCTCTGAGAACTTTAGTTATTTCTGAAGCAGGTGCATCACCATGCCCTACCTTAATTCTCGCAAGAGATGATGGTATAATTTAACTGTTAATGGGTTCCATGCTTACCACAACTACTAATTACTTGCTTGAAGCTCTACAAATCCAGGTGGCATTGGTCACTTTTAGCTTTCTTGAAATAATATTTATACTATTCCTTTGTGGTTTGCTTTTCATTACAGTTTTAGACCTTTCAAGACCTGTTTCCATGCAGGCAAGTTCCATGGTATTTCATGGGAACTGGATGTTCCATGTAAATTTTAAAATTGTGAAGGAATACGTTCCTCTATAGCCATTTGGTCATAGTTTCAAAATACTAGGAAAAATAACTCATTCCATGGAATTAAAAAAGCTTCTCTCTCTCTCTCTCTCTCTCTCTCTCTCTCTCTCTCGCTCTCTCTCTTTAAACCCCCATTTTTCTTGATGTTGTTGACTTTTTCTTGTCTCCCATCGCATTTCTTATTCATCCCGTTTTCTTCTCTTCAAGCAAGCCATTTTTCCAGTCTAATCCTTTATGCAACCCCAGCCTGTGGAGTTCCTTAAATTTGCGCAGTATGAACTCTTCTCTTTCAACTATTTTACATTATTACTCCATTATTGGCAGCTGGTGGTCATATAATATTGAAATCACATTTTCCATTCATCTTGCTTATTCTCTTGTATGTGCCTATATCTACCAGTCTCTTTATAATGTAGAAACAAGACCAAATAATTAAAAACAAGATTAGAAGGGAAGAAGGTCTAGAGGAGACAAGTCGGAATTGTAGAATGGGAATGATGACTGACAAAAATGGTTATAGTTCCCTTGGTTGACTTAAAAGAAATTAGTTGAAATTTTTAGTTGAAATTTAGATCTCGGTTTCCTCCTCAACAGTATTATGTTGTGATAACATCTCTGCAATCACCCTTGCGACGAATCCAGTTTTTCACTCTCGCACAAAGCACATAGAGGTTGACTATCATTTTGTGCGGGAAAAAGTTTCGTCCCATGAAATCCAGCTTGCTCACATCTCTTCTCACGACCAACCTGCCGACATCTTCACGAAAGCCCTCTCAGCTACACGGCATGGCCTTCTCTGTTCCAAGCTTTGTGTGCTACCGACACCCTCAGCTTGAGGGGGAATATTGACGCACACCTCCCTGCGGACACAGAGCAGCTTCAACAGGCACTCCAAAATGTTTCAAAATGAAACGTTTCTCCCAACGGAATTCTGGCACCATAACCAATTCTGAACTAATTCCGTTGGGCCCTACCTGACTCAACAGAACTCATGTAATAGTGTCTATAAAAACCTGAGATGTGTGTGCGTCTGATATGGGATTCCTTTCATTTCTTCATGTCCTAAACTTCTTCATGGAGGACTATAAGGTCTCTTAGTATAAACTTTATACAATCAGTTGTCTAATGCTTAAGTAAGATACCTTATAACTTTTACTTGAATAAGACCTTAACATATTAATAGTAAGAAGATATTTATTTAAACTACTCTATAGCCAACAGTAGGTTTGTCTGTCTGCATTTAACCTTCAGCCTGTTAGCACCTTAAATAGAATGATTTGAGTTAGTGATTCTCTGACTGAAACATGTTACACTAGGAATAATGCATGGATGAAATTGCTACTGATTTTTTTATGTTAGTTATAGTCTTTAAATTTTGTCATTAACTTCTCCACTATATATATTGAGTACATCCTATTTAATCATTATTATTTCCGCCATTTATAATCAAAAGTTCGCATGACCAGTATTTCATATTTACAGGAACCTGATACTTTAATTTGTTTATTCTTCTGATGTTAAATTTCTCTTCAATCCACTAATAATAACTGAATATAAATCGTGCAGGAGATTACTTGAAGATGTCTCTGTGTTGTGTATGACCCATCAAGGTCCAATCAAGGGGTTTTAACCCTCAAGTGATGTCGCACAAATGCGGAAAAAGAGGAGAAGGAAGAACAAGAGAGGAAGAAGGAAGAAGAGGTTCTAGAGACACAGGAAGAAGAGAAGGGGAGGAGGAGGAGGAAGAATAAGATCTGGGAGGAAAAGAAATTCTTAATCATTCATTAAACCCTAATCATGAAAATAGTTCCCTATATATAGGGCCCAAATACACAACTTGCATAAACCCCCCTTACACAGAAATAAATCCTAATGAACCCACAAATAACACAAATAAGCCCTAAAATGCAAATAAGCCCAGAAATAAAATAAACCACAAATAAACCCTAGAATGCAAATAAGCCCAAAAATAAAATAATAAAATAAATATGCAAATAAACGAGTCTGGCTCAATCCGGGGGCTCAGGATCATCAGGATAAAGGGCTCTGATGTCCCCATCAACTCCTCCCGGGTGAGAAAAACTCGACCCCGTCGAGTACAGGTCTGGCCGGCTGTCGTACTGCTCCAGAAGATCGGGGTCAATGCGCTGCAACTGTGCTTTGGAAATCCACGTCACATCAGACTTTGGTCGACCTTTTCACCGAACAAGGTAACGTTGGTAACCACCGTTCCTGCTTGAAATAACCTGCTCATCCAATATATGTTCTATTTGTTCTCTGCGTGCATGAAATTTGGGAGGTGGTGGCTCAACAGCAGGTAATAGGGCAGGGTGTCCAACATGGGCAGGTATAGCAATAAAGGGGTCAGAAGGCAGGAATATTATCTTTTTGTATGGGACTAAATCTTCAATATTAAATGTCGCACTAATCCTATAGTCATCAGGAAGATCCACAACATATGCATTCGAACTGGTTTTCTTTAAGATTTTGAACTGTTCTGCACTACAAATTTGCAATTTCTTAAACGTTTCCGAAGAAAGTCGTTCAAACCTAATTCTTATCATGACAGAATCTCCTACATTCAACTCTTTATAACGTCTGTGCAAATCAGCAAGGAATTTATATTTTAAGTTATTAGAGTGAATACGTTTGCTGATTTCCTGATGCAATGAATGCAGGTGTGATGCAAATGATTGTGCAGACTCAGAGACTTTATGTTGATGAGACATGAGAATCAAGTCTATGGGTTGCCTAGGTTTATATCCATTCACCACTTCGAAAGAACTCATGCCTAAGGACCTATTGACCGAACTATTATATGCAAACTCGGCGGTCGGTAACACTAAATCCAAAGTCCTAACATAGGCCGACGAAAATTTTAATTTAGTGCCAATCATGTGCCTAAGAATTTTCCTAAAGGAGCTCACGAATCTAACATCTCTTTCATATATAATAGATTTTGGAAGGTCAGGAGGTCTAACGACTTCATTGAAATAAAGTTTGGCAAATCTAGAAGCGTTAGAAGTCTTAGGACATAGGAGAAAGGGAGCCATATTTGAAAAATGGTCCACAACCATAAATATGGAATCATGCTTGATATAGGTACTAGGAAGTTCTAACACGAAGTCCATACTGACATCTTGCCATGGGATCGTGACACTAGACATAAAATCTAAGAGGTCGTCCAGCCTAAGGATGGAAAAATGATACTTAACGATTTTATCAATGGCACGGCTATCAATGCACATCCTCCAAGAGTCATCTTTTTTGGGAGTGAGGAGTGCAGGTACAACACAGGGGCTCAAACTCTCACGAATATACCCTCGGGTGTGGAGTTCGTCAACTTGACATTGCAGTTCAGTGTGCTCGTTTGGGTTGAGCCTATGATGGGGAAGATTTGGCAAGGGTGCTCCGGGAACGAGGTCAGTCGCGTGCTGGATATCACGCATCGGAAGAAGTGTATCTGGAAGATCCTTAGGGAAAACAGAGTGGAACTCCTCCAACAGGGGAACTGTTGCTGGTGAGTGCTCAAGGTTCGACTCCATACTAATGGCTCTAGCCACAAGGGCAAACACAGATGATTGGCTTTCGATATCTTTCATTACCTCTTTCGAAGTAATGATGTGAAATGGTTCATTTTTTCGTAGAGTGGCACTCTTCTTTTCAGGGGTGGACTCTCGAGGAGGCAATGAGTTCAATATAATTTTCCGACCCTGGAACATAAAGCTACACGAATTCGAACGCCCATGAAGTGTGACGTCCATATCGTATAGCCAAGGCCTCCCTAGGATGACTTGACCTACATCCATCGGAATGCAGTCGCACCAGATTTCGTCTTTATAGGATAGGAATTGAATCGGGACGAGGCATCTTTCCGACACCGAAAGAGATGTCTTATCTACCCAAGCTACTTTATATGGATTGGGATGAGGGGTAGATTTCAGGCCGAGGCGGGAGACAACTCCGGAAGCAATGGTATTAATACAACTTCCGCTATCAAATAGGATTTTGCATGTTTTATCATTGATCTTAATGAGTGTGTAAAATAGGGAGGTCCTACGCCAATCTTGTTCGGTCTTAGTCTGAGTTAGAGTGCACCTAACCACATGAAGCCTAGGGTTTTGGTTATTTGGATCAGTGGGCTCCTTTTGGGGTTCAGCCTGGAGAAACTCTAACCCGGTCTGTTCGTCTTCAAAGTCTTCTACAAAATCCTCAATGTTTGGCTCATAGACTTCTTCAACACATTCATTCGCTTGAGTCCCAACTTCTAGTTCAGTCATGAGATAGGTCTTGGCATTACACTGGGATGCTATATGGCCAAGTTTTTGGCACCTAAAACATTGGGTTTGGCTTCTAGAAGGAGGATTGGGACCTAGTATGCCCTTTTCTTTATCATTTGAATGGTTCTGGACAGGTATCGGGGATGTCCTAATCGGTGCTTGGCTAGGGCCGGGCTGGTTAAAAGGATTGGGAAACTGCCTGGGTTGTGCGGGGTAGTTTTGATTAGGTCGGGTTCCTGGAGGTATGAACCGAGAGTCGGTACACCTCACTACTGGGGCTTGTAAGAAACTATCTACATCTTGAGCCAACTGGTATGCTTGGCCAAGAGTAGTAATCTCTCGGAGGATTAGTTCTTTCTGGATCTCCTCGTGGAGTCCTGCCCGAAACCTAGAGAGAGTAACAGTCTCCTCTTCGATTACACCGCACCTCATATGAAACTCCTCAAATCGTGCAATGTAATCAGCAACGGTTGATGTCCCTTGAGTTAGTTTCTGCCACCTATCCATAAGGTGTTGTCGGTAAGAGAATGGCAGATACTTCTCATTCAGCTTTTCCTTCATATCCTCCCAGGTAGTGATACGAGGAAGCCTTTGGGTCTCACGCATATGTTCAACATTATGCCAGTACCAGTGAGCTTGCCCAATAAGCTTCATTTTAGCGAATCGTACTTTTCTATCGTCAGTCATTTCGTACCACTCAAAATAGTTATCCATGGCTGCTCTCCAATCAAGGTACACACTCGGCTCTAATTGACCAGCAAATGTGGGGACATCTACTCGTACGGTACGAAGTAGTCGCTCATCAAGATCGCGCTGGTGATCAGGAGGAGGTTGGTTCCTAGGGGGATGGGAAAAAGCTACAGGTGGTGTGGTCAAACCAAGCTCGGGATAAGCTGCAATTGGGGTTGACGGTTCAGGAGTCCTAGGGTGTTGCACTAGAACACGGATCTCTCGTTTGAATTCGTCACGATCAGCTCGTAATGCAGCTAATTGTCCCAAAATATCTTGTAGAACGCTGGGGTCCATGGTGGGTAAGGGGTCTGAGAGTCAGTGAGGAGGTACTCTCTACCACTACGGGTTGGCATGCAGGGACTACTCTAGTTGGTGATATGATATGCAATGCTACTAATGAACCCTAACTTACCAAATGCAATGCAAGACAACCTACTACTGCAATCTACTATAAATTCGGAAATCAACAAATTTTCACAAAGATAACTTAAAATTAAATATTACTAATTTGTACTTTGGTTATTTCAGAGTTAAAGTAGAAAATTAATCACTATGAGAAATTAGGTTGCAAGCACGTATTACAGTCGTTCTAATCCTAAAGTAATCTGATCGACGGATATTGAGAATTATCCTGTTGCCAAAGTGTGCTAATTTAATATTTAGATTTAAATGGTGGGTATGATGGGTGTGGTAGTAAATGTTCTAGGTTTTGCAGTTTGACAGGAAAGTAAGTTTTCAAAATAGGACCGTCATGCAAGAGAACTAGAACATAATTAAATAAACAAGCCCAAAAGAAAGAACAACCTGTTACCTGTGGTGGATACAGTCAACCGGAAGTTGTAAAGTCTCGAGCACGAAGTTGGCGCCGAGTGAAACTAGCTGGAGCTGTGGTCCTGGATCTGCAGCACAAGAGGCTCCTGGAGTGGGCTGAAAAATGGCTAGATCGGGCCTGAAACAGGGTCTGCGGCTGATTGGGCTTGGACCGCGCTACAGTATGGCGCACGGGCTGGGCTGGCGGCCTGTTGAGGACAACTGGGCCAGGCCGGTCGGGCTCGGATGTGGCCTGATGCACCTCTCGGCTGGCAGCCTGGCACACAGGGGTGTCCCTGTTCGCGGATGAGAGCTGGATGGGAGCGGCTCGGACGAAGGCTCGGCGATGGGCGCTGCAAGTCCGGAGTAGGCAGCGGCCGACGGCGCACAGCGGCAGTGGTGGAGCACGCGGGCGCGGGGAAGGATGCAGCGGTGGTGGCAATCGGGCGGTTGCGGGAGTGGCGGGGACAGCGATGGCGAGGCGGCGGCAGGAGACGGCACGGGCGGAGGCGGATCTCGTCGGCGGAAGGAGGCGTCACAGGCGGAGGCGGCAAAGGCGGAGCGGCACGGGCGGAGGCGGCAAAGGCGGAGCGGCACGGGCGGAGGCGGCGAAGGGTACGCAGGTGGTGCGGCTCGGCGGGGAGGGCGTCGTCGGGGCTCGGTGACGGTCGGCTTCGATCGTCGGCGGTCGACCGCGGAAAAGAGGCGCCCGAAGGAGGCGTCGCACGGCGGCGGGCGTGGTGGCGCAGCTCGGCGGAGACGCGGTGAGGGGCAGCCGATCGGGGAAGATGAACAGGTAGGGTTTTTTTTTTTTTTTTTTTTTTTTTTTTTTTTACGCACGTGCAGTCACGTGCAAAGGTTTTTTTGTTTTTTTTTCTTTTTTAGGCGGCACGTGCGGTCACGTGCGTCTTTTTTTTTTTTTTTTCCTCCGGAACGGATCCGGGCTAGTGGGGCGGGCTAACGGGTCTGAGACTTACCCGTTGCCCCAACCTTCTTCAACCTCCCGACGGATTCGGGAGGGTGTCGATCTTCACGGCGGCGGCTGCGGGCCGAGGCAGGGATCACAACGGCGGCTCCGCGACCTGCGGCGTCGGCGAGATCACGGCCACGGCTTCGTGGCCAGCGGCGAAGGTTGGCGGCGGTCCCCTCTATGGACCCGACGCCGACGGTTGGTGGCAGACGCGAAGCACTCGGGGCGGCGGCGCTCTCGTGGGGACGCGACGATCTCCGGTGGCGAGTCGGTGGCGCTGCGAGGTGGGGCGGCAGTTGGCGCAGACACGGCGATGGGCAGAAGGGGAAATCTATGGCGGGGCCCTTCCTTTGTTCTTTGTGACAACCGAGAGGGAGGATGGGGACCTGACCACACTTCGAGGTGGTGACCGCAGGTGGCCTGCGGCGGCGAGCGGGAGTGATGGTGGTCGCGGGTGTGTCGGGCGGTGGAGGATCCCGCTGCAGGGGTTTCTTTTTTTTTTTTCTCTGGTGAAAACCGACAGAGGGGAGGGAGGGGGGGGTGGTGAAAACCGAGAAAGAGAGCGCCTGGTGAAAACCGAGAAAGAGGGAAGAAAGGTAACGCTGGATCGTGGCTTTGGCAGCAGTGGCAAAGCCGAAGCTCTGATACCAAGTTGATGTCGCACAAATGCGGAAAAAGAGGAGAAGAAGGAAGAACAAGAGAGGAAGAAGGAAGAAGAGGTTCTAGAGACACAGGAAGAAGAGAAGGGGAGGAGGAGGAGGAAGAATAAGATCTGGGAGGAAAAGAAATTCTTAATCATTCATTAAACCCTAATCATGAAAATAGTTCCCTATATATAGGGCCCAAATACACAACTTGCATAAACCCCCCTTACACAGAAATAAATCCTAATGAACCCACAAATAACACAAATAAGCCCTAAAATGCAAATAAGCCCAGAAATAAAATAAACCACAAATAAACCCTAGAATGCAAATAAGCCCAAAAATAAAATAATAAAATAAATATGCAAATAAACGAGTCTGGCTCAATCCGGGGGCTCAGGATCATCTGGATGAAGGGCTCTGATGTCCCCATCATCAAGTCCTTGAAGCTATCGGATCAATTCACGGATCTTTACCGGAATAATAGTTCTACTGGAGAGAAAATGCGATGGTCTCTCTCCCTAATCTATGACCATGGCCTTTAATTGTATTCTGATGCACCCTCTTTTGCGTAGGTTGAGGGAATTCTCATGGGTGGATGTCTTTGAGGAAATCCCTCTATGTTTTTCATATGTATTGCCGGCCATTTCAAATTATTTATGAGCTTTCTTGCTGTTCTTAGTTAAGTTCTTGCAGAAAATGCTTCTCCATTTGATTCTTTCATGTTTTACTAATATGTCAGACATTTTCTAAATGTTAAAAGAGTATGTATTGGCCCCAAAATGATAGTATCGATTTTCTCTCTTCTCTGTCCTTTGATTCCTGTTTTATTTCTTTCTTTATCACGCATTAAAGTTTCTAATTCTGCACTTATCAGTGCATTCACGACAGAGTTGAAACCTGATTCTCCTGATGCTTGGGTCTTTTAATTTCTCCATTCTTTGGATGTTCATTTTTTCTGATAATGGAACCAGTTAGAGCATGTCAATCATTTTGGCAGTGTGATTATGATCATGTGAATTGCACAGTTCCATTCATGGAGAGGAACTTGGAGTTTTTGATTGAATGTATGGAAGATCTATCTTCAGAACAAAAAAAGGTTTGACTCGTCTTTTTAGAGATTTTTTTTTTTTGATCTTGCAACATTACCAGATGCTATGATGTTATGCCAGTTCATTAATGCTCTTTCCTCATTTCAGTTCCAAAATTACAATTGAAACCTCTCGAGACAACAAGCACAGCAGCCAGCCTGGATTCAAAACCGAAGGTAAGAGTTGTCCCAGATGATGATATTCTTTAAATGCTTGTTTTGTGATTGTAGCCTATATAAATACACACCACAGAAATAAATGGATAAATCATTTGTTGTTTGTTTAGATTATAATTTTGTCGTCCGTTGCATGGTGGAGAACATGGCAAGGAAAGCAGCTGGAGAACAAGCACATCCTGAGGAAGATCCATCATATCCCATCTTTGAACCAATACCTGAACCATCACGCCTGATAGCTATCTCATAACTAATGAGATAGACAACTGCTGCAACCAAATCAATGGGTGTGCCATCCATCTCTATCAACTATACACATTATATTCCCTTTGTTTATCCAAGACATCCACTGCTAAACAATAGAACATCCGGGAGTTTTGTTCCGTTAGACATCGTACTTTTTAATATGTCATCCATTAACATGCCTTCTCAAACTAACATGTATATTGAATAATAGTGAACTAGGAACAATCACATAATTATTTCATATTTTGACACTGGCATTTTGCTGGTATTGGTTTAAAGGAAAACTAAGCAAAAGAATCACATCTACTGGTGATGTTTTTGCTCATTCCATGGTCCCTGCATCATCGATGCACAAGATCAGGTTAAGTGATTCTTCTTGCCTTGAGGTTTTTTTCTTTTCAGAGAAGGTTTTGGTTCAGGTTGGTTGGAGGGAATCTGTGGAAAAGGAAAAGACAAAACGGACAATGTTTTTTCCTTGGGAAAGGAAAACCCTATACTCCATTTGTTTGATTTTCTAACAAGTTTGGTGATTTTGAAGAAGGAAAATGCAGTCTTCACACCTTAAAAAAGTTGTACTTTTGCTTTCTTGTGCTTTTTCTTTTTTCTGGGAAAACAAAGGTTTCACTCTTCTAACTAACAGAAAAGCTCTTTCTATCTTTTGTGCTTTTCCAGCAATTGAAACAAACACTAAACTGAACTTCCATGCAAAACTTGTTTTCCAGCCCTATTTTCAGGGATAGAAAGATTGACAGTTCCTAACACAAGCTGGCTCTACTGCAAGCTTATGTTTGATAGGCTTGTAAACTCTTCTGTGGCTTACCAATGTAGTATGCGTAGGCATCAAAGCGTTTGGAGACTACAGTCAGTGCTGTGATGGCCTGTAATATATGTAGAAACAGAGCAGGCCCGTGTTGCATGTTAACTATGTAACTAACTTGTGTTTGGAACAAAGTAGGTGTAGAAAATCTAGTTGAGACATATTAGAAATTGAAATGAGTTACTATTAAATAGTGACTTGCTCTATGTGATTGGTTTTTTTGTGCATGTCCTTTAGATTTTGGTTGATGAAATGGGGCAGCATAATTGTGTGTTAGTCCTATATGAAAATTGCTTGATGAGGACAGAATATCACAAGCGGCTTTGGGAAATTCTTCCCCCTTCTTTTCATTTAATTCAGGTGCATTTTTCTTTTATTTTTGTACTTTGATAGTTAGACTTTTATGCTTTAGGTTACATCAATTTCAAACCTCTGGATGTACTTTGGGCTTCATGTGCTTTTGTAATGGCTCATTCATTTAAATTGTGAGAAAATTATCTTACCTGATGTAATATTTCCAGTGCCAACCATAATTATTTTCTCTTTATCTGCTGATCAGTCTCCTCTCTTGATGAGTCACTGCTTTCGAAATCTGTGCATCTATTTTACCAAAGCATTCATTTCATTTTACAATCAAGGATCCAAATCGTATTAAAGTTTTGATCGAGCCTTTATGTTGATTTAGTATATCCTTTTTTAATTTTAACTACCTGTAGGGCCTGTACTATATTATTTTTTGAGGAGTTCCTTTGTTTTTCTGCTATGAAAGATGACCTTTTTGTTGGCCTGATATATTGTTCGAAGAAAACTCTTTCATTTTATATCTATTTTAACAAATTAATTGTTCCACAGTTCTTCCATCTTAGTTTCAACTAAATTACTGCCACACAATCAAGGTGTTGTTAGCTATAATTAAGATGTCAGTCCATAGCAATAATATTGTTTGATGTGCCACAGAATCTGATTAAGTAGTAAGTTAATAAAGCTCATGCTTTTTTATGTGCGCACAATATTTCTAAACACATTTTATTCTTTTCGTAATTGCACATTAGTTCCAGTTTCAAATCAGCGATTGCAAGGTTGCAGAGCTTCAGCAGATTATATTGATGAAAGTTCTGCTTGAAAATCGACTGAAATCGGTTGTGATGATTTGGGCAGTCATTAGAATTGGACCTTGTGTTTGGTAGTCTTATGGTTTTGTTGAATGAACTAATGTCAATATTGCAAGCCTATTTTGATGGCTGAAAATAATTATTGGCAGAATCACAGCCTATTTATGTTTGCATTAGCAGTTGCGTTATTTATTAAGATATCCTGCTTAGGCAAGCACAGAATGACTCCATTTGAAGGGTCACTCACATGTGGAGTCAGATATCCTGGAATCCGCTATCATATTTGTCACTCTCCAAACCCGGAGCATTACGGACACTGCATACTTGTAAGGCGGACCCTACAAGCATACAAGGCTACTAGTCAAATCATAATAATAATCTCAAAACAATAATGATAATTTTACAATCCTCGAAAAATTAATTTAATCAAGACCTAAACAAATCATTTTCATAATCAATTATCCCAAAGTATCATAAACCAAAATATATCGACTAATTATTATTATTCAAACCAAATAAAATATTCAACAAAACTCGTCTAACTAGTCTAAACTAGAACTCCAATTATTGTGAATATCTTCAGCAGATCTAGCACATTCTCCCAAGTCTCGAGCAATCATGATTCAAGATCTGAAAAATAGAAAAAGATGGAATAATGAGCTATACCGGTCCAGTAAGCAACATAGCACCACAAAGTGGAGTCTAAGCATGTCAAATAAATAAATAATTATTATACTGACTGGGAATCAATCAAATTTTAAAGAATACACGTATCTCTTTTGAAATTTATTATTATTTTCATAAACTGATGCTATATTGAACATCATGCTATAGTCATGTAACTTAGTGATATGGGTTAAATATAGGGTGCATAAAGTGCTAGATAACATATACCATTATTCTAATCACTAATGGCTCGGTGTGGAAAATAGTTTCTTAGATTACAGTCGACATGGATAATAAATAATCTCCATTGGCGGGTCTAGAATATAGCCATGCTGAGAATTTATATATATATAATAAATTTCATAAATTACTCAATCATATTTTCCAAAATTCATCTTACAAGAGTATTAAAATACATAACATATTTTAAATTAATTATTACCGTCATAATAACATGCTTGATCCATTTAATCAAGTTTAAACAAATATCATAGTCAAATTTAATAAACTAATTATCACTTTACCAAAGGTTGGAAAATACACTTTGAAGCATTAGGTTACTTACCTCTTTTCGCTTCAAAATCTTGCTTCAGTTAGACAGGTCAAATTCACCTACTTTAATATCATCGAAATATAATTAATTTTATCATTATTTTAGAAGTCGAGCAAAGTTAAAAATTAAGATATTATTGGAGGTACAACCTCATGTTCAAATTAGGATAAAAGAAAGGCAAGGTCGGGCAGGCGACGGTACCCAACTGTATAGGTTGGTCTGAACAAGGTGAACTGAACTGGTCAAGATCGGATATGATTTAAGTGACCAATGAAGGTTAATGATGATCGAATTCCAAAAAGACCTGACAAGAGCCGAGGTAACAAGCCAGCCTACCGTCCAAGTACGAGGGCGGTTCAAGGCCTCTACATTGGAATCAACTAGGACTCAAGCAATAGAAGGAAGGTAGGGTCTTAAACTAGGATCCCTGGGCATGCTGAGAGAGAGAAAGAGGGAGAAGAGAGAGAACAATAAAAAAAAACAAAGAAGAAGAAAGAAAGAAGAAAAGAAGAGAAAAAAGAGGAAGAAGAAGAAGGTGAGGTCCACGGTCAAGTGGTTGTGGTGATTGACAACTGGAAGACTAGTGACAAAGGGGTGACTGGCGGCAGTGACAGGGCGACCGACAATGAAAAGAAAACGAAGAAGGGCTAAAAACAGAAATTTTGGCCAGCCTCTCTTCCTTCATAATCTCCGATGGTGGGGCTCCGACAATGTCCTAAATTGGCAAAGAGGACAAGCTCTCATCTTTGGCGACAAGTGCCAACAGCAGAGGAGGTTGGAAAAAGGAAGAACAACCGAAGTTTTCAAATCTAAAACAAGAGGATAAACATGGTCTTTTATTCTCGGAATTTTTTTTTGGCGAACTTGACCGAAAGCGAGGCCTATGAACAAGGAAATAGAGGAGGAGAGGATTAAGGTCTCTTACGTGTGCTTCTGGTGAGGGATTGCTTTATTTTCCGGCGAGAACAAGGAGCTTATGTCTTCGGCAATCAAGGGAGGAAAAAGAAGAAGAACGATGACGACTATGTGATTTATCGGTGAAGAAGACCTAGAGCGGAGTTGATGGCTTAAATAAGGGTGGAGGTTAGGCTATCCTAGCCTCTAGCGGAGTCCGTGGTGGAGGAGGACTCATCCTTCTTCTCTGCCATGATCTACTAGGATCAACCGGGGCACTGCCTTGTTTCAAATCCGAATGGGCCTTTGGGCCTTCATTTGGCGCCGGGCCAGACCAATAGGCCGGCCTAGTGAGGCTGGGCCTCACAATGTTAGATTTGTTTCTTTGATGGTTGCCTAGTGTCTGTCCAGGTTTTTGTACAGGCATCCTCTAGTCATGCCCAGATGAGTTCAACATGCTGAAAATCCCTGCTTAGATGCCCACCTAGTATTCCAATCGATATTTGTCACATAATATGGAAGCATGGTCGTTAATTTAGATGAGCCAGCACAGCCGTACTTCGAGCTATTGCTTTGGTGTTGCTCATTTCAATGTGTCACATATATTGCATTTGAGACACAGCAAAACTTTGTGAGTTGATTTGTCATAGCTAAATTGACTAGATGCAACCATATGATGATACCCCTTCTCCAAATCGTGCCATGATGTGCAATCAGCATCGCATGATCAACACGAGAATGAATGTGTAAACCAGACTTTTTTCATTTCACAGGTGTATGATCATTCAAAGAAACCACACAAATGCGGGGAAGCAGCTGTTTGCTGAGGGAGACGCACGCCCATATCACTCGATCGTCAGTCTGCACTCCATAATTTTTTCGCAATCCAATCTGCAAGATCATGGCTTGCAGAGTGAGTATGACTTAGCCTTACAACTCTAGCAGGTCCAACAAACTATTTCAAATGCCAAGCAAAAACTGAGAGTGACTCACTTTTGTCACTTGGGAATCTTCATCTTCTGGTTACCTTAAGGTGAACTTTGATAGTAGTGTGCTAGCAGGAGGAGATAGAGATAGGATGGGGTTCGTGATCCGTGATCACAATTTTCGCTTGATTGCTGCGGAAGGGCGACACATTTGTGGTACGACAATCATAGGGGCAGAGCTTAGGGCGGCATGAGAGGGCATCACCTATGCGAGGTCTGTTCTAGGGCTGGTGAGATCATCCTGGAAGCGGACTCTGTCATGGTGATTGATTGGATTTGAGATACTATGCGATAGATTGACGGTCATCCTCTCCTTAGCGATATACAGTGGATAGTGCGAGACTGTGACTCTTTTCAGGCTGCTCATGTATACCAGAAGATGAATAGAGTGGCTGACTGGATGGTCTCTTTTGATGCCCATCACTCGGGAGAGGTCTCATGGACATGGGTAGATGTTGTAACCCTTTCTTTAGGCCACGTTTTGTATCTTGACTTGGTTGTACTCATGCTAGAATAACGTGAGCGATCGTTTTACAACAACAACAACAACAACAAAAAAAAAAAAAAAAAAAAAAAAACACTACTGTGAGTACTTCAGGTGCTAGGATACAAGGTACACGCCCCTTAATTATTGGCATGCAAGGTCTTCCAGTTTTAAAATATTGGTGGGACTCTAGGGGTATGGGATGCCTTCAGTCTCAGAAAAAAGTGTTCTAGAAAGAAACAGCATGTATTGGATAAATAGAAAAAAAATCTAGCTTGAAGTTGATGTCTACAATAATTTCTCATGCATGTCTAAATATAATATCCATTTGGAAGGTGCTTGGTTGGTTCGCCCCGACAATCTTTATGGTGGAAATTGACTAACAACCAGTAGTATATATCAAAAATATTACTTTTGTTAATCCAGTTGGTGCTATGCTGATACAGCTAGAAGAATTCAAATGCAAAACATTCTGATACTGATGGCGACGACAGGCATGCTGACCAACTTTAAGGTCGTTGTAAACCATGCCCTTTTGCTGAATTGCATGAAGGATAAGGATATGATTCATGGTGGCAGTTGTGTTTTGTTGCAATTGATGATGTGGTTTAATCTTTTTTTAATATCGAGAGAGAACAAGGAGGAAAAAAAAGTCAATGCTAATAATTTCTTGATGGCTAAACCCAAGCCACCCATTTGCGGCCTCATCTTTGTTCGAGCGGTGGCTCGCCTAGATTACGCATAGTTTGGTTGGTATTACCCGGCGTAACGTGTGGGTTCCACAATTTGTTGATGGATATAGTCAGGATCTCATGGAGCAAGAATCTAAGGCCACATTTGGGAAAGGTTTGGAGGGCCAAAAAATACCTTCTGATACTCCAAAAGTACTTTTAGATGAAATAGAGATGTTTGATAAAAATTTCGAAAAGCTGTTTTAGCTTTTCCAGAAAGCTAAAAACAACTTTTCCGAAAAGCTTCATTTTGGAGCTTTTCGGAAAAGCACTTTTAGACCTAGTCGGGAAGCTGTTTTTTTTACCAAAATATCCGTAATAAAATATAACATTGATATGTTATGTTAAATAATTTAGTATTATTTTAAATTATTATACTATAATATACAATATTCTATTACTATATTATAATAATATAATATTATATTACAGTAATATTATACTATATCATATATTTATATATTAATACAATTATATTTTATTATGCTCTGTTGTATAATACTATGCATTGTTCTTAATGATCATTTTGTCATACTAAAAGTACTTTCTCAGTTTGTTTATCATATACATGTTAAAGTCACACAACACTTTAGAAATGGAGTTACTCAGCAACAAACAGCTTTTTATAAAACTGTACTTCCAAAAGCTCTATTGCCAATAACTATCCCAAACGGGATCTAAATCCTCTTTAAGATTCGGTTAAAACTAGAATGGTCTAACCTTTTGATCATGATCATCCATGTATCAATGTAACAGTTGTGACTGCATCAATCATGTAGCACATTGTCTCCTATACCACAGAGTTCCTTTCATATTGAGCCTAACCCATGCCAAGGTTGCATCAGTTGGTATTTTTCAAAATTATTCTACAATACCTTCTGTTTGCTACTTCCGGTGAGCTTTCTTTCTCATTAAATAGTTACATGCAAATAGAGCCATTGATCTTTATCTCACGTGCATCATCGCACGTGTACCAAGACCAACGGCACTAGTTTCGGAAACAACCTTCAACGGTCAAATTCCAGCACCGCATGAATCCAACGGAACCCGAAATCCCGTTGCATCCCCCTCCCGATACCCTGAATCAGTTAACCGCCTTTTAAACCTCGTATCTGACCCCAGAAATAGCACCGAAGCCAAACCTCTTAGAAAGCGACGCTCGTCCGAGTTGGAGGCTTAATAGCCATCGAGGCTTTGGATTCGATCGAGAAACTTGAGGAGATGATCCTGGAATTGGCGGAGAACGGAGGGGAATCGATGACCGGAACCCTAGCGAGGAGTTTGGGAGGTGGAGGAGGAATTGGAGGAGGCGAAGAGCTCCTGTGCCCGCCGACGAATTTCGCTATGGTGGACCGGGGGATCTACAGGTCGGGATTCCCGAATTCGGACAATCTTGGATTCTTGGATGCCTTGAATCTGCGATCCATCATGTGAGGATTCGTCTCCTTTTGTTTCTCTTTCTTGTCTTTTTTTTTTTTTTTCTTTTTCTTTTTGATGTGCTATTGGGTTGGATGAGGTGGAATTAGGGTTTGAGTTTTTCGGGAAAGTTGGGATTTTGATTGGTGGGATGGGGAGTTTTGGGCAGATACCTGTGCCCGGAGCCATATCCGGAGGTTAATGCTGAGTTTGTGAAATCGCGGGGGATTCGGCTTTTCCAGTTCGGGATCGAAGGGAGCAAGGTAATCTCTTTTCCCCTTGTTTATTCTCAGATTTTCTTTTCTTTTCTTTTCAAATAATAATGTCATTTTTTTACTTCATTTCTGTTTCTTTGGTGTTTATTCTTGCGTATGGAATGAGAAAATTTTCCCTTCATGTGAATATAGATTGTCTTGCGAAGTTTTTGTAGGGCATTTGTCTTAATTTGTGTTTTGCTTTAATCAACAACTTAGAAGTTCAGAATAATAACCAGAAATTTGACGAATCCAATCTTTTCACAATTAGAGATGGAATACATCATTGAGATTTCTTTAATGAGCGATAGCATGAGGTTGAGAATTGATACATATGAATTGATTCCTTTGTCTCAGACAAACCGACAATTCTCTTCTATAGTTCTACTATTTTATTTGTGGAAATGTGGATAACTTTAACTAGAAAGCATGTTCCAAGAAAAACCATTTGTTTTCACAACATACAGACTGCTCAGCAGCATGTATTGTCTGATGATATTTATTGAGGGTGCACCTTTATTGGTTAATGTCATTTCTGGTCAGAGGCTCGCATGAAGGCACAAGGCAGAAAAGAGTGCATGGGCATATAGTAATAGGAAAGAGAGCCTGACAAAGAGGGCAGGTGAGTTAGATTCTTGTGGAATGATAATGTAGCCAAGCATGATAATCTTGGCATCTTAAGGCAGCTAACAAGAGCTTGCATGAAGGCACAAGGCAGACAAGAGTGCATGGGCATATAGTAATAGGAAAGAGATCCTCACAAAGAGGGCAGGTAAGGAGTTAGATTCTTGTGGAATGATAAATCTTGGCATCTTAAGGTAGCTAACAAGAATCAGTGATCTGGGGGGGGGGGAGAGAGAGAGAGGATAAGGTTGTTGGAGTTGGGTTGTATTGCATTGGGACTCGATAAGTCTATTCTGATGTCGAAGAAATGGGTAGGCACATGGAAGTATGATGCGAGTTATGGGTCAGATGTGCCTTGTTGTGACAATTGGGAGGTGGGGGCTTGAGAAGGGCATATGCCGGTAAGTGTTTGGTGGAGGCCTTCGAAGGGAAGTGAGATGGTGAGCATATAACTGGTGTGAGGTTGGCTGTCATGTACATAGGATTGGGATGAGCTGGTAATTTTATGTGCTGGATGTTCAAGATGGTTGGCTTGGATTGCATCGGATTGGGATTAGCTGGTAAGTGTATGTACTAGATGTAGGCCAAAGATAACAATCAGGATCATACGGAAAAAGAGAGATAGCTTGATGCTTGTGGTAGTTTTGCGAGATGGAAATAAAATGAAGTTTGGGAGAAATTGGGCGAGAAACATGGTTTTGAAGAAGGATGAAGATGGGTAGAAGATGTAGAATATAGGGCTTTCAAGTACAGGACAAGGCTTGGGATTTGAGGGGTTGCAAGGTGCTGCTTATTGAAAGCTACCTTGGAACTGAAGACCACAATGCTTCCTGATTGAAGGTTGTTGATCCAGAATCTAGTGTAACAGAACTTTTATGAAGAATATAATCACAAACAAGATATATATATTACTAGATTAAAACACAACCCCAGTTATATACTTGAATACTGGATCTTATTTTAGCCCTGCAGCAGCACATACATTTTGTTTAATACCAGTAAGTTTGATGTTATTTGGTGAGTATTAGTTATGATACTTGAGTTTCATTGATTTGTATAGTACATGACAATATGTAATGTTTATACATGATATATATGAGGCATGCACATGTACACGTAGCACAACTAAGAACCAAAATTCTCAATGGTATCTCAACTTATTAATATTATAAAATTTTTGCTTTTGTATTTAAAGTTCTGTACTTTATTCATGTGTACATGTTGAAAAAGTTGTTAAGCTTATTTACTCTTTCGTGGATATGCCTTTCCATACCTTTTTTTACGATTTATGTTACCAAAACTTCAACATGTCTGCATCCGCAGGAGAGTTTTGTAACCATACCTAAGGATACCATCATGGAGGCTCTCAGAGTCTTACTTGGTACTTAATTAAGTGGCATTAATTCAACTTTCAGATTAACTTTTTCTCCATTATTTCATAGGTTTATTCAAGTCATTGAGCAACCCATTTGCTTACCTCCCCTTTATTTTGTTGTCTCAGATATAAGGAACCATCCAGTTCTGATTCACTGCAAAAGAGGAAAGGTATGAAATTTAGGTCGAACTGGCTCGTTAATTTTTAGTACTTGCATACCATTTGTTTGACTTCTTCTCCTACCATCAGTATCATGTGTTGGGAACATACTCACATGTGTTTCATTGACATACATCAACACAGCACCGGACAGGTTGCCTTGTGGGTTGTTTCAGAAAATTGCAGAATTGGTGCTTATCCTCTGTGTTTGAGGAATATTTGCGATTTGCTGCTGCCAAAGCTCGGGTATCAGACCTGAGGTTCATCGAGATGTTTGATGTATCATGCATGATGCAGTGTGTGCTTGGTATCATATATCGTTACCATGGTTGCGGTTCCCAAGCCAGACGCATTAGTTACCGAGACATATCATGATACCGAGGGTTCTACCAATCTGTGCTTGATAATGGTAGTTTTTTAATCATGGTTGTTGTTCCCAAGCCAGAAACCTTAGTTACTGAGACAGACTATAGCACAGAGCTATCTACCAACCCTGATGCCTTGCCAACAAAAATTCATATTATAAATCTCTGTTCAATTGCTTACCTCATTTTGTTTTGATAGGGAGAATCATGTATTGAGATTGTCCACCATATCTGTTCTGTTTCCAATACTGTTTGCAGCATATGTTGGAAGAGTTATTTTTTTGATATGCTTTTGAATGTTAGATAAATTGTTCATTTTGACTTGGAAAGATATAGCTTGTATGCTCAAATCATTTTTTGTGTTTTCTCTTGCTAAGAAAAACTGTGAAAAGTTATTTTTTCAATGTTTGTGTTTGCATAAAATGTCACATCATTTATAAGATGAAGCTTTTTGATGAGGGTAGATTGATTAAACATCTCCTAGCAGCTATCAAGTGGATGTGAGCTCTTCAGGTCTAGCATTTCTGGTTAATACCATTGGGCATGTTAGGCACATAGCTGTCGGTTCTTTGGTAATAAGTCGACAAAAAAAAATGTGAGGGAGACACAAACCTGTCTGTTAAAATAAGTAATGACAAAATCTTTATTAGGCTAATTACTACCAAAAAATGCAATTGCCATACCATTTCAATGCTGCTTTGCTTGATGCTGTTAGGCATGTAAAAGTCAAATATTTTCCGAGGCATTAAAGCTGTTTTTTTCTGTCTACTAAGCCATGAATCAAGTGGACCTATGATTATTTTGTCCTAACAAGAAATTATGGCAAGTAATCTAATTATAGCTTTTCTTTTTAATTGCTTTTAATGTCAATGGCTTTTTAACTCAACTTTAATAAGAATTTTGCACATATATACCCCTCAAAGATCTCTTGTTTGTGTTTCACACTTCAAATTTATATGTGCATATATATTACTCCAAAAATCTAAAATTTGCATGCATATCCTTCTTGTCCTTTTAATTTCAATTCTAATAACGGAGTGGTAGTTGTTGGGTTAAAAATTAATACAGCTTGTCATTTCTATTTAATGCTCATAGTTTATACAATGTGTAAATTAAATAATTAAACATTTTTTAAGGGTGTAGACATCAAATTTTTGAAGGACTATCTAAATTGTTGGCCATATTTGGTTGTTACATACGGCAATTTTGCTTTCAGTTCTAAGAATAGTTTGGTTGGGTTAAAAATTAATACAGCTTATCCAACTATTTTACCGTCGGTTACGTGTAATTCGTGCTCATAGCTTAGATAAACTTCATGTAAATTAAGTAATTAAACACTTCTGAAGGTCATGGACAACAAATTTTTTGAAGGAATAATAAGGTGAAATTACTTCTCCCTTGGAGGATGCCATATAATTACGTGCCTTATTTTGTTGCATGTGCGGTAATTTTGCTTTCAGTCCTAATAATGCGGTGCTAGTTTGGTTGAGTTTGAAAATTAATACTGCTTATCCATCGATTTTATTATCTCTTACATGTAATTTCATGCTCGTAGTTTATATAAGCTTCACTTTTTAATGTGTAAATACGTGATTAAACACTTTTTAAGGTATAGATATCAATTCTTTTGAAGGAATTGTAAGGTAAAATTACTCCACACTTGGAGGATCCTATCTGTTTATGAGCCTTATTTGGTTGTTACGTATGGTAATCAGGTCTTCCCATTGAATGCCGGAATTATTCATTCCTGGGAACCATTTGAAATGAATGATTTTGATTCCCAATTTTCAGATAAGCCAAAGGAATTCATTGTAAATGTAACTTCTTCGATACCATCATATAACATAATTCTATTTTGTAACTGTACATAATCAATATATTACTTTATCTTAACATTCATACTTCACAAACATATAATTTATTATAATGCTTTTCATACATGAAGCAATAAAATATATATCTAAAGTTACGTTATATTATGATACTCTTTCATAATTAATATACTATTTATTATATTTGATAATATATATATATATATATATATAGTTTATCAATATTTATAATATTCATAATTATATAATAATTAAAATGTAATATTACTAATATAAGTAGATATAATATAAATTACACAGTGTCTTAAATTATCTATTATAATTACATAATATATTTCTCTTTTGCTTCAATTGATTATTAATATTAAGAATCGGATAATTATCTATCATACAATGTTGTATTATTGTAATAAAATACGATATCATAATTATCATAATATTTATGAGTGTATCATACTAATATATCTACGTTATAATGTATACTCAATGTATGTTGTATTTGATGTTGCATTATAATATGTAATCTAGAAAATGGCATAACATCCTATAATATAATATGCCTATATTTTTTATTTATATAAAGCTCATAGAAATATATTTAGTGATATATAATTGTTTGGTATTTGTTTCAGTGCCTTTTCTTATTTATAGTATTTATTGTAAATATTAATTCTTAGTCGTTAAAATGGAGGAGGTTAAATTGGGTATTTAATATGTTTACTGGCTTGGCCAATTAAAAAGCCTTTTGAATTCTCATGCAAGACCTGCTCCCAAGCATTCTTCTTTTGTGTGCATTGTTTTTAGCTTGCTCCACTGATAACATATTTATAATCTGAAGTTATTTCCTATGCTTATTATCAAAGTCAGCAGGGCTTCTTCCCAAAGAGGTCCTTAAAGTATCAAAAAATCTTATGAGATAAAAGAGGATCATCCTCAGATCCATTCACAAAGAGGTCCTTAAAGTATCAAAAAGTTTTGTTCTTCCCACCAATGCTGTGTCCCAATTCCCTTCCTCCACACCTCTCCTCTCTCACCCCCCTTCTGTCATCGCAAGGAAGCTAAAAGAAAGGAATTCTTAACAAAAGGAAGCTAAAAGAAAGGAGGACAACCAGGAGATAGAAAGCTAAGGTTAATTTTGTTGAGGATAACACAAGCAAGATGGCACTTAGAGATGAAGCTGGATAGAGCTTTTGTTGAGGAGAGAGATGCGTAAGTTCTCAAAAACTGATCTGAGAGTGATTTATTGACCTCAAATTTTGCATAAATTATATGTAGCTCAGCACCACAGGTCACCACTAGGAGAAGGATTTGATTTAGATCTTTGGCTTAAGAGACATGGATGGTTAAAGACAATTACAAGAATCTGAAGAAAATCCCGATTATTTTAGATGGTTTAATATATGTTATTAAGATAATTAAATCCTAATCAATAGATTAGTATTATGTAATAGTAATGTTTATATATATTATATTATTATATATATCATATATAATTCATACTAAAATATAATATGCAATAGACATATGTTCATTATTATCATGTCTAATATTCGAAAAAAAGTTGCACCACCCCTCTTCTGGAGATACATTATTTTTTATGGGAAAATTTGATACTCATTGCTGAATGAGTTACTAAGTGTGAGAATCAGCTAGAATTGAAACCTGTACCTATTCCACATTAACACGCTAGCAAACTGAACAAGATCATAAGGGTATGCAACTTGGAGGGGCATGTAAGTTGTTATTTGTTAATTATTACAGCAGTATGATTTGCAACAATTTGTATATCACAAATCATAGAACTTATATCTACTTGTTGGCTATTGCCATGAGGGAGCTGGGTAGACTTAGGGATGCAAACAGTTAGGTTTCGCTATCTAGGCCAAGAATATTTGAAGTTTTCATAGAGCCAGCCCAATAACATAGGCCAATCAATGTTAAATTTTACAGCCTGACCTACTTGTATTAGGTTAACATAAATCAAGGCAATTCATGATATCATATAGTGTTTAAGGCTTGTTTGGCAACATCCTACCACATCCGAAGGGGTAGGCAGAGGAAGAGTTGCATTATATGGAGAGTAACAGAGTAGAGAGGAAGGGGGTTGTAGGATTCGTTTTTTTCTTTTTTTTAGAGATAATTATAGATTACCCACCTATGGTAAGGCCTAATTTTATGAAATCCAAGTTAGCTCCATCAACTTTCGTCCAATCAAAGCAGATTCTTATGTGAAATCGAAGCTTCCATTTAGCAAATTGAAGATGTTTTTGCCGAATCGAAGCCCCTGTTCAACAAAGAGGAATGTTGCAATGTTTTTGTTTTCTGAGTCCAAATTTGATGAGATGATTTTCTTTTTGTTTTTTTAGAAACAATGGATGGAGATTAGGACGGCTTCTATTTAAACTTTTTGTTTCTTCACCCTCCCTCTCTTTCTGTGGAATGTAAGATTAGAACTACTTGAATTTAGGAAGATTCACAAGGCTTGGAAGCGGAGATGGAATAGCTGATGATATAGCGGGTGCAGCACCAACAAGATAACCTTGGCCAAAGGAGTAAACATCGATTACTGGAATGTACAATGGGATCAGACATGAGTAGTGTGAATGTTGGCATTTATTGTGAGTTCAGTAAGAGCCAGTGAAGAGAGGGGAAATGGGGAGCGAACAAGTGGATCCAAGAAAGGAGCTGGGAAGTTCGTCAAGGGAAGCTCAATAGCATCATGTTTATATGGAGAGAGCTGGGAAGGCCAGCATTACGCAATTCTAGCTTGTTTTCCATCTTTGAAGGTTTTTGATCTTAGATTAAGGCTGCCCAAGAGCGGCTCAATGCATTTGGGGGCCTTAATGCATAAATAAGAAAAAAAATAATAAATTTCTTTAGGTAAAAGATACGTCCCAACATAAATGCATTTGAGTCTCAATGTATTTGTAGCTATAAAGATATAAGAATTTGAGGCCTCAATGCATTTATAGCTATAAAGATACGTAGCATTTGAGGCCTTCAAAGGCATTGGGGGCTCAATGCATTTGGACGCTCATCTTGGAACTCATTATAATAAATGTATTTGGGAGCTGGTGCCTTAGGCGACCGCCTCAGTCGCCTAAGGGTTGAGCGGGCCTTGAGGCTGCCTTGGTGAAAAAGATGCGTCTTTTCCATATGAGCTGCTGTCGGACGGAAGCGGAAAGACTTAGAAACCATAGGTGAGGATTGGGAGTTGGACTCAAGTGTGCTGGGTATACTCAGCAAATTGTTTGATGAAGCACTTGAATTAGCTTCTGAAATATTTGATGACCCAATAAGATATACTCAAAGATGAGTTGCAAAAGAATTTAGGGGAGACTCAGATATTCCAGTTTAAATGGGATAAGGTGGGTTTTCCTCCTAGAAGGTCTTTCATCTGCAGCATAGGATAAAATAAGATATGAGAATATCCCAAAAGACGGCATTACAGGAAGGATTTCTTCTTCAAGAATTATGAAATATAGCTTACTTAATGGGTCTCATTATTGCCCTTTTGCTTCAGATTGGTAAAAAGAGGCTTGGATTTGGAAAAAAAAGAGAGCTTGAATTTGGAGAAACTAATTATTAATATATTTTTATTTGGTGAACATTGATACAAGTGAAGAATAGTATTACTTTTTATTTTTGTCTATTATTTCTCACTATAACCTAGATCCACCAACCCTTGCAAAACTATCCGAGAGAAACGAACTTTAAATCAGCCTTTCATAAGTCAGTGGAATTCAGATCAACATAAACCTTTCTTTATCAAATACGGTTGAGTTCTGGCTGGGTAATTGAAATCAATTCCATCAGCATGGCTTGACTTCAAAGTATAAATATATGAAGGAAAAATCATAAGGGATCTTTCTTGAATTCATTAGATCCTTCTCTCTGTAATTTTTCTCCTTTTGTTTTCACTGATGGTTTCGAGGAAAGTGATCAAGGCACATTACCAACATTACTAGCCTAGAACTGTTTGGACCGATGATCTAATTTAGATTAATACCTCTATTGGTCTGACATATGAGGAGTCTAATAATGGATACTAAGGTTTTTATGATTTATTTTCTCATTTTATTAGTTAAATAATTGTATATGTTACAAGTACTTTCTTGTTGAAGAAATCATTAAAAATTGCTTGTTGCTTTTATTTTGAACTTGGAGGAGCAATCTCCTGAAAGCAATTGATCCTCTCTTCAGTAGAGGAATTACATATCGTATGGTAATCTCACCCATTTTAGAACCTCACCATAGCTCTCTCCCAAGATTACCAACTTACACTATTGATATGATGAGAACTGATACTTGTATTAGATTGAAAAGTCCATCAGAAGTCTACTCAGAGCTATTAATATTTAATTTTCTTTACTATGGTATGAGTATGAATTTCCTCTTCTTTTTTTTTTTTTGATAAGAAGGTTTATGAGATCAATATAAATTTCCTATTGTTTTATCTTAAACTTGGAGCGAAGCAATTGATCCCTTCTTTGGTGCCATAATGCCCTATAATATGGTATCAGAGCTTTTATCATACCTTCCAACTCATAGATATTTATTTCTCAAATTAGAATTTCAATAAAAATTAAAAGACCTACCCAATTGAGAACTTTTTTCCAGTCTTCCCGTCCAAACACTTTAGGGAGTATAGAGTCTAAGAAATAATTCACAGAGAAATGGTCCAGCACTAAGACTGAAAACAGATCGGATATGGATATATCCATATTTATATACATATTTTTCAATGCATACGAATATGAATATTACATAGATATCAAAATTAATATCTATATTTGGTCTAAATGGATCAGATATGAACCAGATATTAAGTATATTCATATTTGTTATAAATAGATACGGACACGAATTAGATATTAAATATATCCATATTTTTTTATCCGAATATAGACATAAATTGGATACTTTTTTAGATACCAATTAAAATTTGAGCAAAATTTAATGATAAAAACTAGCAATAAAGATATGATCATAAAAAAAAGATTCAATTAAAAAATATAATTTTAATAAGTATTCATCATTTAATAAAAACTAATAATTCATAAAGGATATACCACTTAAGACTATTCTTTATCGAAGTAAATGGGATCTACAGTGCCTCCAAGATGTCTCACAGTCGTCGTTGGTTGCAATCGCTAGATGGAAACTAAAAAGTAAATAGAATCTTCGAAATCTTAGTTGCTTGAAGACAATGAAAAGGAAAGAGGGATAAAATGGACGACCGAGAAGTTTGAGTCTTTCAGACGTGTAGGGTAATTCGAAGAATTTTATTCAAATCGGATATTCTTTATTCGTGTTACTATAAAGTGACAGTCATCCTATATCTGGATTTCTTTTAGTTTAAATTTGGTTAATCACTTAAATAGTTTTTTTATATATGGATATCCAAATCCGAATCTGAAAAAATTAGATGTATCCGCATTCGTATCCGTATTCAGGAGTATTTTGAACTAACTAGCCAGATTCGTATCTGGATCTGATTGGACCAAAAAAATAGTATCCGAATCTAATCTGACTTGAACACGAAAATGGATACGATCGGATATAAACCGACATGCTTTCAACCCTACCCGACACCCTTTCAATCCATTGATGAGTAGTATAATTTTAGATCACAAAACACTTTCCATAATAAAGATAATGAGACTACATAAAAAACAATAATTCATATTGTTATTTGTGTACGTGCTTCGGTTTATTTTATTATATTTTAATCCACGAGCTAGTGAAGGGGGAATTGGAGTAAACAACTAAGTGTTTTTTTTTGTTGTATTTAGATTATTACATTTTATTTCCCTTAATCTCTTACTATCTAATTTACTTTGTCATGACTATATTCTATTTCTTCTCTTAGTTCAATACTTGAGCCATTACTATTGATGTTAATGCTAGTCAAAACAAAGTTGATTGCTAACACTAATTGTTAAGGAAAATTATGAGGATGTGAGCTTCGTGAACTATGATGCTACGATCATAAGCTTAATGTTCATCATGACAATACCGACGAGGATACAAATATCTTTTTTGTACAATCAACATTCTCACTCAAGCTATTACTTTCTTATATAACCACTAGCTTTACTTAGGGTGGCAATCTGGTCGGGTCGAACTAGATATGAGTTAAGTCAGATACATGATAGATCAAAATTTTGTCAATCCAAACTCAACATACTTATTAAATAGATCAATAATTCAAATCCTAATCTGACCATTTTAACTTGTAATAGGCCTCACAACGCTTACCAACTCTAATGGCTCCTTTCCCCCTTAGCTTGTTAGTCATCTTTTCTTCTCATTTATGTTTATATAACTTACTCATTCTTAACATTTTGGAATATACAACTTAAATGATATTTTACATAATATTTTTAATTTAAATTACTCGATCCAACCGTTAGACCTACGATCCAATGCCCTGGACAATATATACTCCGGATTTAATCACAGCTAACCACTGTTGCCAGTAACTCATGTGGACTTTTTTTTTTTTTTTGGTAATAATAACTCATTTGGAGTTGACAACGAAGAACGCGAAAATCTCGGCCCAGACCTTGGTCAGGCCCAAACATGTGGCCCACTTTTTTGGTCTCCTGACAAACTTGGAAGTGGATAGAAAGGAACAGCCATGATACGAGCTCGCCGCGGTCCGATTTGATTGCACATCGATTAATTATCTTGTACGGTTCCATATCCATTGCCCCACGGAGATCTAGCCAACCAACGGCTGGGATGAAATCAGAGTCGCCCTTCTATTAAATGTACCATATTATGTGGTATACTGTCCAATTAAACGGAGGAGAAAGCAAAGTCTTCCTTAATCCGTATATATTCATTGCCGGATGAGTGCGCGGTGACCAGGGATCGCAGAAAAGTGATGGCTTAACTGGCCATTTTATTATTAATTAATAATAATAATAATAAGTTTTTACCAAAAAATATCAATAATTTCATATTATGAAATACTGCATCATGGGCGTTATATGTTTTAATAGATCATTAATTTGACTAAATATATGTATTAATCTAAGAATGTTATCATAAATAGCGAACAAACAATATCACTGCAAAAAATAGTATTTCTTCTTCAAATGTTTGATATATATGGATCTATATTAAAAGCATTAATGTAATAAATTATTATATTTCATTTACTGCACCGATGATAAAATAATATCGTATTAGTGCATCAAACTTGTCAATTATTGAAATAACTAAAAGATTTTATAAGTATTTTTAGGTTTTAGGGGATGGGATGGTAGTGGGAGATTGATAAATACAAGAGCTCTTTGTAAAGATTCAAGCAGCAGCAGCATTCTTAGAAGCTGTTCAATGAAATTCATAGGCATTTTTTAGAGGGTGTCAATGGGTTGAGCTGGTAAAATTATGGGATATCATTTTCATGCTGGATACGGGTGATCTCATGGATGTAGACACTCGAAAGAGATCTAAGAGGATGATCTACTTAGATATTAGTACTAAATAAGTTGTTTAAACAAGGAGTTTCAAAGTAGAATTTGAAAGTTTGATGACAGCTGCTACTTCTATGGGTACCAGTTTTGCTGAAGAAAATTCCAGGTTAGGTGAAAGAGAAATTCCGAGAGAGACTTGTTCTTATCTCTGTCTGTGATATGACCAAAAAGGGCAGCGTCCCATCAGGCTAACTCCCCTGAGTCCTACTCTCCTTGTCAAACGTCAAAAGGTCGTCCGCGCCGGTGACTCCCCGTCCCCTTAAGGCCTTAAGGGGCAATTCCGTACGCTCGGGCCCTCCTCATCGCCTCCACGAAACTGGACACGTGTCGAGGCAGTACGCCCGGGAGGACCACGGCCGTCCGGCGAGCTTGACACATTGCCACCTCCCTTGACCCCATGCCGCTGAAAAAACCTTAACGAAGCTTTATTTCATCTTATTTCTTGGTCTTCTCAAGGTGAACCTCCGCCGACTCTTCCCGTCTCTTCCAGCGTTTTCTTCGGTCGGAGATCTGGAAGAAAGATTTGGAGGTCTGGAAGCACTTTCCTTTTCCTTGGATTTTAATTTGTTTTCTTCTTGATAAATACGAGAGTTTTTTTTTTTTGGCTGGCTGATACATGGATGTGGTTTTTCTGCTTCTACTGGAGTCTCGGGAACAATTCTTGGTGAACTTTTATGATGAATTTTTAAGTGATTTTTATTGGTGTTTATAGAAGTTAACGTTTTCCTTGAGTTATTGATAAGTCTTAATAACGATGTCGCTTCTTGTTTTTCTTTTTTTTTGAAGTTTTTGGATTTTGCGAACGATAAAGTTGGTAGGGTGGTGGGTTGAATTAGTTGATGTGATAACTATTGGATCATCTTTGTATGAATTCTTGCTGCTTAGGTTGTTGCTTTCTATTATATTTTTCTGATTCGGAGTTGGATCGTCTTCTACCTTTCTCGGTGGATCTCAAACTTGTAAATCTTCTTCCTTCTCTTGTTAAAGATTGCTTATGTTTACATACTTGTTTAGGGGATAACCATTTGTTAATGGAAGAATACATTTTTTAATGTAGAAAAATATTGGTTTTGGCTTTAGGTTGGCAGATGATGGCGGGTTTCTGCTTTGGCCAGGCTTTGGTTGACAACGAGAGAGAGCACGCCGGTCGGCAACCATGCATGCGGTCATGACTGTGTACTGGCGTGCTCTATCTCGTTGCCACTCAGCTTCACTCAGCGAAAGCTGCCTCCCATTGCCCGTGGAGTTCATCTTTCTAAGCCGGCGTCCCTGGTTTCACCAATTGAATGGTATTCCATCTCGGTCCATGGCGGAAACTCACATTAACTGGATGCATGCTTCCTGTTATTTATTAACTTTTCTCTTCATCTGAACCAGCTTGCTTTATTGAGTGACTGATTCCCATTGCCAAGTTTCTAATTCTGAACATTTATTGGGTCATTTTTGAGTAATCACCATAATCGAATAGAAGCATCAGAAACTTGGAAAAAAAATCAAAGAAATACATCTCCCTTAAAAAATTAAAGCAATATCATATGCATATTTGAGAGAAATTGGGCATCAGTTACCTATGCTTCCCCCTTTACCAACCTTATGGGTCCACTCTACTTATTATGTGATGAATATAATTCTGGAGTTGCCACTTTAGAGGTGATTGCTGAATGTGGTGTTGAATATAATTCTGGAGTTGCCACTCTACTTGTTTTTACATGCTTATAGAAGGGGGTACTCCATCTTTTCGTCATGCAACAAAGCACCTATTTTCAAAAAGCCATCTATGCAGCATATGCTTACATGGCTCTTAGATTCTCCAGCATAGGATGTAGTCTGCCTTTGTATGTTGATAGGGTGCAAGGTGGATGCTCAAGTGGTCCTCATATCCTTAAGCACTGGATGTGCATTCTTCCACCTCTTTTTCCGCAGCTGAATTTATATTCTCTGTTTTTTACTTATATATTATTATGAATTTATTTATTTTTTTTCTAAGTTCTTGTAGATACAAAGTGCTTAGCCAACCATGCAAGTGGCTGCATACCACATAGGCATCATCTGGTACCTCATCCACCTCCATACCATGGCCTTATTTTGGAACCTTGGCGAAGACTGTTTGAGTCTAGCATGGTATATTCTTTTAGAAGGCAAAAATGGTCCTTTTTTCTCTTGTTCATCCTTTTGTTTCATCTCTCCTCTAATTTGATATGCACCAATAGATATGGTGTGAAATGAATATTTGATATAAAAGGGAAAAATGAAGGAAAAACACAGGAGAAGTGTGAGGAGTGGATAAGATATCCTAGAGATTCAACATAAAATAAAATTAGCTTATAACCTGCGCGATGCGCAGAGTGTAGTTTTTTCTTGTTTTCCCACTATTCTTAAAATGTAATATAGAATAGATATAACAGAATAGATAACTGAAATAAAGTATAATATAATAGATATAAGAGCCTAATTATTTTCTAAAATAAACTTTTGATATTAATATTATGATATATTACCAGTATACAAAATTCTAATAGTATATGTATAACTATCGATACAATAAAATTTATATATTGGTATAGAATAATAAGATCATGATCCAACCTATGTATTAATAAGAAATAGAAAAATGTTGCATTTAGGTGATATTTAAATGCAATATAGTGGGAGTATTGGTTGTTATAATGTCACTTTTAAGTAAGAACATGAGCATAAAAATGCAATAAAAAGTAATAAAATATAAGTGTAATAACTCACATAGGGCATGGGGAAGCTACAATACTAATGAAAACTACTAGCCACCATGACATCCTCCCCGGCTCTTTAAAGAGGGTGAGTGGGGCTATGAAAGCGACAATGAAATCAACACGCTCCGATCCAACATGAATGGTTCATCGGGATGGCTCGCTCGGTACGGTGACATGGCATTTGAGTGCAGTCCAAGGCCCAAGTCAACTCTCTCTCGACTTTGCTAAGGCTGAAGGATAGAAGCGAAGGAATGTGGTTGTATCCTTCGCGCGAAAGAAGGATACGCCTTCCTTCACGCTCTGCTCACTTTGAAATCTGCGTAGGCAGATGGATGGCAGAGTTTGGAATGCTTTGAGAGTTCTAATCTGTGCATGCGGTTAAATGAAGACTTTAAGATCCATGCACTGGATGATCCGACAATCGTCGGGCGTGAAGGAAGGAGTATCTTTATTTTGCATAAATGATACGACTACATTCCAAAAATGAAACGGAATGCAGAGGATCAACTGCAGCCATCGTATTACAATTATGTTATTTTCTGTCCATCGCTTTATCGACGTGTTAATACAAATTGCCGAATATAACATCTCATGGAATTTAAAGAGATGGTGTGAGAAGTTTGTTGTATTGGAGGTGGTCCTAAGAGGGCAATAACCACTTATCTCGCACATTTCTTGGTAGAGAATGGCATGATTATTATATACATGCGGCAAACGGACGCATGGCGGATACACACACACACACACACACGTGGCAAACAGATAGCTCTACCAATGCAGAGCCTTCATTTTAGTGTGTATATATATATATTAGATATTTGTTAGATAATTTAGATATCCTATCCTAACAAATTTCAATAATTAGGGAGGAAACCAACAAAGGAGGATAAGAATGGAAAGTGTGAGAATAGGTTTGTGGTGACTCTCATTGTTGAAGTATGCCTCACAAGATGATGCATGGCCAGTCCCATGCATTTTATCATCAAAATAAGGGCACAACCAACCATGCTCTATTTAACGTATGGCACATATGCCTAACAAATGGTATATTGTCTCATATAGCAATAAGTTTTCATCTTGGTTGAGATACCGATTCGGCACTCTCCCATAAGATACAATAAAGTTTTCAAGCAATATTATTCAGTAGACATGAATTAGTTTAGCTATTATGATATTGCAATATTAACCAATAATTTTTGATTAATTAATTCTTATTGTAACTTTATTTATTAATTAATTATCTTATTTATTGAGATTTCTCATATCTTCTTTTGTAAATTACTAGCCAAGATCCCGCCAATATCTTAGTGCTTGCTTTTTCTCTCTAATATCCTTTTCAGCTGAGATACACCACCATCTTAGTCTATCCTGAACTCAACACTGACCTTATATAGCATGTAGCGATTATCTCGAGGAAATACTTATCAACTAAGAAGGAGACGTAGCTCTATGAATTGATTGGAATCTTATTGCTAAAATCCTCCAGAATGTGCCACATGTCCACATAACTGGTGCCTACCCTCTTAATAATTGTTATGATACCCAAGCAGCATAGAGGACCACCTAATCTCCACACATTAAGACCGTGTGAAATATAATACGCAAGAGGGAAGAGCCAAAGGATTCCACTATAACACCCAAGAAGCATTTCTGCATGAAATTAAATAACATTTCGACATGTGGCGGATGAATAGGTATACACATGGTGGATAGAGAGCTCTGCCAAAGTAGAGCCTCCATTTTAGTATATATATTAGATGTCAGAGGTAGAGAACCCTAGATTAAGAGATATGGATGGGAACTAGGTTTTCCTTTCTGAATGGAAAGGAAAGGATATGAGAGGAAGGGAGACAAAGTGGAAGAAGTACGATTGGATTGTCACGCCCCTGCCTCCGTGGGGGCATGATATTTGGTATCAGAGCCGAGGACGACTCTTGTCCGATGGTGGGAAGGGTGTGAGGCTCAATAATCCTACATCGGAACGACTCGATTCGGAATTGGGCATATGAGGCGGATGTCTCTTAATCGTGCAGACGCGTTTTGGGTGGAAAGCAAAACCGGGGAGGGGTCTGAGCGGTGTGCGCACGCGTGTGGGCCTCGGAACCAGACAATATCTGGTAGGGGAGCCCCGTGTTCCCCCAATGTGAAGCTCTAATCTTATCTATAGTTACTGTTTAGTGAAGTTTCTCAAACCAACACAGTAATTTTCCACTTAGGTGCGAGCATGACTGATCCAAAGGCCCTAACCAGCGCATTTGAATATAGCATGGATATAGATATGGCAGCCCATATCATGCAACTAGATTCTTGAAGTGTCATTCTAGTTTCTGATCATAAATGGACATGTCGCTGACAGGCCCCAAGTTTCTCATGTTAAGGCAATTTTTAGAGCTAGTTCCTTTTACAGATTTTATCCATTTTCCATCTTTATTCCACACCCCACCTAACTGCCCAAAACACAGCAGAAAAAGACTTCTGTCGGTTTTAATGTTCACTGTCCACGGTCTTGCTTTGATACATTAGTCAAAATTGAGCAAATTTAAATTTATTCAGTCAATTTTACTCTTTCTTTGTCTCAATGACAACTTACAGTAGTGAATACTACCATGACTTTAAGTACATAAAATGCATAGCTTCAAGTTACCACGCTCAAGCTAAGCTTACACTAGCATCATTAGTAAACAAGGTTGCAAAGCGTATATCTAGCAGTAGAGCAAATGCTTTTTGTCCTTTTCTTTAATAATCGCCACAGTCTTTTTCCTATGATCTCACGTTGACTTTATTTTTTCCTTTCTTTTTAAGAGTAAACTGCTTATAAAACTCTTGTGAATCTTTCATGTGCCATTTTTTTATTGATTCTGTATCATTTCCTTATTGAATTTTGCATAGATCCTATCTACATTAAAAATGCAAGTACATAATCTTTTCCTGGTAGTTCACCTTAATCTTTCTTCCAAGCTATAAAATACTTTATATTTTTTCCTTTTCTTCATATGAGAAATTTGTTTTTCATTTCTAAAGTATCACCCTTTTTTAATGAGAAGCTACCATATTTCACCTTACTCTTTTCTATGTATTATGTATGTATAACCAGCAAATTAGTTTTCTTTTCTTTCTTAGTTTCTGACAATGATAGATGGAACATATCCCAGTATGATGGTACTTTGAGGATAAACTTCACATATCTTTGTCTCACCTATAATCCTATGATTTTAGATATTGCATGCTTAAAGTAGTTAGTTTTGTGTGTTCTGTAAAGTGATGTTACTTTGAAATATAAGTTTTAAATTTATTAAAGAAGAATGGGGGATTGAGTTGAAAAATGAAGGGTGGCTCAAGTCCAAGAGACCCATAACACAAGAAATGTGGGACACCATGCAAAAACTAAGATAATTAAAATCTATCAGTTCCTTATTAACTATTTTAACAATCTTCCCCTCCGTTTATTGTCTAGGAATTAACTATTTTCAGTTTGCATAATGTTACAAGTTGAGTACCTTCGAAAAGGCTGTTGACTCAATTTAATTAAACATATAAGCCTAATATCTCTACAATAAACAACCTAGAACTTTATATGTTTAATTCTAGCTTCAGTTACATTTGATTTGCCCACATGTGAAGCTCATGCAAACTCCATTCTCTATTATTTGATTTACAAGGTTCAAAAGATATCTTTGATGTTAACTTTTTCTTTTAATTTTGGTTGCGTGCCAAAATGGAATTAGAATACAAGGACATTTACTTCTTTATTTCTTGGACACTAACATTATTATTAAAGACTTGTATTTTCTTATAACAAGTAGGTCTTGTGAATATTGCTCTTTGATCAAAACCTTAGGAGTTGAATTTTCTGATCATTATATCTTTTGACTTCTTGATTCTGATCTACTTTTTTAGGTCCGTAGCCCTTTTTACTTTACATTTCTCCATAGGATTCGGGACTTTTGCAATGTCCACTTGATTGAATAGATTGTAAGTTGTTTCTTTCTGTCCTATTTCATGTAAAGAAGCTTCCTAATTTGACCCTTCAGTACTTATTTGCGGAGTTCACTCAATTTTGGATGATCCTATACTCATTACTTTTCTTCAATTGTAAAGTAACTGTTGAATAATGTGGGCCTGGGATTTATAACATATGAAAAGGTCACTAGTTGACAGTTCAATTCTCTTATTCTTAGAGTTTACTTGGTTTCAGAGAATCATGATTTCCCAACTATGCAAAAATGAAGTGGCAGCCAGAAGTTAGTTTTAAACTATATCCAGGCCTAAAACAGTACATTGTATGCCTCTGTAAAGTCTACTAATTAGATTCTGAAAATCCTAGGCTGTACACCTTTCTCATAGTTGTAATGTAGTATTATTGTCCCATCAGTGTATGCTTCTTCTGTCCTTGTAATGAAAGAAAACAAGAAGTGGAGATATGAGCATGGGCATTGATATAATGAAGCATACATATATACATAAATATGTATAACTCTTTCTTTAACTTACAATCATTCTGACCTCTATTGAAGCTTCAGAATGGCACTTATCCCCTTTGTATGATTCAAATTCCTCTAGCTGCTTTATTCCTTGCAATATTTGTTTTCTTGATGGAACAACGCTGTTCCTTTTATATGCAGCTAATCTGAGATTTTGAAACCTAAGGTCGCTAGCGTGACATGCATCAACATACTCCTGCATCGCTTGGAACTGCACTTTTATATTTTTCTTCTATTCCATAGAATAGCTCTTCAAAGTGTGAGTAATGCCTTACATTGGGTCCCATGCAGATATTACATGGGTTAGATATATAAGGATGTTGTTCTCTAACAACTTCAATTGTCGATTTGGGAACATACTACATACTGTCCTGGGATCATGAAATGGTGGGCCGGGACGCCAATTGATAATGTTGGACCATAATTAGCTATGTATCTGCTTCGAGGCAATGTAAGTGTTATCATGCTTCTGTATTGCTGTTTACTTGTGTCATGCATCGGCAAATGAGGATATTAGAAATTTCATTTCAAGATCTTGCCATCATTTAAAAAAGGATCAATGAACTTTAGTTTAGACTTTTGATAAATTAAAATACCTTTCCTCCTAAAAGTCCTCTGAATATGCTTGGTTATTCAGTGCCATAGTTTGGGCAAGGCTAAGCCAAAGGTAGCATAGATTCTGTTTTTCCTTTTCCATCATGTTTTGCCTGCTTGCCTACGTAACTATTTTTTGATTTGTGTAACTTACGCTTTTCCAATTTAACCATTACTTTAACTCAGCTAATGTTTTGTTTAGCTTAAACAATTATATTTTATGAAGTAAAAAATATATTATAGTCTGACAAGTTTGTGTGGTTAAATGTAATCTATTTTCTATAGTTGAAATAATAGAGCTTGGAAGCACCTATACACCACTATAATATCATTTTCTCTTATCAAGAAATCTTTCGTTCATATTTTGTTTCTTATCTTTTCTGTCTAATCAACTATAGTTCTTTGCCTCCTCCCTCCTCCCTCCTTCGTACTCTCTTTTTCTCTATTAGAACCATATTGGTTTTTAGAGTACCATTATTGTTTAATTTATATGACCAACAAAAATGCATTTAGAAATTATCTTAGTGGTTGCTTTTGCATATGAGAATGTGTTCCTAATACTAGGAGCTCTGTACTTCTGTGATCCAGTGGGTCAGCAAGTATAAACCTAGTTTGCAATACCTGATATCTTCCTAGTACCGTTATTGTTTCAATTATACGACTAACATAAATGCATTTAAAAATTATCTTAGAGGCTGCTCTTGCATATGAGAAGGTGTTCCATAGCACTAGGAGTTCCGCAATTTCTGTGATCCAGGGGGTCTCCAAGTATAAACCTAGTTTTGTAAATCCTGAGTTTCTTCCTTGGAAGCCCAAAGACAAAATTCCTCCTACTATATATTGCATGTTAATTTAATGTCCACTGTCCAAAGTTTATAGGGCCTACTAAGTATTAAAAACAGCACCCTGTAAATCATAGTTTATTTATTTATTTATTTTGGTTTAAAGGTGCTTCTTCTAAGACATTTCATAACCTAGAATTTGTTACATGTAGGTACACCAAATTTTGAAAGAAGAGAGAATGATCCTTAGCCTTTAACCCAATTATTATCTTTGCTCTTGTTATAAGCAACCCATGCCCATAAGCACATCATTGAGAAAAAAGGTCTTCTTTCCCTTTTCAACTGCTTAAATGGGTGTCTTCCTCCTTTGTTCTGTGCCATGCTTTTTTTCTATACTCGTTCATATATTCTTTCATTTCAAAGCATCCAAACATTTTCCTTCCCTCTCACTGGTTCTTTCTCTTCATCTTGTCCTTGCCTACTTGGTTATGTTTTCTTCAGTTAAACACATAGGCACATACAATAGTTTTTATTTCTAACTATTAGTCAATTAAACATCTTATCTTCAAAATCCTAAATTCTTTTATCTATTATTAAAACAATGGTGGCTTATTTGAATGCATCAAATGGTTGAATTATAGTGTTGGAGAGTACTCAATAAATTTTTAAAACTTTTAAAACCATGTTCATTGGAACAAAGCATTGGCATTCATTTTATTGTTCTATTGGTATCTCTTTCTTATGGGTATGACATCAGGAAAGACCACAAAGAACAAAACTTCATTTCCACATTACTAGTGACTCTTTTTTGTTTTTAAATAGTGTCACTTTTAGATGTCAAACGAAATATTATTACTGCTATACTTTTGCAGATGATTTTATTGTTTAGAATGGGATCTACAAGGCTTGTCTCGTGTCACATGATGCATGATGAACATGTTCGGCATTTCTAGTTTGCAGGTGACTAAATTAAATGCAACTCGAGAAACAGTGATGTTCCATTTTATGGAATTACCAGGTGAATTGGGTACTTGCTATCTTCTTTTATTGTCTGAGTATGCGTGTTCAATCTTATGCCTCCATGGTTTGGATCCCTCCCTCTCTTCCTTTTTTCTTCTAATAGCTTCTTGGGGAACTTTGTCACATGTTGCTTGATGGGTAAATTAAGAAAGTTAAAAAAAGGAAACAAAGCTATCAGAATTGAGTTGCTTGCTTTATATTCTGTAGAAAGTATTATATTAAAAGCTCTGGGTTCATAGAAAATTCTGTATGATCATGTTGATTTAAAAACTTAGGAAAATATATTGGGATCAGCTGCAGAAAGTCATGTAGGATATCGAGGACTTGGAGAAAGCTGTTGTTTTGCACTCGCATATTAAGTGTAAGATTTCAATTGTCAGGTGATAGCCATCATGAAGACATTACTGACTTTAGCGAATGTTGGATTAAGTGATGATATCTCCTGGCTATAACAGATTCAGTATCGATTATATTCTAACTTGAAAGCATGTTACAATACGCAAGATGATGCTGTTTGATTCAATTTAAGTGTATTAATTGAGAAAATGTATGCTGTTTATTTGATGTTTTAGATGATTGTCAACTATTTTATGCAAATAACTAGAAATATAATTTCACAAATTGTTAGATGTTTTGTACTTGGCCAAAAAAATCTGTAGTTCTACGGTAACTGTAAAGCAACATACATATACAAGCAGATTGAAACAAAGAGAAAGATAGCACAACTTATTCTGTCAGCAAATTTTAGGTAGTTAAGACTACATCGATGATTTAGAGATGCTTAGAGAATTGGATGTGAAGCACTTTGTGATCCTTTGTGTCTTTACACAAAATGGCTGTATGCAGCACCTCTTCCTTTGATAAGTATCATGAAGATATCCTTCTAAAATGAGAAAGTTACCATAGACTAGCCTAGAGAAGGCACATTAGTGAAAACGTCTGTAAGACATGCTTTTATGAAAATTAAGGGCCTGTTTTTTACTTCTCTTGTTTTTGTTTTCAAAAAACAAAGTTTGCAATCTCAGTAGAAGACCCCCCACCAGTGCCCAACTGGTACACCCTATACCGAGTGCTAGTGCGATACATGCCTTGATACTGACACTTGGTAGGTAGGCGTACTAAGTCTCGACAGTCTATGGATATGGTATGGTACACCCTAATACTGGAAAATATAGTCTGATACAGCAAACCTCGTAAAAAATCCAAGGAGTGAAATGAACTCGATTGAAGAACATGCATGATGGAAGCCTTTCATTTTTTTAAATTGTTCGTAAATTCCTTGGCTTTCATATCAATGGTTTATCGCTTTCAACAAGAGTGAAAATAGAAGTCCAGTAGTTTTGTACCAATGCCATCTTCAACATCAATCTTTATGGTGTATTTCTCTAATTTTTATAGAAAGAAAAACACAAAAGAAACAACAATACCAATCAAAAGGCCCTAAGTTAATGCATTTGCCCCTTTTCTATCTGCCTTGTAAGTTAGAAAAGACTTTTTCCTTCTTCAGGGTTCTTGATGCTTAAAGTCCAGTAGAGTGTCTAGCACAGAGGCGGATATCTCGGTTCTATTTTATAAATTAAATCTTTGAGACAGTGATCATCGGATTGCCATTTTTCTGAAGTATAGATGGTAACTGGGTCATTCTAATGCTTGTTCTGATGTGTCCACCATTCGTTTCACTTATCCCCTATGAACGATATCTTAAAGGAGAAATTAGGAGAAATTCTTTTTAATATATTAAAAGTCTATTATGCAATAGAAAGTTTCAAATTTGAACCATACTTCTGTTTTCTTTGGATGAGAGATTTTGAATGAGCTAATCTCCTTGTTCCATTTCGAGAAACCCTAGCACAACTTAAATTAAGGCAGTAAGTTGAATATTGATAGTCATTTAATGCTTGTAGTATTCTCGATCCTTTTTACCCTATACATCGGTCATAAAAGGGAGAAAATCAGATGAGTGCAGTGTTTCGCCTAGTTGTCAAATGTCGCAATTCTCTAAAGACTAAATTGTGTATTTAGGTCGGTAATATCTGTAGAATGTGTGTGTATACTGGTTTCCTCCTTTTCTGTAACATGCAATGATCCCTACAAGGACTTGCATACATCCAATTATTGAAAATCCTGACCTCTGAGGGCCAAAAGGACTTGGGTTCCATTAATTAACTCATGAACTTGTTCTATCCCCAACCATCTGTCCATGAAAGATGCCCTAATTGTATGCTGGTCTTACCCTGGATTTTCTACTATTCATGTATCCATATCTACATAAGGTTCCTTGAGTGATGTGCTTTACATTGTATTTTTGATGTGAGCCCCCCCCCTCACATTGAACAGTGAAAAATTCTGTGTCCTTACTCCTTATGAGAACATCTTAGTAATAACATTGTTTATTTTCAGCGACATATCTTATCAAACTTCTGCTTCGGAACGATTTTATTTTTTCCTCATTATCTCTTTACTCAAGGTTTCTTAAGCAAAATCAATTGATGGAAGTTGTTGGTGCAACATGTGTCTAAGACGCGGATAAAACGATTCGAAGGTTGCATAGATTTTTGAGGTGGCTTTTAATCAAACCCTCCTGTTGGTCTTCAGCAGTTTGTAGAGCATTCAATCATTCCATGAGCATGAGGCAGTTGGTGTAGGGGTATGTTGAACCTTGAAATAGCTCTCAGGTTTAGTTTAAACAATGTGGAGAGGAGAGCCAATAAAGAAGAGGCAGTGCATGCGCCAGATTATTTGCTGCTGTCTTGTGTACTTAGCTACCTGATGTGTGCTTTTTCTTGCTTTGCTTTCTAATCAATACTTGAAGTGATTTTTTTTTTTTTTTGTGAATGATAATTTTTTCATCCTCTGATGTAAACTGAGAACTTATCCACATACAGCAGGTCAGCCAACTCCAGTGGCACATCATCATCACCCAGTATGCACAGCAAGGCGAGTCCAAAATCTGCAAGCCAATCCGCTTCCGGATATGTTTTTTCTTTTTCTATTTTGTAATAATTGAGAATAATTTCAATCAAATAAGGAAACTTAGTACTGGAAATCTTTGTTTTGACGCAAATACTACCAGATCAGTATGTTGGGATTGTTGTACAGGGGGTCTGGTATGCATGGTTCTGATGACTGAGAACGACAGGAAATTATTTTTGATCGATAGCTGCAGTATAATCAGGTGGTGATACTTGTTCAGGTGAATTGAGTAAATGCATAGTGGTGTATTAACTGTCTATTAATCAAAAAAAGCAGAGAGAGAGAGAGAGAGAGAGAGAGAGATCTGCTGGCTGCATGGGCATTATAATAGTTATCTCTGATGTTTTCAGATATCTTGAAGAAAATTGTCTTCTCTGTTGTTTATATTCACAAAGTATCCAAGTAGCTTCACATCAGGGGCTTCCTTACAATAGTTACTGTTGGGGGAATAAGATTTTTTCCCAAATGACATAAATGCCCCTAAGAGGCCGTACAACTTCCGACCCCGGACGGCCGAAATCGGCGTCCGACTTCGGAACGCCCGACCTCGAGACCTCCGGCCTAAGAAAAACTCCGATGTTCGAGGTCTACTCTCGCCAGCCACCTACTACGGCCGTGCGCCTCAGAGGTCTGGCCGAGGACCATACCCTGACGCCCCTCTGGCATTTATTGCGCATGGTCGCTGTAACCCTCCGGCATACTCCACTATAAATGCGGATCTCTGGCTTACTCCACAATAAATGCGGATCTCCGGCTTACTCCACAATAAATGCGGACCTCCAGCTTACTCCACAATAAATGCGGATCTCCGGCTTACTCCACAATAAATGCGGATCTCCAGCTTACTCCACCATAAATGCGCATGGCTCCTGTCATCTACGGACTCTCAGCTCTCGACGGCAAATCAGCCCAGCAGAGTATAGTCAACTATGATAAGTCTCCGATCTCGGCCATACCTCCGACACCAATGCAATAATTCGTCTGACAGCGTGCTAGTTCGGGTTATACGACGCCCTCACCGCCGACATCAGGGCAATGATTCGCCTGACCATGCGCCGACCTGAACAACATGCCGAGCCGTACTACGGCTTCGCCCTGTTACATCGCAGGTAAACCAACCCTGATCGGTTATTTCAATTTTGAAAATAAACCACGCAATAGCACGTATCCTGTAGGATAGTGATTACGGGTGTCGGTCCACAGGGATTGGAGACAAGTTATTTTTCTTTTAAAAATAAATCAAAAAGAAGGATTTGCTAAATTGATTTAACTAAATCAAACTATGAGTACGGATTGAAATTTTATCAAAGTAAATAGATCTAGGATTTGGAATCCACCACATAGCATTGCATCAAGGATTGTGTTCTTAATCTTATCTTTTGGAGAGGCATGCAATTTTGGCTACAAGCCTTATAAAATAAAAGCATAAAGAGTTTTAGGAAGATCCATCTTCGGTATAGCATGAAGTGTCTACCTAAGTATGCTAATCTAGGGTGTAGCACATCTCATCTTCCTAGGCATGGATCATCTTAGACTACTTTAGCAACATGAATAGTAAATGGCATGCTCAAGGTTTAAACATCATAAAATAATTTTTCATTGAGAATGAGAATTTAAACAAACTCCAAAAAGATTAAAAGAGTAAGAACTACAATGCCCTGTTACATTGCTAGGGCTTCATCCAGCCCTAGACTAGGTGTTCAGCCGCGCATGGTGGCCGGATGTCCTTCCATCTTCAAATGAAAGCCTTCACCTCTCATTCTTCCCAATATATCACAAACTATTCTCTCTCCTCCCCTCTCTCTTCTTTTTTTTTTTTCTTTCTCTCGGCTGGTGGCTTCTTCTTCTTCACCGAAACAGGGGTTCTCCCCTGTTTTCTTTCTTCTCCACCGAGCTCCCCTCTCCCCCCTTTTATAGATCGCCCGAGCCTTGAAGCTGGTGATGGATTCATGGGGAACGGACGCATGATTCTTGGGACGGTCTGCACGCAAGGCTGGATCAAGGGAGCTGGTTCGATGGGAGCTGCCGTGAGATTAGCTGGGACGGCTGGCGAATGGCTTGAATCCAGAAGAGAGGGACGGCTAGATGCTTGGGCTCACGCATGATCTCACGGGATGCTGGAGATGTTGATCCGGAAAGGAGGAATCTGCGGGATTAATGGGAAAGCATCACGGGATGCTGAGAGGCTGACTTGGAACGGAAGAAGTTGAGATGGGAGGCTGGCTGCGGGATCCTTGATGGCTGAAGAGGAATGGATCTGGGGTCGTGATCGATGGGAGGAAGGAAGCGCGGGCTGAGGCGGAGGCGTTGATGAAGCGGACGGTGTGGCACGCGGACGCTGGGAGGAAGAAGCGCCACGGGATCCGGCGGAGAGAGGTGGCCGACGATGACGTTGGGGCGAGCTCCTTTGATCGCGCGGGGGAGGATTGCGTTTGTTGTGAGCGAGGCGGGATCACGGGAAGATTTGGCAACGGGAGGAACAGTGGATTAGTCGGGAAGAAGAAGAAGATAAACAGTGAATTTATTTATTTATTATTTAATTTTTATATATACATAAATATATATATATATATATGTAAAAACACTGTTCATATGAACAGTGTTTTCACGGGATACTGTTCATATGAACAGTGAATCCAGTAATTCGTCCCGAAATTATTTTTTATTTATTTTATTATTTTATTATTTATTATTATTATATTTTTTTTTGTTTTAAAATTATAAATTTTATATGAAGGCACGCAAGGCATTGGTTGGGAATTGACTTTGGGTTTGAGGTGGGTCATGATTGTTGATTTGCTTGAAATTGTTCTCGAGCCCAATGTTATTTAAATTTAATTCTTCCTGAGCTGCTTCAGATCGAACTCGACCCGACAAGACTAAAAATCGGACCGTGACCTAATAAAAAGGGTTAATCAAACTTTTGCCCCATACATAATTAATTATAACTTTCGATGGAATCAGGACAAAAACCCATTTAATTATAACCTCGGCTTGATTACAACTCTATTAGGTTAATAAATCAGGTCAACACAATCTCCTCCTTATATGTTTTTTTGTAGTTTTCATGAAAGATCGCAACCGGAAGAGGGACAAGTTCAGAGTCGGTTTTAAGAAAAGAATTATTTACTTCTTACCATAATTTAAATTTATTTCAATGATTATTCGATTTCATGGTAAAACAAGTAGTTATCCGTTTAAGAACATTGATAAGTGCTGGAAAAAGAATATTAAATTATAGATTAATCAGCACTTATCAAACCCCCGCCTATAAAAGGGAGCCTTGGCCTCTCAGGAGTGGGTTGGAAGATGGATATACTCTACAGACATTATTTATCTCCCTTTCGACACTATTTGCCCCCTCCCTGACTTGAGCGTCGGAGGGCCGGCGCCGGAAAACCCGGCCACCGGTTCGTGTGCAGGTACCCGGACGGAGGACGCCGCCAACTGACGGATCGCCGCTTCGCCGACGGACCGCCGCCCCGCCGTGAGAACTCATCGCCGCTCCCTCTCCTCGACCGAGGACTGCCCCCGGGTCCAATTTCCAGCAACAGTTACTAAGGTTGATGAATTTATTCATTTCAAATGTCTCCTCTTGCTGTATACCAGTAATTTGTAGGGAAAAAATGGGTCTTCTTTCCTGCATTTCGGTCATTTGTGTACACCAAAAACAAAAAAAAAAAGGCAAAAAGACTTTTTGTCCTACTTTTATCCTCTATTTAAGTTTTGATCTGGATGTGGATGTTTTTTTTTCTCTTGGAAAAAAAAAATTGTTAGTGCTCTCCTTAAGTTTTATGCTGAATGGAGCAAAAAAAAACATTTGCAAGCTAGTTGTCTATCCTCTTATTAAGTTTTTATTCTGAATGATGAAAAATCAAGTTCTTATAGTGAAGAGAAAAAAGAAAATGTATATCCTCTCATTTTGTCCTGAATGAAAAAAAATTGTTTATGTTGTACCAAAAGACAGAAAAAAGGGGGGAAAAAAAGTATTCCATTTTGGTCCTGAATGTTTGATGAAGGGGAGATCATCAATTATAAGCAGTTGATGGTTTGTGCATCTTTTCTAATTTGACCAATTGGTAAAAACACGAAATCGCAAGCAGCAAATCATAGAATTCAGATCATTGCATGTTGACAAATACAGAAGATGATTTTAGAGAAAACCAGTCGGACAAAGTTCTATCTGCCGCTAGACATGCACAATGTACATTGGAGAGAAGATAAAAGAGAGAGATAACAGAGTTAAATTTGTTCAAGAGTTGATTTGAGCTTTGATCAACTACCAAGCATTACAGATGATGCTCTATCTTATCAATAATATTATCATAGAAGACAATTCCATATGCCGGATGTTTATGAAGCAAGTTTATGTTTCTGAATAATTTTCCTTGTTGTTTTGTCCTGTTCACCCATTTCTTTCCCGATGATCTGTTGCATCAAATACCTCCTCCCTCTCTCTCTCTCTCACTCACTCAACGAGAATCTATATAGATATGTATTTAGTCCCACATCAGCTATGTACTAGATAGATATTGGGTATTTGTACAGGGCCAAAGAATCCAACTTACTTTCAAGCTAGTTTTTTTTTGATGAAATTCTGATAGTCACACACACACTCTTTCTCTCTCTCTCTCTCCAGAATAAGCATCCTGGGTTGTTACACGTATCTTTGAGCCAAACATCATGGCGCCAAGGGTGGAGTTTTTCTTTTTTATATCAAGAACACCATTTCTATTTATCTAAAGAAATATATTAATTATTGTGAGGAGCCGTGCGGGCGTGTGTTTAGTTCCACATCGGTTATTTTCTAGGTAGATCTTGGATATTTATACAGAATTAAGGAAACCAAATAATATCTTCAGGCTAGCCATTTTGGGTGAGATTCTAAGTTGTTACAAATGGTATCAGAGCAGACCCGATCCATAATCTATGTAGACTAAAAGATACTGCAGTATAGATCCATTGCGACTGACCACGGACCGATCATGGTATTTGTGAATAGATTTAAATAGATTTGAACTCTTAGTCTGACGAGGACGTCAGGGTTTGAATGGGGGAGTATGTGAGAATCTGTGCGGGCGTGTATTTAATCCCATATCGGTTATTTACTAGGTAGATCCTAAATACTTATATAAGATTAAGAAATTCAAATAATACTTTCCGGATAATCATTTTGGATGAGGTCCTGAATTGTTACACTACCTCAGTCTCTCCGGCCCCAGAAGGAGGATAACCTCAGCAGCCTGCAACAATATTCTCTTCAGGGCAATCCTCGTCTGTCTGCTGCCCTTTTTTTTTTTTTTTTTTTTTTGTGCTAGGAGTGCTGCCCTTAAAATGTAAGTATTCCTGATAAGCTAGATGCAATAAGCAATAGAAGCGGCCCTGGTGTTGAAGGACTCCCTAGTCCCTACCAAAACTTTCCTGCAGCTACTCAAGGACTCCTCTTTCTCTCTATTTGAAGCCAGGCTCTACTGTCGAAGGAGGAGATCTTGGAGTGGACGATTTGCACCAGCCTAGAGGACAAGAAGGGCCACCGACAAAGCTGTCGTGACGATTTGACATACAACCTATTTGAGTTCTTGGTCTGGACGGTGACGGCAAACTTCAGAGCGGGTATCAGATTCGCTGAAGCTGTCAATGGACTAAAAGTGAGGAAGTTATTAGTAATATTTTGTCTAGAAACTATTATACTCTTTATTTTATATAAGTATTATAAAAAAATAATTTATTAAAATAAAATTAGAAGATTGAAAAAAAATTTATTTGGATTGAGGCGTGTGATATACACTACCCTAAAAATATGATTTGCGTTCTATGTGCGAGTCTGCCGCGATCTGGTCCTTAAGGTACAATAACTTGGCTTAGTCCGATTCTTCTCTAACGAGCACAATCGCTATGGAGGCTTGACCCGATCAACTTCTTCAAATGTCCAAAAAATTTAAAAAAAATAAAAACCAGAATGTTAAAGGGTGGAAAAACAATGAGACAAAATACCAGTAAGAAAAAAAAGAGATTGGTTTGTTTTTGAATTAATCTTGGAGGAGTCTATTTATAGAATCTATCCAGAAGATCGAAGAGACACGATACGTCATGTTTCGGAAATATAATATTTTTTTGAAAACTAACATTCTCTTTTCAAGAGTCATGGCTCTTCTGAAAAAAAGGCATCTCATAAAAAAAACATATTTTAAAATATTTAAAATAACTAAAATTTGGAAGGATAAGAAAATTTAATTTTTTTTTTTATTAAAACTTCAACAGAAGAGAGGTGTCCGGACATGCCTTTCTACTTTGCTGCATCCAAAGTTTTGTACCAACAGCTTCTCCGTCGCTGGACTTTGATCGGCCTGATGCTCTCTGCGAGGATTGTTGTCACCATTCAAGCCAAGAACTCTTATAGATTATAAAGCAAGTGTTATGATAATTTTTCAGTTCGTACTCTATGTATTACTCCGTCTTCAATGTCAGTGATGGCCAGTGCTGGAGAAAAATTGTTTTGCAGGTGGAGCTGCTTGAAACCGACCATTAGAAGAGCAAACATATATGAGGCAAGACTCCTTCAATCATATTATCTTAAATTTAGTCTATATATGTCCATGTCTTTGGCAAGCCCCTGGGTTGGATTTGGTGCATCTACAACAGTCTCGACCTGGATAATTATACCAAGATGGATTCTCTCTCAAAACAACTATAGAATAGAACCATTTAATTTGATCAAGTAGTTACAAGACATTACATTTATAAAAAGTAACAAGTAAATGATCCCACAATGCGTAACCATGTATAAAACAGGCGAAATTGTGCACGGAACAAGCCTGTGTAAGCATGAAATGGCAGTCAAGCAGAGGACTGGGTGTCAAGGCCTTGAAATGTTGTTAACTCTAATATCATTTTTTCCACTCAAAAAAAATAATCCAATATCATTTTAGATGGCATGCAATCAGCTTTTCCTTTTATCCATTTAGCCCAAGTTACGCAAGGAAATTGGGCAGATTCTCGAATTAAATGAATCAGTACTAAAGAGAGTGGAAAAAGCTATACTTACGTACGTAGACTCAGATGATTAGTAGCATATACTCTAAACCAAATTTTTGAATTTACATGCAATTTAATTATATAGAAAAATGAAAAAGCCGGAGACATCAAGCAAAACCCATCTTGGCCATCCTTTAGACCCACAAGAAAGCAGCAAAGCCAATGACATTTAAAACCAGACGTATCTGAAGTTTCACTTGAAATTACAAAACATCTCATAAAATGAAAGCAAAGAAAAGAAGATGAAAAATGCAATTGATTATAGTCTACTTCTATCATAAATGAAGTCAGTAGGATGACACGCAACTTTATCATGAATTAATGAGCCTAAAACATCCTGAGAGACCATCACAAGTAGTAAGATATGCAGTTCGTCACCATCAACTTCTATCATGATACTCTAGCAACTGAGTACTTAGAGAGTCGAACACACCTAAATCATCTACCAGACCACCAAAAAGCAATGCATCGATATGTTACCTAAGGTTCTTTTTCTTGATTCCTTCCAAAGGAACATTTTCATGATCCTACAAACTTACGCAAGAAAGTCTGAACAGGCTCAATGCCATAACCCACTTCGAAACAACGCAAAATTGTGCTCACTATTGATCCACAGGCATCGATAATTTTTTTTGAAAGATTCAATATATGTTATGGAAATCAAAGTGTCACAACACAAACCTAACATGAGGATGAACAAATTTCTTTGCCCCACTCCACCACTTGAAACCTTTATCTATACTGCATGTAAATATGAGAGTTCTGAAATAAGAAAATATTCTTTTTTCTTGATCCCTTCTCTCAAATTTGACGCTGAGAATACATTTTCTTTTTATCTAAAATACGTTAATTATCCCTTAAATTTCTCATACATGTCGACTCGACTTGGGAATGGCGGTTGGAGTTTGCCGCCAGGGAATCAGAGGAGAAGAAGAAATGGAGGGTTTCTTAGAACGATTCTATAAGACCCTCATCGATTCTTTATTCTTCATAATATCTCTGCTTTATTCTTTAATATTTATAATTTAAGCTTTGAAAAGATGCTGACATGGCAGATTCAATACACTCCTATGTTCTTTATTATGTTTGCTTCAAGATTTAGATGTGGGGACTAAAGGGAGAGCTTCTTCAAAAGTTTTGAAGCTTTTCCCCTGATTTGGTGTTCAGGCAGAATACAACACACCATTTTTTAGCTCTTCAAATAATTCTTAAAAAGATCTGGAAAACTCATGAAAAATCCCCCAAAATCCATCAGTACCTCGACTAGATTCTCTTAGGACAAAGGACAAAAGTTTTAGGTTTGAATACAAACAAGATTGGCCATCTTATTTTAGACGTGGGCTAAAATGATAAAAAAAAAAAGTTGGAGAAGTTTTGGTAGGCTGTCAAATCATGTGAACTCCGAAAAAGATGCTGCTCCTTCGAGGTGACATGAAATTCCCACCACCGAAGGTTACCACCTTGTGGTCACAAGCCCTAACATTGTTCTTCTTGTACTCTGGGAACAAACCAAGCTCTCACATGTCTACAGGAACTAGAAAATGCTAAAGAGTCCATATCAAAACAAGCTATACAAGTTCACATGCACCTCTTATCACAGCCACCAAAACATAGCTAGGAACAACAAGAACCAGAGAAAAACAGGGAAGCTGCACCTCACCATGGTCACTCCCCAAGGGGACCATGGGGTGGAGGAGCACCAGTCTGGGCTGCCATGGCCAGCTCAAACTGCCTCAATGAAAGGGAGGGTATAGAGAGGAAATCTTGAGCTTTATCCCAGCTCTTCATGCTGCTAACATTGTTCAATCCATCCCATCCTATATGGGCCACATGCTTCACATCAGTTGGGAATCCAATCTCCATCTCCATCTCCTCATCATCCTCCTTGAAGATTACAAGCAACTGAGATAAGCTCTTGAAGCTCTTGACCAGCTTTTGAAACCCTGCAGAGATGTTAGGCCTAGGAAGTGGGAGAAGCCCGAATGAGCCCTTCGTCTTCCCACCGGATCGGCTTTCGCCTTCTCCACCTTCCAAAAGAACAAACAGATAAGGGAGCAGACCTGATAAATACCTCTACTAGACATCACAATAAGAACTAAGAAAGAAGAATGTTACATGGCCGTGGTGGAGTTGGCTCTCGTTGTGCTTTCTTCGGCTGGTTTTCGCAAACTGCGACGCTTGACTGAGAAACGCAGCCCACCGAGAATGGAAGGACGACAAACCTCTCCATACGCCGGTCCCTCATTGCCTCATTAATGGAACAGAGGGAAGGGGTGCAGTGCAAGATAGGAGGGAAAGAGAGAGCAGGGTGGTTATGGCATGAAAGAAATGAAGTGCAAGTGGAATTGTTATATCAGTTGGTCTTGGCTTTGTTACCAAGACTGAATGATTTCACATATGAGTAACCTTAGTTTGGTGAGAGGAAGGCAGACAGGAGGGGGATATTATGGAGTGGTTTGGGTTGGTTGGCTCTGGTACCTACTTCTTGCCGATTGCAGGTCCAATTTGTAGGGCACTCTGAGCCCACCAACTGCTTTTTGTTTGTTTTGAGAACCTTCTACTGCTGCTCCTTATCATGGAGGATCTTCTATTTTTTACCTCCCTTCAACACCAAGCCATCATATTAAGATCTATCTCTGCTTTTCCAAGCTTACAACTACTCCTAAATTAGGAACTTAAGATAAGTCTAAGAGTAAAGTACAAGCAATTTAAAATACTAATATAGTAGACAGATCTCAACAAGTACAACAAGATACCACAACTATGGAACAGGAACCTAAAGATTTGCCGCTTTCATAGAGGGTTAAATGGTTCTTACTTGCTAGGTTAGTTGGTACAAAATCATATATATTTTGCAGTTATTCTTCTGCCTGGAGATAAAGTATATTAAGGGTCAGAAGAAAGCTTTTACATTCCTATTGGCTTGAGATAAAACCATTCGCTCAAAAAGCTTCCAGAAAAAGAATGGTTGGTTTCATGAGGAATAACAGATGGGCAATGACACTTAGTTGATGATAGCTATCTTACTGGAAAAAGTATTGACGGCATGAGAAATCCCCCTCACAAGTCTAGTGAAGGCACCTGTTGCAGTCCTTCAAAGGAATGAACAACACAGTTGCTCTCAAGATCTTAGCTTGCTTCCATGGACTGCAATTCTCCTTTACCACCACCTCATTACGCTTGACAAATTATTCCCACGGTTGACGCCAAGTGAAGCTTTTATATTACGACTCCGAAGCACAATGTTGAAACCGCTTCTCAAGCCTCACTGGAGCCTCTCTTTCCAAGGAAAATGGGTGTTTGAATGATCCATGATTGAGGCAGGAATAAGTAGAAGTTGAGGTTATATAAAGACTTCAAATCATCACAGCTTATCACTTTAATTGGGCCATAGTCAAAAACGGCATCTGACTGTGTGCCGCTCAATTGATTGGGGTATTACTTCTGTTGTATTTCAGAGTTCTTCCAAGTCCCAACTACTTCTTACAGACCTTTTCCCTGTATATATAATTTGTTCAAGAAATATGGCTTAAAGTACTATGTAAAAGGTAACTGTAATAATCATGTAGAAGAGGCAAGCAGGACATTTGAATGGATAATGCAGTGAATTAGTATGACATGTGTTTCAATATACGCACACTAGGTGAGATTTCCTTTTCTTCAAAGTGGGTCTAATGGACTTTACAAATGATCCAAGTTATTAAGCAAACTTTGATGGTGAAAGATTACTTGAAATCCAGGAAAACATTTAGCAGAAGAAACAATAAAAAAATAAAATCCTCCGCCAACTAGACAGAACCAACAGAGACAGATGTCAAGAGCAATGCTGAAAAAGTTACAAAAATGATTTGCACTACTGAAAGATAATCATAATTATTCTAAATAGTATCGGCAATAAATGCATTGGATTTTAGATTGAAACAGCCATTAACTGTGACTCAAGGTGCAAACACCGCATTGCCCAAAAGCATATAAAATGAAAATTTGAATTGAATCGAACAAATAATTTAGTACTCCATTAGGTGTTCCATCAAATTATGGTGGTTTTAAGAGCACATACCTTTATTTCGGTTTAAAGAGGTCAGTCCACTATAAGATCAAAACTTTGAACATCTTAATGGCAAGGTCTGCCAGGTATCACACACTTGAGCTTCATTCACCAGTAGTCCCTGCATGAGCATTTGCCATAAAATGGCGAAACAGGTGTGTATCTCCAATAATAATCTACCTACCGGTGGCTTGACTAATATATTTGATAGCCTTATGACAGTCTACACAAATACGCAGAATCTTCATGACTTTTAGAGGTGATCCACCAGCAGTGCTAATGATCCCATAAGCAATAGCAAGCTTCTCACTATGGTAATTTAGAGCTGATTCCTTTTGTTCTTCTTCCACATCATAGAGAACCAAGTCCGTTCTACTTGAATAACTTAATTGCTTTAGTCTCACAATTAAGCTCTCCAAGTACGAATATAGCTCATCCATTTGGGGATGGGACCTATCCCCCACAACAAATTTGCGAACCTTGTTCTTTAACTGAATTCCAAGATCAACCTGGTTGTTTCCTGGCTCCTCTCTCTCACATCAAGCTCCTCAACTTGGAAGCCTGCCCCCATTTCCTTTTGATGGCATGTATTTTTGACAGTAAAATGTCAGATCCAGCATCACAATGTTCAAGCTGAACCCTTCGTTCAGAAGCCCATGTTGCAATTTCACTATTGTTGTGAAGACAAGCTGATAACAATGCTCTCCAGACAACAATATGATGGCTGATATTGTCTTCAAGGGTAAAGTCCTTTTCCTTCTCAAGTAAAGCAGCTCGACAAAGGAGATCAACCATACAAGCGTATTCTTGATATCTGGAACTACGCCATGATCTTCTTGCATTGATCTGAAATACTCGTAGCCTTCTTCAAACAAACCACCGTGGCTACATGCTGACAAAACACCCACAAAGGTTATCTCATATTGCATTATCTTATCTTTCAGCATCCTTTCAAAAAGCTGAATGGCCTCCTTCCCCTGCCCATGCAAAGCATAGGAGCCTATTATTGAAGTCCACAACACAACATTTGGACTATAAAAGATGTTAAAACTTTTGCAGGCATCCTCCAAGCTACCACATTTCGCATACATGTCAGTGATAACCGATGCCAAAATGGTGTCAAATTCATGGCCTAGCTTTTCAATGCATGCATGCACCTTCTTGCCTTGTTCTAAGATTCCAGCATCAGAACAAGCTGCAATGATGCTTGTAAGAGTGAATTGGTCCACCTTGACTTCTTAGTGAAACATCCTGCGAGGAAGAGCTCCAGAGCTTCTTCACCCGTCCCATTTTGCACATACCCAGAAATCCTAGCACTCCACAAAACAGTTTTTGCCATTAGACCATCATTACACTGAGACAAAACATTAAAAATGATCAGTGAAGCTTCAATTTCGCCACACTTGCCGTACATATCTATGAGTGCATTCCTAATAAATGATACGTGCTAATAAACTATTTGGTCATGAAGCTTCCTTCCTATTTCCAGCAGAGCTAATGTACCAGCTACTACCAATGCCGTAGAGAAACTGAACTGATTAAACTTAGGCCCAATCTCCACCATGTGATAGAGAAGTTGCAGGGCAGTCATATTCAACCCATTTTGCATTTTCCCAGTAATGATTGTTTCCAACTTGAGACATCACAAAGGGGTGACAACTTAAAACATTTCCATCGATCCATTGATATCTCCATTCTGTAAATGATCACCAATCACAATATTCCATGACACAGTCTCCCTCTTGTCCGAAAACTCTCTCCACATATTCCAGGGCACCACCTTCCGCATAGAAGTCAAGAATGAAATTCCGCAACACGACATCCAATCGAACCGCATTCCTTATAATTCATCCATGGATTCCCTTACCCATTTGAGATGATTAAAGCCCACGCAACCCTTCAAGACGCCAGCCAAAGTAGAGCAGTTCACCAAAATCCCATCAGTTAGCATGTGCATGAAAATTATTAGCCCCATTTCGTACTCTTCATTTCAAGAGAAACCCGAGATTGGAATAGTCCATGTGGACACATCTCTTTTGTAAATTTCCCCGAACAACTTGTGCGCAGTGTCCAAGCGGCTGCACTTGACATAAAGATTGAGAAGACCAGCGTCCACCTGCCCATCTCGAGCCAAGCCTGCCTTGATTGCTCTGGAATGGAGAAGCTCGACTCGGGAGAGGGTTGTCGTGGTTCTAGAGAAACCTTTAAGCAAATTGATGAAAGCTCTCCGAGGGTTCTCCATTGGAGAAAGAAGAGGTGGGTCGGGAGAATTGGTGGGGTGGACGAGGGGAGGTGCATCTTTATGGAGGGAGGGTAAACTTTTGGTTGGAGAGCGATCAATTGGTGTCGAAGGGACAGTAGAGAGAGCATTCCGATGGACGAAGAGCGCGGGAAATTTAAACCGTTGGTGGAATTTACGACTGCCCCCCTCCTAACGGTAGCAATTTATGATCCAATCCGCTTTAACCAAAGTTTGGATTGGACATAAATAAATTTAGATTATAAACAAATCAGGTCTATATCTATTCATTAAATAAGTTAATGAAATTTTTTACTTTAACCCTGTATCCAACCTGATTCGATCCGATTGCTACCCGTATCTCTTCTACGGTGGCATCCGAAATTTCTCGAGACTCAATTAGCCCTTCGAAGTATGAGCTACTACTATTATTGAAGGTGGTTACATGCCTCCAATAAAGAACAAAAATAAAATAAATAAGGTATCAGATATGAAGGGTAGCAAGGATCTAGCTAGAGATCTGGATCACATAAGGTTCAAGTGATTGTTGTAACAATGTTGAAGGATTTTTGCTACTTATGCAAGTCTTCAGCACTTATAACGTATATAACCTATATAAGAGGTGGAGCATTTGCTGCTAGGCATAAGGGATGCAATGTAGATGATAAGAATCATGGATGGTGCTACTAGCTTACTTAAAGATCTGATTAAATTTTTTTTTTTCGTTGCTTATATAAAATAATATAAATCTTTTTTGACCAAGAAGACATATGTATAAGAGAGGAGCATCTATAGGTGTGGAAATTGTAATGTAAACAAAAAAGAGGAGACACAGACACCTTTCTTTGATTTGCTTCATAATTGTTACCCATCAAGTAAAATGCTTCGAGTTAGTCAAACGTGGTTGGAAACAAAATCTTTTGCGTTATATAGTAAAACAGATGATACAACAGTTAAGTTCAAGTAGTGGCCGGTGTCTTTTTTCTATTCTATAGTGATGACTAATGTTTAACAATGTTATAGTTTATTTAAACAAAATAATGTTTCTCAACAAATCCTTTTGCAATTGGAGAAAATATTTTTATTTGGCAAACAGTGGCTCGAGCAATTAGGACTACTATTTTCATTTTTTTAAAATTTTCAAAAAAAATATAATGACCATCATAACAATCACTAAAAATCTCCAAACAAACTTCATTAGAGATAAAAGGGTAAATAACAATTAATCGAAATTTAATGATCAGTGACTGTTTTGGTGGACATCCTGGACGTATCGGTGTCGCTCGAACCCGTGATCAAGTAGCATTTTGTCATGGCATCGCCCAATATAAAAAGGTGATAATTTCTTTAGCGTAATAATAATGTAATGACAGGTGTCACAGAAAAGAACAACTCTCGCAACCTTCGGTGATGGAAGAGAAGCATCACGTGAAAGCCGGTCGGACCCCAGTGGTAGGAGACATGGAAGACGCTTCTGCATACCAGCCTTGGAAGTTTGGATAGGTCTGATGCAACTCTCGGTAGAGAGCTTGGATTTTCTTTTATTATTTTAAATAATATTATATATATATGTGTGTGTGTGTGTGTGTTTTATAAAAAAAAAAATCTATGGATGATAGCACAAATGAGGCAAATTTTACTGAATTTCTTGGTCGTGTGGGCAATCATTAATATCAAAGAAAAGATACAAATCACTATCAAGACAGCTGCTGCTGGCTGCTTGCATGATCTCTGATCTTGACCAAACAAACGCCAAATCTAAGCATCGTCACATGAAGAATAATAGCTACTGGTAGAGGACATTCGTGGGACCCCGTGATTCAAGGCCCCCAATAGGCTGCAGCTTGTAGCTCAGGTTTTACTCGTTTCCTTTAGACTTCAGCATGTAGCTAGAAGTAAGAACCTTTCTTGGCTTTCCTTGGCAAAAGAAAAGGGTACCTTTCTTGACCATGACGCCCATTTACTTGTTTTCTTTAGACTTCAGCATATAGCTAGAAGTAAGAACCTTTCTCGACTTTCCTCAGCAAAGGAGAAGGGAACTTTTCTTGACCAAATTTAAAGGCATAGAGTAGGTTTTGTACCATATACTTGATTCACCACGTCAATACCAATACGTGCTTGCCACAGTTTATTAAAACATCTACGTAAAAGGATTGGGAAAAAAAAGGAGGGGTAAATAATGTTCTACATCAAACAAGTTGAATGCTCTTTTTTTTTCTGGTTGTCCTATTCATGGCCCATCACTCCCTTCCATACAATTAATTCCTTCAAATAAGCTTCCACGCAATGTTATGGAAACCATTAGAATGGGAAATAATACTGATCCTACTGCACATTGTATCGTTGAAACGCAAAGCAGGCCTAGACTTGAATTTTGAACTGCATCAGGACAAGTAGACCTATTTATGGGCCGAACATGCCACGTTTGGGCCGGACCTTCCCAAACGGTCAACACAATTTTTAGACCCCGGACCTGACCTAGCCTAGCCTTCGGGCCTATCTTGTAGGCCCGAGCCCGGCACTTACTCAGACTTCAGGCTTCTATAGAGCCTGGAACTTCACAAGCATTTTTTATTTTTTAAAAAATATTAAAAAGGCTAAAAAAACTTAACATATTTTAAAAATACTAAATATGAATAATTAAATATTGTCAACAACGTATCAGGTGTTTATTATCCCATTAAGTTAACATATGGGCAACAATTGTCAAATAAAGTTTACAAACACATAAAACAAGCAAAATTTTAAAAAATCAGATTGGTCTGTGCTCAGGCCAGGCTTTATTCCCCAAGCCAAGCTCAGCCCATTTATTAGATGGGTTACTCTTCAGGCTCGAGCAGGCCGGGCAGACTGTCTAACCCGTGAACAGGTCCAAGACCAAAGTTGAATTTCAAATAAATACAGAGACATAACCAACTATATTATCTTTTACCTGCTATACACAGAGTCCTCTCTTAAATGAACTGAAGAAATAAAAAAACCAATAGAATATTGTATTTAGCTATTTTTTTGAGAAACATATATTTAGCTAGTATACATCATACAGCACAAACAATTGACCGAACTAGTGGAACTCGCCTGATTTGCTTGTTATAAGAATGGACGACACAAATAACAACAAAAATTGAGATAGAGTTGGAACGAACAGACTCCAAATGAATTAGCATTAACATCTACAATCACAATGGTGGATAGAAGTATGATGACAAGGAAAACCCAAGGAAAAGAAAGCCACCAATAGTGGCAACTGTGCCTTGCGAAATCTTGGATGCCAGCATGCTCCCTCCAACTACTGCAAACGATGTACATATAGTGTGTCCTATTGTTGCTCCCACAGCAACACCAATTGCATTCTTGTGGGTTGCCAGCTGCATGAATCAAAATATAAGTATCTACCACTTTGAACAAAAATTTTGAATTCTTTTTTTAACTGCTGAATTATTGAAATCACAGTATACTGTCAACACTTGCAAACTTTGCTGTTATCAACACAAACAGTGGGACAGAAGACAATTCTACAAAAGCTAATAGACCCTTGAATTTGCATAAAGGAACGGATATCAGTAGGCATAACATGCCATGGGCAAGAGCTCTACTGGACCACAGCGATGAGCCTAACAGATTGGGTCACTCCAAGCATCTCTCTCTTTATTGTCAACTAAATTTACTCACATGACAAACTATTGATTTCTCAGACAGGAGGAAGTTACAAAGTCTTGGACACAGGATATAAAATCTTTCAGAAATGTTTTTGTGGTACCTAAACTTATTCGGCCATGCGGGAGACTATTCCAGAACAATACTAGTCCTTCCCATCAAAATGGAAAACTCTGGTCATAACAAACTATGGTTACCAGGATGAAATGTTTCCCTCCTTAAAAAACTCTTCCCTGAAAAGCTGTATACAAAATTTGGTTTCCCCTAAATATTGATGGAAACCTCTCGAAATAGATGATTAAAAACAGTGGAATTGTATACTGTGTCAATTTTCCATGTGCTTCTGACATAAATTTCCATAATTTCCCTTGAGTTTAAGAATTTATCATTTCCAGCTTAACATTTCCAAGATTTTGAGCTTTCCTGCAACTGTTATCCATGTTGTAACTAGAACATTGAAAAAGTCATATTCCAATCTGAAAGGAGTTCAGCAGTGAGGCCTTCGAATTCAGCCACACAGATACTAGTAGAGTGCAGCAAGTTATAGAAGGGATTACTGAAAAGTAATAAAAGCATCGAGCTGGGTCAAGATGGAAAAAGATGACATGGCCTTTGCTATCTCAAGCTAAAGATACCACAGTAAAGCTTATCCTTTCATTCCTTGTTTAGTACTATGTAACCAGCTACCCAAAACTTTAGCTTAGTGTATGCCGATCACTCTTCCATGACTCCATCCTCTCTTTTTTCCCCTTAGAGGAGAGAAACTTGACTCCCCACACTCCTTCCTCCTTCCCATGACTCGAGTCTCAGACCCACAACGTGAGAATCCCAACATCACCGTCACTCTCAGGCTCCCACTCTATCCAACTCTTATCACATGTGGACATCCACTATATTTTTTATTTCTCAAGCCAATCCCTCTATCTCATGCAAATGGGTGTCTTGATATAAATGTTTAGAGTTGGAGCTTGCTTGCACTTCCCTTCTTCATTCTATATTCCAGGCAGATCTCTAGAGTAGAATATAGCTGTGGAGCTGTGATCCCATCTTCTATCACAGATGCAACTGAGTATTTGAGTGGCAAACATGAACCCATGATTGAGTATTGGATAGATAGATGTAAAAAATATCACAGTGCTAAGGATGTTATTTGATCGGATTTGAATCAAGGATTTGATGGATCGTCTCGAAAGGCATCAGACAGAAGATAAAACCTATAAAATTGGCTGAATGGAGTACTCTTAAATCTCCAATTAGTCTCCCATTAATGTACTTCTCTTAAATCTCCATTAATTTCTCCCTCCATGCATCATCCTTTCCTATTCACAGGCATCTTCCCCTCCTCAACCATCTCCATTGAAATTCATTTATCGAAGAATGAGATTGAGAACCATTGCATTTGCAAAGACTTCAAAGAACAGATTTGCAACTTTGTGTTCATAAGCACATGGGAGAGAACATTTTTGTCAGCACATTAGTGTTTGCAAACATGAAAATAAAATTTTAGTGGTGTCACTAATTGATAGATCCATGGATGCAAGATATTGTTAACGGTAAATACAACAGCGACTGATTGCAAGTGGCAAGTAGAAGGCAAGCTGCAGTGTATTGCCCATCTGAACCAGTTGCAATTGCAGCTAGTTGCTAAGGAAACTGGAATCCAACAGTTATTTCTTGATTCAGGGTCTCTGATTTTTATTAATCAAGATTCTCTTTTGTCTTTGCACCTTGTTTCAGTTTTCCAACTTCTACCATTTTGTAGATTATTGTTCTTTATTATAACTTGAACCATGCATCACATGAGTTTTAAGATGGCACTTCTAACAACAAAACAAAAGAATACATATTTCAAAAGAAATACAGTATCTGGTAATATGTAAAAGAAGCTAAGAATCATCAGAGTATCCACCCAAACAGGCCATCATATCAATTTTCTAAAAAGGATGACAGCCCATGCATCTTACATCCAATAAAGCAACCAATCTGCTGTACTATATTAACCCATGAACAAGGTTAGTAAGGGGCATAAAACAACAGATTACATTTTTCAACCAAATCATTAATAGAAAGGTGGCAACAAAGAATTTTGAGTATTATCCTAAAACCAATATCCTAGCCCATATGAGACGAGCTCCAGAGGAAAAGCTGAAGGCCCTCTATAGTAATCGTTCTAGTGGTCCTCTATTGTAATCGTTCTAGTGATCCTAGTTATGTTGATCTTTGTTTTATTAAGATACACTCTAGATTACCTTTGCTCAAGTCTATCATTATTAAAGGATATTATACTTCAGCATGGATTATCAATGTTCAACAGATTTCATTGCTTTCACTTGTTTTATTTGATTGGGCATTCTTAATAGTTAGCTGTGTTGGTGAACTCAACACATGATTGCACCAAAGATAGGAAGGGATTTATTTTCTCACAATTTGTCTGTCTGATTGATAAAAAGGAATCAGAAAAACTTTCTTTCCATGTTTATCAAATATTTTTTGGCATTACCAATTTGTTGCATCCAGCATGTTAAACTTTCAAACTTAGTTCTAAGTTTTTATATGCAATCTCACCTGTGAACTTACCAATTCTTTACACTAACACTTGAGTTTAGCACCCATCCCATGCACCCAATGTTTCTTTCTAGCTAGGAATGAGGCTTGCAATTTGGAGGCATTCCCATAAAACAGGTTCCTTCATCATTTGCACTATTGCATCTTGGAAGTCCAAGCCTCAGTTGATAAAATTGGGAGCGGCTGCTGGTGCAGGAAAGCAGATATTTTAGAGCCACTTTTAGCAAGGTAGTGCCTGGGAAGTGGGTGCCAATTCAAGATTGCAGGAAGAGTCCGAAGCAGGTGTTCTACTCCAGGTAGAAGATTTCAGCACTAAGGAACAAGTGCAGCTCTTTGTTGCAGCAAAATGACCTAATTGTTAAATCTTAGTTTGGCAAAGCTCTAAAGCAATTATAGGAACGGTATTGTAAACCCATTAGCATATGAAAAAGGTCTAGTTTCATTTTTTGGTTCCACAATGTATATTGAAATGCAAATCTTGGAGCAAATCATAATTTTTGTTTTTAAACTCATAACTCCACCAAGGATCCAAACATTCATGAAACAACATAGTCTACAATATACAGTCAAGTGGCTGGTGTCAACTGGTTTTGGGTAGTTTCGGTACGTTTTTTATTTGGTTTGAAATAAGCCCGAACAAGTTCCTTTAGAACACAATCATCTCAAGCAAAAAGGCAATTTGTCTGAATATACCCCTTTTTCTGGGTACGCGAATCAGTGTCTTTTTGGAATAAATTTCAGCCATGCGTTGAAGCCTATCATTCTCAAAGGATGATGTTTTGCAAAGCAGACTAGTCTGCACTTCAGAATAAAAGGATCGTATAATGCACATTCCAGCAATGTAAGAATATAAAAGAAGCGCCCAATTGGGAAGCATGAATTGTAATGGTATATGCAAAATAAATAAATGGAATGAGCATGTTTTTGTTGCTTCACTCTATGTTCTACATGAAAAAAAAATTCATTCAATAAAAGACACTCATATGCACCAACGACATAATTAACCAACTTCTTCCCACATTACAAGCAAATTTGCACAACAGAAAGTAATATGTAACAAAACAAAAAGAAGCCCAAATCTTGGCAAATGATAAATTAAGAAATATAATATTCAATTTATAGTGGCACAGATTAACAGAAATATTTTAGGTTGAAGTACAAAATTTCTTGTTTCTCAAAAAAGCTCTCATGTGCGAAAAGGGAAAAAAAACAAAGGTTAGGTCTGTTCTCAGCTTACCCCTCCTAAGACCCCAAATTGTTGGGACCATAACAGGGTAATGTCCTTTCTTTTTTGAAGCACCAAATTTCTTATTTCTTAGAAAAGATCTCACGTACAACAATCCCAAAACAATGCAGCAACAATAAACACAATAAGGATACCCATGGATCAACTGACCTCTATAATTAATGATGGCCTAGTTATCGCAATGAAGTCCAATATTTAAATTTTTGCTGGTATTATGAACCACGAGAAACTGATCTTGAAGAATGATAAAAGCTTACCGCAATAGTTGCTATCTGGCTACGATCGCCCCACTCAGCTAAGAAGGTCAAAATAAATGACTACACATGAAAAATAAGATAGTTACATCAAACACAATGTAGAAAAATGTTGTCATCTGTAAAAGTCTACTAGTGAGGTGTAATACAAAAGAATCATCAACCAAGTTAGACTTGCTAATGTTAATAGCACCGAGAATGAATATTTACAAGAGCAAGGAGAAAAATTGCAAACATTATAACTGAAAATATTCAGAACAAACATCTTTTTATTGGTCAAACAGAGAATAAAACAAACTTAAGACAAATCTAAAGCATCCATTTTATCCCTCAAGAAAACAAAAAAATACCTCTAAGAAAATAGGTGTACAAAATCTTGAAAAGAAGCGGCGAAATGTTGTTTTCCCTTGTCCTCCCTCAAGCTTTTCTTCAACCTGCATATAAATTTGGCGATAGAAATTCATGCATCTGGAAAGGTTTCATAAATTATTCAATAATTGCAATCATCAAGTTTATTTATTACTTGAACATTTCCATAAATTAATAAAAGCAGAAGATAGAATCTATATAAGCTTCTAGAACAGTAGCAAACAGTTTCGAAGCATTAGACTCATAAGCAAAAAGGATTGCATTATTATATCGATCAGCATTTAAGGTTCTTTCACACAAATAATGTTTCTTTATCATTGCTCCTGTTGAACCTCAAAAAAGTTTCTGTCACATTATTGATCCATGAAGCAACTTCATGGTACAATGAACAATTGGATAAGTACCTGAGATATCCTTTTATTTAAATCATAAGAACTTTGATTGCTTAATTTTTTAAAAATACATGACAGACCATCTAGATTAAGGATCCACTCCACTAGTTATGTTTTACTGCATCCAAATATGTAAACCAGAAAACAAATGTAGTACAGGTTTTTTATATGTGCATCAGGCAGATAAAATGGGCAGCAACAGTATAGACAGGGTGCTAAAACATATTTTGGAGCATATGGATCACCAACTCATGCTGTTGACCATGACCTAGAATTCTTAAAACATGTACAGGACCAAAGTTATAGGTAGATTGTTTCATCTTGACATTATAAATTCTTTAATTTGTGACCAGTTGATGCATAGGTAAAAACCTTCAAAATGTTTAAATTAGTCCAGGCATTTAGGCGATGACAGTAGTGTGAATATACAATTTGCTCATCATGTTTCCTGTATAAGATTAGGCTTCAAGTCTTGCAAGGTGGATTGTGAATATGTCCATTTATAATAGTAAATCTGAAGGCAGACATACAGATCAATAGACAGACAAAACTTTTCAATTTTGTAACCACATAAACATATATTATGTGTATGTCTATTATAGTGATCAAACAAGAATTTATGATTGATAGATCACTACAAGTTGATGCTGAGAAAAATTTTGATTCATGAAACATAAGATGAATAGCTGTAGGGATGGCAAGGGGTCAGGTTGGATTAGATAACGGTCAGGTCAAAATACATGTCCGGTTGGATACCTGTTAACCCAAACCCAACCTGTTTATTAAATGGGCCAACCCTGACTTTTTTATTCAACATGTAACCCAACCAGACCTGCTTAATAAACAACTTGGATCAAGTTAGATGGGTTGAAGGGGTTAAATGGATTTTAAATATTTTAAACCAGTTAACATGTCTTTAACATGTCAAGTCATGACTGCATCAACCCAATCCAATTATTAGGTGGGTTGAAGAATGTTAGACGGGTCAAAATTCTAAACCTGAAACTAAACTCATTTAATAAGGGTTTAGTCAGGTTCACCTGTTTAGGCATTTACAACCTAGACTCATTTTCTCCAAACCTAAATCCTTGTACCTCGAGTCATTTGCAAGTTGAGTTGGCAAGTCAGGTCATATATTGTCAACCCTATTAGCTGCAGTTATTCACGATCATGCAACTACTTGGATGCTTGAGATAGGAATTAGAAAAACAAAAAATCTTGATGGTAAGGTCAAAATGATAGCAAAGGACATTGTCACTCAATTCTGACAAGCTGTGGTATTGTTTGCCCTGCTAAGGCATGATGATATTCAACAGGTCTGAAACCGCATACCTTTCAGATCCCCTATTATCATTCGTAGATCTTTATTTACACTCAAAGTTGAGTGCCCTAAAAAAACTGAGCTAAAGCGATAGAACAAGAGAAGCCAAAAAGAAGGAAGAAGGAAAGAGCCAAATCTTCTGTAAGTTGGTTGATAGGAGACCATGTATTCAAACTTAAAACTGAGTTATAATGTGAAAAGGGCAAAGCAACACAAAAGAAGAAGCATAAATAAGGAACAAATGAGCAACCAATTATTTTTATTTGAATGGCTAAAAATCTTTGGTCAAACGAAGAAATGAACAAAATGAAGAACAGATGAAATGGCTAGAGAAATTGCCCAGAAAAAGCATAAAGAAGAAAATTTTCTTCTTTATTAATTTTTTAAAAGTGATTTTTCTTTAATATAAGAACAGAAATTTTTTGATATATGGCTTCCTTTTATAAGCTTCAAATGTTAATTTCTATTGGAATCAATTTCCTGCTTACAGTAAAAGTAGAAGTATGAAATCCATTACAGGACTCACTATCAGCACATCTTAAATTTTGAATCTACACTTTTCATTAAGATTATGGAGCAGCTAAGGCCAACCAAAAGGGATACTGTGGATCTTAATATTTTGAGCTTAAAGACATGTATTCAGATTTTGTAAGGTTATTTTCAGATTGCCTTTCCCACATTGTAAGGCTTCTATTCAGCTGGAATGGACACTCAAAGAACTACAAGTTGGCGTGCCCAATAGATGGAAGTTTACTTTCCTTTTATGCATCCTAATCAGACCCAAAGTGAGAAGTTATTAAGTTATCAGTCAAACCAAAAGTACAAGATTTAGTTGCTGTTTGATTTCCCAATTTAGGAGTCCTATCAGAATTAGGGGTGGCAATCAGATCAGTCAGATTATATACGGGTTGGGTTAGATGCAGATCATGTCAAAAATTCATCAACACAAACCTGGCCTATTTATGAAACATATCAAAATTTCAAATCTGAATATGACCTATTTATTAAATAGGTAACCCAACAAGACCCACATAACCCATTTATTAAATAGGTTAAATAGGTTAGACGGATTTTTAACAGGTTAAATGAATTTAAACAGGTTAAACAGGTTAAGCACGTCGAGTTAAAGATGTCAGAAATAGGTTAAGCAGGTTTCCAAAAGATTAAACAAGTTTTAAACTACTTAAACGGATCAGATCATAACCCAGGCCAATTAATAAGCGGGTTAAAATGGGTCAAAGGTTTAAACCTGAAACCAACCTATTCAATAAACAGGTTTAGAAGGGTTGACCTATATATGACCCAAACCCATTTATGTCAAACTGAAACCTGCTTTAAGCGGGTCCGGTTGACGGATCAAATCATAAATTGCCATCCCTAATTGGAATAGAAAAGGAGCCCTATCGGAATTAGGGGTGGCAATCGGATCGGTCAGATTATATACGGATCGGGTTCAATGCGGATCAGGTCAAAAATTTATCAACCCAAACCCAACCTATTTATTAAATAGGTCAAAATTTCAAATTTGAATCTGACTTATTTATTAAATAGGTAACGCGACCTACATAACCCATTTATTAAATAGGTTAAACAGGTTAGATGGATTTTTAACGGGTTAAATGGATTTAAACAGGTTAAGCAGGTTGGGTTAAAAAGGTCAAAAATAGGTTAAGCAGGTTTCAAATAGGTTAAACAAGTTTTAAACTGGTTAAACATATCAGATCATATCCCAGCCCAAATTAATAAACGGGTTAAAATGGGTCAAAAGTTTAACCAGAAACAAATCTATTCAATAAATAGGTTTAGACGGGTTGACCTATTTACAACCCAAACCCATTTATGTCAAACCAAAACCTGCTTTAAGCGGGTTGGGTTGACAGGTCGGATCATAAATTGCCATCCCTAATTGGAATTGAAAAGGTGGCCAACTGGAGGGAATCAATCACTGATTTTTTCTGAGAATTATTTTCTATTTAGAGATTCCTAGTTAGGGTGCAAAAGAAGACTAGTTATTCTATAATAAGGCTTTTGTGGCAGGCTGAGGGTTGTAAATGTTGGTCTTGTACGTGAGTTATTATGAGTAGAAGGCCTAAGGCCCTCTTTCCCCCACATCTCTTCTATCATTATTCATCTACTCTCTTTCTTCTCTTTTATCTTCTCTCTGCATCTTCTTCTCTTATTCCCCCATTAATCAGTTTTTCTTTGATCCTCTTTCTATTTTCATTGCTCTCCAAATTCACAACAAGCTGTGACGGAGCTTCACAATATCAAGCAGAGTATTTCTATTTTCACAGAAAGAAATTGCAAGTATATACATGTAAAAAGAAATAGTATATAAGGGTATACATGCAAAAAGAAATAACTATAAAGGTATACATATAAATAGTAAATTTGCAAGGGTATACACATAATTTCAAATATTTATAAGCGCATGCATGCAAAGAACCCTTTTATTGAATATGTGATTTGTGTATGACTGTTCCCATCTAACTCATTTTCCATGTCAAATGAAATACATTTATTTATAAGATGTAATATGCCATTTAGAGGACCATAATACGTCAGCGTGCCTCATGGACTATGCATATAAAAATCATGAAGAATCGATATTATCAGGAAAATGCATATTTGTAGTAACATTCTAGTGCAAAACATATTTCCAAGTATTATGGAAAATCTTTAAAAAGAAAGCACTATAAAGCATTTGCATCCTTTTTGACCAGGGCATTAGATTTCATATAATTTAAGAACAAGCCGATTACACAAAAAAAGGAAAAAAGTTAGCAGAAAAGAGTATATATTATAACTTAGCATATATACATTTGATAAGAAGCAAATATGACATACTTCTTCCATTTCCTTCTTCTGCGATGCTTTCGAATCTGATCTCCAAGCAATATATAGCAAACGTAGCCCAAAGAACGCATAAAGCACTACATGAAAACAAGGAAAAAAAGAAAAATAAGTCAGGAAAAATAACTAAGGTGTTTTAAGTCTATGAAAAACCCCATAAAACAGAAAAGATCATCAAGCAGTACTTTTAATGGGATCATGCTTGTGACAGCATGAATTATGTGCTTGCTCAACTATTCAAAATATATGACCCATCCAAATTCTATACAGCCACGAGTAAGAGACGTGATGTGTAAATGCTCAATAAGTGTATTTTTCTTAGAAATAGATCTGCATACTTCAGGATTACTACAAAGTAAGGGAAACCTGAAATCAAAATTTGTTCAGGACATGCTGAAACTCTCTATCCCTCTATATATATGCATGTGTCTGTTTACGCACATGTACATATATAAGTACACAAATATGTATTATATATTTATGCTGCGTCCATATTCCAGGATTTGTTGTCTTTAACACTTGGGGATATCTGGACATTTACACCTGTGCTAAGTGTTCAACTACCACTGATGGGAAGGAGCCACATGGTATGGTCTCTATTATCGACATTTTGAACAAATGGAGGGGGATGAACTATGATGGATAGTACCTGGATGCCATGTGCAAGATTGACAAAACAAAAGCAAGTCCATGGGATCAAGCTTTTTTGGGTCACTAACGTTACCTGCATCCGCTCCCACTCACATACTTACATCATTTTTTATGCATAAATGAAGAGGCAGCTACTTGTAGATAAATCCAGTTATTCAAAATGAGTACAAGTACTAGAAGTTTTCCTTCTTTTTCATATGTTTTGGGTATTCAGGGGCAAATCTTATAGGCTGGAAATTAGGGCCATGAAGTCATTACCTCTAGTGAAGGGATTCCAGTAAGAGACAGAACATGTGCCATTAAGAGAAAAAGGAGGAAAGTTTGACAAATATACTACATAGATGCATACATGAGCTAAGATTCTCCCTTAGTGCATGAAGGGCCTCTTGCATATCTTTGGATAGAGTTGAGCTGCTAACTAGGCTATCACCATGGATTTAAGTTTCAATCGGGAATCCACAATTGAAACAGCTTTGATCCAAAGCAATCCAAAACCCATGGTCATGTTAGACTTTCTTGCCAAAATTGACAAATTTATTGGTATACAGAAGGAAATTATACTAAAAGGATATGAAGTAATTGCTCAAGATCGAGATTTGTAAGACTTTAAATGATATGAAGTATTGTATTATCAGAAACTGAAATGAAAAATAAATGTTTTTTGATACAAGATCAACTATCTTCAAGGTGAATCTCATTCATGTTTGAAATGCAATGAATTAGTTTAACTTCAAAGAGTAAAATAGTATACTACTCTCCAAAATCATGTGAAACATTTTTTTATCAATTTTTCAAAAAGTTACAACTTTTTATTACTTCAATATTAAACCACTAAAATGATGAATGTAGAAATTTTAAACCATAAAACATACTCTAAAATGACATTTAATATTCATATTATCGACTATTTTTCATTTTTATCAATATTAACATGAGCATTGGAATTTGTAACGTGAATCCTAGGCCTTTTTAGCACAACTGAAATGAACTCCAGGTTCTCAGACTTTGGAATGCATGTCTTGTTATTAGAGATGGCCTACTCCCACTTTTCATCAACAACGAGAATGAGAGAGAAGGGGGTAGTTGCCTTTGACAATATAGGTCATGCACCAGTAATAATCACAAATTCTATTTTTAACAATTTTGAAAAGATATAAGATGAGACTATTCTAGATAGGAAAAGACAACAGTTGATGTGGCATTTGTTAGATTAAATAATGATTCGAAATTGCCCTATGTTTCAGTTTTAAAATGATCTTCAACATATTCTTTTTCCCTCATTAAGGGATTGTGAATTCTCCGGATTTTATGTCACTTAAGGGTTTTCTCTTGGTCGTGGATTCAAACTCCTCACTCGTTGTCTTGAATCCGAATATATTTTGATACTTTCCAAAAATTAAATTGCATTAATTATTTGTTTATCAAATATTGGAAGAAGTAAGTATATATGTTTTAAAAAATTGTTTTCTGATAGTAGTGGCATACATCCACAAGCCAAGATGACTGTATTGGTTAGTCAGTTTCAACATGCCCAAGATGATTCAATTTTTAAGATTGGTAGAATGCAAAGTTGTGGGGATGACATAGCATAGCCTGAAACATTTTGGCACTCCAAAATGGAGCGTCATGCTTGCATTAGCCTGAAGCAGCAACACTTGGCAAAAAATTTGGAATGTCTTCTTAAAGGATCTATTAAGTCATTCTTCTGCAAGTGGTCAAGGGTCAAGTCTAAGCACGTAGCATTGCAAATTGATCACAAGTGTCTAAAAACTTTCATTGAACTGTTTATTCATTGTTGTAATCTAATGTAACATGGCATTAAATTTTCGCGATATAGAGGAGGACTGACCAATCTGTCAATATTTCAACATTTGTACAACATGCATATGCTATCTCAAGACTCAAGAGAGAGGAAAACGAAAGGTTAAATAGATTAATTGCTATAAAACTTGTAAGCTTTATGTTTGGAACCAATAAAATTACAATGAGAAATTATTCAGCTTCAACAAAAATAGTTTAAAGTACAATTTGATGAACTGGTATGCAATATATTACCTGTAGCTGCACTATTTGTATGCTTTCTTGATATCAAGTTGGGAACTATTCTACCAAGTCCAGTTGATAGAACCTAAAAATAAATATTAAGGAAAAATGTATGAAACAAATGGAGGGTAGAAGTCAGAAATGTTAATAAGCCATGGAGCAAAGAACTTTTGCTTAAAAAATAGATGTAAAAATGAAAAGGTAGAGCTGTAACAAATGGAACAGAGCTTACTGTCATCACAATAAGGGCAGTAAGTGCACCCGACAGAACAATTGTTCTCGGATGGCGCATTGCCATAAGAGCAGCAATTATGAATGTCTCGTCTCCGATCTAAATACATGCATTAAAAACTCTCAAAAAAACGATGACTATCAATACAATTTATATATCAATTCTAAGCATCGAAAGACTGGTGGAAAGATCAAAATGTCGGTCCCCACCTCACTGACGATGATCATAGACAAGCTAGCAAAGAAGGCATCAAAAAGCCCCAATCCTGTTTCCTCCAATGAAGTAACACCTTCCCCACTCGTGGCATCCTTCTCAAATGAGTGCAGAAACATCTGCCACATAAATTACAACAAAAGATTTTAATATAGAAAATAAGCAATAATTCTTGCAAATTTTCAAGAAACGACTGCAGAATAGAAAGAAGCAAAAGTCTCCTCACTTTTGTCCGGCGATCCAAGGATCTGACCGTGTCGGCTGACCTGTTCTCGCCCCCATTCTCCATCTCCAATTCCTAATAGTTCAAAAGAAATAGATGAAATCCATAGCATATCTATTTAAAAAGCCAATTAAAAGACAAGAACAAGAAGATTAAAAGATTACCTGAGTTAAAACGAATCCAGAGGCAGAAATGGAGACAAGAAGGAGGAGAAGAGCAAGCCGAGGCATTCTACATCTAGAGCTCATGATGGGCTGATCCATGGCGCTGGACCTCAAACCCTAGCTCCAGATCCAAACCAAAACCAAAACCAAAACCGAAGGAGAGGAAAGAAATCCAAATCTACGAGAGCTAGATCAAAAAATAATGAATCTTTTCGCTCGAAATCGGGCAAAATCTCGAATCGAGACAAAGGGAACGCGATCAGATCTGCGTGGGAGATCCAAAGAGGGGAAGAGAGGCGGGGGAGGGGTTTCTCGAGATGCGATGGGGATTCGCTCGGGAGTTTCGAGGATGGGAGGAGCGATCGGCCGCGTTCGACTCCTCCCCCGGTTTGGCGCCCGGTTCCATTCTCTCTGGTTTTAAGCGCGCGGAGTAGCCCTCCGAGATATGCTACCTTTCCCCGAGAATGTCCCCAGAACGTTATAAACCGGGTGCGAGTGCGAGGTCGTTTGGACTTTGGAGGTTAATTTGACAAAATTTGCCATGGGAGGTTCTAAAAGCACGATGGTTTCCAGGACTTGGGGGAGAGTTTAGGGGAGGAGCATTCCCCGCGCCGTCCACTTGAGTTCCACGCTGCCGAACGCCACCATACTTTTATCTAAAGTTGACCAACTTTTTTTTATTACCAAAGCCGTTTCATTAGGATCCGCGTCGGAATCACACGAGTAAGACCCTCTTTTTTTAAGGTATAATCTTTATAAAAAATTATTTATTATTTGATAACTATATTTTTAAAATATTATAAAATTTTAATATATATTTAACAGGCAAACTCAAAAAATATTTTTGATATGACAAAATGACCATAAAAAATAATGCATAGTATTATACAATAGAGCATAATAAAATAAAATATATATTAATACATAAATATATGATATATTATAATATTACTGTAATGTAATATAATATTAATCTAATAAAATCAATGTAATATTGTATACTATAGCATAATAATATAATATAATTTGATATTATATAACATAACATACCAATATAATATGATATAATATAATATTATATTATATTTATAGTTTAATATAATATTTTGATTAGGGTTTTTTGTCTGTTAGGGCTTATGTAGATTTTTTTTTCCGTGCATTATGATATAAAAGGGCGTTTCCTGTAATTATATGATTTTATTATGGATATTTTGGTCTTAAAAAAAATTATAAATCTAAAATAGTTTCCCGATGCGTGCTAAAAGCACTTTTCTAAAAAAACTCCATTTTGGAGCTTCTTCCAAGTAAACGTTTTTAGCTTTCTAGCAAAGCTAAAACAACTTCTTGATTTTTTTACCAAGCACTCCTATTCCATCCAAAAGTACTTTTGAAGAATCAGAAAATGCTTTCTAGTCCTCCAAAAGTTCTACTGTGGCATGATTTGGAGGAAGAGTATGTTCTTTGTAGATTTAATGCATGTCATGTGGCTTAGTTTTGAATATTGAGTGTATGATGAACAGTTTTTGTTGATGATTGAATAGCATCTGCGAGCAAGATAAGAGGAAAAATTTCAAAATTTCATGATAGTTATGGTCTTGTATAAGACAGGTGAGTAAGATTATTAAAACTGAGGTTTTTAAAGACTTGCTTCCATTATCTGATATCTCGCAATCTACAGGGACTCAGCATTGTATTGCTTATGCAATTCCCTGAGTTCCAAATTTTGCAGAAGTGTCAAACTTACCCATCAGATGAAGTGTCAAGACTAGAAGATTTTAGAAGATGATGGGCTCCTCTTTGTGGATTGGAATTGTTGGCAATTGCAAGAGGCCATTTGTGCAGTACTGGCCTTGACAAGGATGAATAAAAATGTCGAGTTGAATGTGAGAAAGCTAGGAATTAGAATTAAGCTTAACTTCTTGTGGTCTTGGATGATAAAATAGAAACTAAAAAGCATTTCAAATATGGATATTGGATCTAAATCTAAACATTCTCACTCCTCATCTTTTCCTTTCCACACAAAATTTTGCATAGGGTTGATCATTATGCAAACAATGACATAACATTTTGGGGTAAATCCTCAAGCCTCCGGTTGGAATTTACATAAGTAAATCTGAAAGAGAATGGATTACGAAGGGGAGAATAAGACAATTGAAACTTCATTTGATTTTCTTTTTAAGTCTTTAGGATAGCCTTTTCCCTGCAACATGGACAGAGCAATGCAAAACCTTCATGAACCATTACACTTGTTCGAAAACTGTTGATCAAGAATTTAAAAGCAATGCTGGTATTGTTGAAAGTCACCTATTGATACAGTACGTCCCATGGCACATGCATGCACTGACACGTGGCATAGGTCGGCACCTCAATCCCTGCTATTAATTTAACCAAACAAATTTTATCCTTAAGACTAAGTAAACTTATCTCAGTTGGCATCCCTCTTCACTTAGGAGATGTCTTGTTCATAGCATCTAACATATTCACAAAATATGATTTATTGAGACAATCCAAAATTATATGTAGCAGTCTGAAATGGACACCTCATATGTCAAGTTACGGTCTTCAAAAAAAATCAGAAATCAACCTTAATTCAATTCAAAAATCAGAAACTAATCGCCGTTATATTCCAAACCTAGTAAGTCATCTAATTCGAGACTCCGCAATGAGTGGCTCTTGGAAGGCACCTATATTAGGGTGCATACATGTAAAAAGATAGAAACATAGGCCAGTATCCTGTTGAATTAGAACTCATTTAGATTATCTGCCTTGAGTTGCATCCTTGGATCCTAGGTCGAAGGATCACGAAAATCCTTTAGCTGTATCCTTGGATTCTAGTTTCTATATGTTTATTGAAATTTGTTGTAGTTCATGAATTGTTGTAGAAGGCAAGACTCAGACTTAGGTCGCATGTATCCAGCTCCCAATTACTTTAGCAATTGAACTAGTCGACACCATCTTGTTTCACTCGATCTTCGATCAATTTTATATTCAAGTTCTGTTTATATTGTGATGAATTTGTACTCTTTTCTAATCAGTGAAATCTATACTTCTAGTGGTATAACATGCGGCCAAAACTTTGTTATTCATGTATATTCATCTAGGTGAATAATATGCCCCTAGCAAAATTACAATTTTGTAATACCTAAAAGCACATCATATGTCTTCCTTATTGTTAGCCAATCCTTTGATAAGAAGTTCCTATCAAGCTTGATTTCCCATTTTTGAGAGATGAGCAAGCTCGAGGCATGGGCATAGCAATGGCAACAAAGGTAAAGGCAATTTGCAACAGTGTTCAGAACCAGTTACAGACGCCGGTTCACAAGTCTCTGGTTCTACCACCACGATCATATCGGCATTCTCTGCTTTTAGTCTTCGCCTACAAGCAGGCTTCTTTCTAGCTCGTATTTTAAAACCTGGCCATGAAGGACTCATTCTATTCATTACTAATCAATTTAAATGATTGATCACCAATTGGGCAGGTTATGGCCTTGAAATCACTAGTGTTTGCTAAAGGAATTTAAATGTAAAAATATAGAAACATTCTTTAGTTGTACATCACGAATACACTTTTCTTTTATCAGATACAAGCCATAATTGTCTATGTAGAGTTGGAGATGTTTAAACAAAAATGCATCACTTAAATGAGAGATCTTTATCAGTTCCTCAGGTTAGACAAAGCCAGCAGTGGGCCAAAGAAGGCACAGGAAGAAGCGAATCATGATTCATGAAGTTGGGCAGCAGTTTTATTAGTACTTTGATATTGTTTCTGATAAAGTGGCTACAAGCACTTATCAAAAGTGCATTAATGGATTACCAAATACTGCAACATAGATGGAATCCCCCCAAAGCTAAAGAATGAAGGCAGCAAAGAATATAGTAAATATTGCAAGAGTGGAGAACAGAAAGATTTAAAGCTGATTGAGGCTTGATTACATGCAGCGATGAGAAAGTAATAATGCATGGTTGAAACATCACTAGTGTTCAACGAGAAAAATCATGACTTGTTTTGATTTTTTATAAATGTTCTCTTAAAAGAAGAATCATACAGTTCCCATGTATTAAATACCCTTTGTGACTATTTATTTCAGAGAGGATAAACAAAAAAAAAATACATCATATATGATAAGAGTGCTTCAAGTCAGTTCCTTCACAGTTTGTGAAGGAAGCCGGTCATCGGGCATAGATCAAAAAGAGGGGCTAATCATGGAGCTGAGCAGCAATATAAATAGCAGTTCAGATAATATTTTTGATAAAGCAGCTAGAAGCACTTGCTGAAAATGCCTTGGTTGCTTCATGAACAATGAATTAATGATGGCATGACCCAAAAAGCTAAAACACCAGGATAAGAATGACTACAAGAAGCTTAAAAGAGTGGAGGATGTAGAGGCTGACAACTATAGAGATGACATGATCATGGACAATGCCGAGGCCCAGGTAATGTAAGTGCCTCCATTTTGTATGAGAGGGTTGGAAGAGACAGGACATAGAGAAAGCAATGTTCCAAGCTTTAACCTGATTGGCTGATAACAAAATTATCTACTGAAAATGAATTAAAATCAGAAAACAGAAACTAAAAGAGATGGGTATACCAGAGAGAGATGAGAGAGAGTGAAGGTTAAAGTAGCCACCAAAAAATCACTGCAAGATAACATGATACGTGAACTCCACCTTCAAACTATAATTGAAGTGTGCAGTAGCCCATACTAGAATTCATTACCTTTATATTACTCCATATTGAATAATCCACTTGGGATTTTCTCTGAAACTAAAATAATGTAACAATCAAAAATAACCATATAACCATGACAGAGTCATTTCCTGATTGAAGGGTGTATTCATGCTTTAATTGCCCTGAGAGATTGGACAGCTTTAATTTCCACCAATTTTTCTCTTCTTAAAAAAAGTATCAAGCAAATATAAAGCAGTAATGAAGGCATCACTAGTTCAAACACATTAATTATGAAAAACAATAACAAGATCCGAGTAAAGTATTCATCGAGGAATCACTGAGATCGAAAAACTAGAAACAAAAACATGTAAATTGGCATCAGATAGATGGGGAAAAAAGATCCTTTACTCAAATTCTTTTTGACACCTGTTTTTGAATTTTGTATTGTGAAAAGTTCTTTTGATCGTGACATTTACTAGCACAATCGATTGTCAACTGGATTTGTTGTTGTTTCTACTCTGGACTTGATATATGAAACCCAGGCCGTTTAATTTGTTAATAGGACAATTAAGCTGCTTTTTGTATATTCAGTTTATTACAGTGACCGGGCAGGCAACTAGGAAAAAGCAAGCATGACAAAGTTTTGATAACAGTCTGAGCTACCTTATCTCTGTCTGGGTTAAGAAAGTATTACAGGAGAAAAATTTAGTTCCTAGACAGAAAACAGTTCTGATAAGAAATGCCCAAGTACATAAAGGAACCCAATTCTCTAACTTCACAGGATAAAATTCCATTACTACAGTAGAAGAGTGGTGTGAATTATGTTTGCACCATATCACAGGAAAAGAAGATTTTGATTCAATACTAAAATAAGTTTGCCTTCAGATTAGTACAACCACGAAAATAGAACATACTGCATCTATTTTCAAGCTCTTCAGTGCCTGTTACAGTGAGTCAAAAGAGTTGATTCTCGAATCCACACAACTGACACTGTCGTGCAATTAGCTTATGTACATATAAACTTCTACCGAACATAAAACTTATTGCATTTAGAAATGTAGTTTCTTAACATCTTCGCAACATACCTGTGAGAATAAGATATCTCAGGAAACTACATTTACGACCTCCATCATCTTAATCTCCTTAAGCAGCTTCACCACCTCCAGCATGCTGGGCCTCTTCCATGGCTCATCGGCTGTACACGCTCTAGCAACTGCTAGCACCTGCATCATCTGTTCTCTCCAGAAGTTGGCACCTGACAGCAAAAATGGGTCAAACACTTCATGCTCCTTTCCACGCCCTACCATCCACCTCACCCAACCCACCAGATTTCCACCCCCCTCCACCTCCTCCTGTCCTGTCGGAGGCCGTCCAGTCAGCAATTCCAACATTACCACCCCAAAGCTATAGACATCTCCTTTTGCTGTTGCTTTCATTGTCAGCCCATATTCTGGTGGGATGTATCCAAATGTTCCTGCAAGATCAGTACTCACATGGGTCTCACATGCGCTGATTATCCTTGCAAGGCCAAAATCAGCAACTCTTGGCTCAAAGTTTTGATCTAGTAAGATATTGCTTGATTTCATGTCTCGGTGTATAATATGGGGCACAAAACCATGGTGCAGGAAGGCAAGCCCCCGAGCAGACCCTAGACAAATTTTGAATCTTGCTGGCCATCCAAGCACCTCAACAGCATCAGCTCGGTTCCTCAGCCACACCTCAAGACTGCCATTTTCCATGTACTCATATATTAAGAAGCGCTCATCATTGAAAACGCAGTACCCAAGCAATGGCACCAGGTTCCTGTGTTTTACCTTCCCTATTGTCTCCATCTCAGCCAAGAATTCTCGGTCACCTTGGAATTGGCCACCACCGTGGAGCCTCTTGACTGCAACCATCCGACCCTCAAGCAGAACTGCTTTGTACACTGTGCCAAACCCACCATCACCTATAATGTGGGCCTTGCTGAAATTCTCGGTTGCTTTCAAGATATCATTTAGTGTAAGCCGCAGCAGAGCATGCTCAAAAGTGGCCAAGTTGATGCTCAGTGGCTCCTTCAACTTCTTTCCCAAAAGCTCATCACTGGATGCTGGCTCAATGGCTGCTGGCTTGGCCTTATTAACGGAGACAAGAGCAAAAGATTTCTGCCTCAGTGCCCTCCATTTAAGCAAACAAAGTAGCAGCGCAAGCATGCCAGCTGCAACACCAAAAGTGATACCCCAGAGAGAAGCTTGGGTTAGTGCATGTGAAGATGGATAAGCTACCAAAGGAGCAAGGTGATTGGCTGCACATGGGTCGGTTGCACTACAACTCTCTGGCTCATACCCGACGAAGTTGTTGCCAGAGAAGTTAACAAATGAAAGACCAACGATATTACAGATGTCACATGGGATGGCTTCCTGGAAATCATTGTTGGAGAGGTCAAGATAGGTTAGATAATAGAGATTGGAGAGGGAAGATGGCAAGCATCCTGTGAGATTGTTGTTGTGGAGATCAAGTACAGCAATGGAAGTAAGATTGGAGACTGACTCTGATAAGCTGCCAGAGAAATAGTTGTTACTAGCATTGAATATGAGAAGGGAGCTGACTCCTCCAGATATATTATCAGAAAAAGGAATGGATCCAGAAAGGGAGTTCTGGCTGATGTCAACATATGTAAGGCTCTTGATACTAAATATAGACTTTGGGAAGGGACCAGTCAATCTGTTGCTGGATAAGTTGAGCTTCACTAAGCTTGGTAACATGGTGCCTAAATCACTAGGGATAAGACCATCTAGTTGGTTGTTTGAAAGAAGGAAGCCTTGTAGATTTTTCAAAAGAAAAGGCTGAGGCAGAATTGGGCCCACAAGGGAATTGAAAGACAAATCAATGAAGGTCAGATTCATTAGATTGACCAGCTCAGGAGGGATGCTGCCAGTGAGCCTGTTACTTTGCAAGCGCAGCTCCTTTACCACAGCACAGTGCTTAATTGTTGCAGGAATCTGTCCTGTTAGATTGTTATAAGACAGATCAAGCACCCCATAGTGCTGGTTGAACTCGGAATCTGGGTATGCCACCTGCTGAAATCCAGCACAGATCTCTCTGGGTATATGGCCAGAAAGTTGATTGTTGGATAAAACCAAATTGTCAAGCAGCTTCAGCTGAGAGATAGCTTTAGGAACAGGACCAGACAAGTTGTTCGAACCCAGATCCAGTGCCACAAGGCTTGTGCAGTTGAAAAGCACTGGCGGGATCTCTCCAGACAATCTATTTCCATGGAGAGACAAATTCGTCAGGTTTTTCAATTTCCCGATGGAGCTTGGGATGGCACCTTCAATGAAATTGTTGTCCAGTTGCAGCCTCTGGAGACCGAAGATTTTACCAATGCTGTCTGGAATTTGACCACTAAGTTGATTGTTGCTAAGCGATATTTCCAGAATGGTCGAGGACTCCCACAGCTGATCAGGAACCTTCCCAGAGAAGTTATTCTGTGACAATTCCAGTGTAACAAGAGGTAGTTCACTTAAATAGCTTGGTATTTCGCCATACAAATTGTTTCCCATAAGGATCAAATCAGTGAGATTCAAGCATGCTTTGAAGGTTTCCTTTATGCTGCCTGTGAATTCATTCTCAGATAAAGATAGAAGAGTCAACGACTTAGCTTCACATATCTTGGACGGGATTTCTCCTGAAAGCTGGTTGGCATCAGCTGAGAATGAACTGAGGTATTGCAGATCCAGTGGAGGCAAAGACCCAGTGAATTTGTTCTTACCCAACCTAATAGAGTTCGCCTGTTTCCAATTTGAAATCCAGGTGGGAATTGGACCTGACAGATGATTTCCTTCAACAATAAATGTGTTAATAGCTTCTAGTGCACCAAGACTGTCTGGCAGAGGACCTGAAAAAGAATTGAATGACAAGTCTAGGATCTTCAGATTTTTGCAGTGGCCAAGCTGTTCCGGTATATGTCCGGCGAGTCCAGCATTGGCAGCAACCAGGTATACTAGATTTGTCAACTCTCCTATACCTGGAGGCATCTCCCCATCAAAATTGTTCTCTGATATGTCTAAATCCGTTAGACTTTTAAGGTTCGAGATTTCCTTGGGAATGTTTCCAGTCAACTTGCAATCATGGACTGAAAAAACTTTGAGCTGCTTTAAGTTGCCAATCTCCACCGGAATACTCCCAGTTAAGCCATTCGATCCCAGCCAAAGTGATTCCAAACTTGTCAATCTGCCAATTTCCTTTGGAAGAGCTCCTGTCAAGCTATTGGACGAGAGGTCAAGTGTCAAGACATTCCCCATAGAACCAATGCTAGAAAATATTGAACCACTGAACCCATTTCGGCTTGCATCTAGGTGCAGGAGTCTGGTAAGATTTCCCATGCTAGAGGGTAGCATTCCAGAGAAGGAGTTCATGCTGATGTCCAGAAACTTCAGGTTCTGTAGGTTACCCAACTCTGGTGGGAGGCTTCCAGAAAAGAAATTCTGCGATATGGAAAGTTTCGTTAGATTTTTAAGCTGTCCAATGCTGGGGCTCAAGCTTCCAGAGAAGAAATTTGAGTAGAGCACCAATTCTTTGAGCTTTGTCAAGTTGGCAAACGAAGGCAGAGGTCCAGAGAGTTCATTCTGGCTTAAATCCAAGTACTGTAGATTCTGCAAGTCATCTAATGATTGTGGAACTTGACCAGAGAACCCACAGCCGCTGAAGTTAAGCCGTGTTAGAAATCTGAATTCCCCAATGCAGCGTGGAATCAGTACGTTGAGAGGTACATAGGATAAGTCAATGGCCCGAATAGTCGGACCTGCACAGGTAATGCCCGACCAGTTGCATGGTGGGATTTGTGCATCAAACCAGCTTGGAATGAAATCTTTTGCATGGGCAAGTGAATCTCTAAGATTGAACAACTTTCTGATGTCACCAGTATTATCAGCATTTGAGATGGATATGCAGAGGATGAAGCAAATGATGAAGAAAGAGTGAAAATGAGACAACTGATGCTTCGGTGTGCGTAGCATCATCCCTATGCAGCTGATCTTGCTAGTTAAACTGAAGTTTTGAAGGTTCGGAGGATTTCAGCCTTTGGATTGAAGGGAGTTTATCTGCACAAAAGAACAAAGATAAATAAGATCCACAAGAAAATTCTTTTCACTAAACAAGCAATTTAGATGATGCACCAAGGTGTTCTCTTGCAAATAAATGAACAGAAATATTATTAATTAGAAACAAAAATGACAGGAATTAGCAAATTCATTTTGCAAGACAGACGTGGGAACAGATTAGGTGCTGGGATGAACACATCTCATGATTGTTCACACAAAGCCCTTAACTTAAGCGACATTCTGTCAACAGACGTTGCCTTCAATTTAAAGAAGAAAAAGAAAATTACACTAATCAGACAGTTACAACTAAGATATATCTGCTCTACTAAAGTACAACAAAATTCACCCAGATATGCTCGAATACTAAGGCTTAGGGGTGACGATCAACCCAGCTTGGTACTAGTAAGTTAATATCTCACATCAAGTAACTCAGATTGCAGCACATTTCATTTTCTATCCACTAGTAGCTTTCTCTTGATATATTTGGAGCTTCTACATGATCCAACAGATTGAACACAAATAGCTCCACGATATGCTATTATCATGTGATGTACAATTCATTTGTAGCAAATTTCATGTTTTGTCCACACTGAGCCTCCAATTGCTCAAAAAATAATCCAGGATCAAAAGTTTGAGAAACTGGATGAGTCCATGATTTGCTCACGAAACTCCTGATGCATGTCTAAAAGCAATAAAATTTGAGAAGTTCAAACAATGCAAAAAGTGCTAGCCCGTCCATCTTGAGACTGCAACTGCTATAAGCCTTGCACTTTGCAAAATCCTTCCAACCAAAATCCTAACAATTTGATGCTGGAAGCCTGGAACTGCATATGATTTTCTCTCCTTTTTTTTTGAAGGATTAAACAGAATTAAAAAAAACATTAGGTGCAACCAGCTGATGGGTTTGCATAAAATATCATATATGTTAAAAATACAAACAGGAAATTACTACCAATCCCTACAGCAGTACAAAGATGATGCAGCCATAGCATTCATCTAACAGATAAGCATTTCATTACCTTCGAATACAACCTAAACCAAGTTTCTTAAGATCTATACCACCAAAGAACAGAAAACAGTAAAACAGATGATATACTCAAGAAGGGAATATGCAACGTTACCATTTAAATTTGATGCCGAGACACCACCTTCAGCTGGAGCACAGGCTCTTTAACACCCGCAAGCACAAAGTATAGTCTCCTGAAAAGGAGAAAAGTAGTAAGGAAAGAGATAATAAAACAAGAATCTAGCTACAGCATGGACGACTATCAACATGAAACAATCATGACCACATATAGTGCGGTCCTATACAGTTGCACCAGCACAATGGAAAAGCTAGTACTTTAGTAAAACTTAACATTATAAAAATCTAAGATCTAGCTGAGTTATGCCAAACCCATAATTTTCCAGCATATAGAAGCAAAGAGCTACCACAAAAAATGCCAACTTTTTGCCCTTACCAGCTGAGTATAGCAATTAGAGCAAAAAGTTCACCACAAAAACCGGAAGCGGAAAGGCTTCAACAAATAATTACTGAATGAAGAAATTAAAAGAAAGAACAAACAAATTTATATAAAAAGAAGCTTTTGGAGAGATGAAAACAAACAAAGAAGTAACAGAAACACCCAAAAAGCTTAAAAAAGAAGGGACCCAGGAAACGCAAAAGGTGGGTTTATGCACACAGCTTTGCATGACCCAGCGGAACCAAACCAGCCACCATAAAGATAGACCGAACCCTTACCACACGCACGCATAGATAAGAGACAAACCTAACACAGCAGCACAAAAGCCATACACCAACCCACCACCAAATCTCCCTTCCCTTCAGCCAGCTGGAGGAATTGGGAAAGCCACACTTTACCGCCACCCCATTAAAGACAGCTCCTCCTTTCTCATCACAACCCAAAGGCTGGCTTAAACTTGAAAATAGGACATTAAAGCTAGCTTGAGACTTGAGCCAGAACCCCAGAGAGAGAGAGAGAGAGAGAGAGGAATCTCCCACCTCATGCCACAGAGCTCTTCAATATAAAATGAAGCTGGAAACAGAAAGTTGGCAGAGAGGGAAAGCTCCTCGTCCTATCAACGCTGAGGAAAGCAAGTGGAACACAAAAAGAGGCCAAAAACCCTAAACCCTAAACCCAACTCACAGTAGTGGTGGCTACCAACTGAAGCTTGGGTTTCTCGAAGGCTGGGGATTGGGAGAGAGACGACTGGAGCAAGAAAGGCGCCGTCTTTATACTTTATTCGACTCGAAAACCATGAGATATGGGATTTTTTAATAGTAGAACAGATAAAGCCCAAGCCATGAAACAGGACTGGACGCTTTCCCTGTTCTAATCGGCGCAATAACATAAAATAATAGGGGAGGATCTAAGCTTCGTCTCTTTTTATAAAGAGATGGGATTAAATAGAGGGCAAATCCTCCGTGAATCCATCCACTTAGGGATTTAAAATAAGATCGATCGCGTCTGGAGAGTACGAGCTGAGATTTTTTAATTAAAAATGAACAACGAGGATTTTTTCTTTTATTTGTGAATAAAAGATGGAATTTTGGACCCAGTGGAGAATGCGAAGCATAAAAATAGGAATCTAAAAGGGAAAAAAAAGGATCGTATTTCAATTAAAGGCGAAGGTTTTCGAAGAAAAATACTGAATAATAATGCAGGAAAAAGACTGATAAAAACCAAGAACCCTAGAAAAAAACATCCTCCATTTTTCTCAAAAAACCTTTCCCTGAAAAACAAAACAACGGATAACCATGGAAGAGATCATCTCGACGGTTTAATAAGCATTTTTTTTTCAAAAAAAAAATCTTAGAAACATCAAAAAAAAAGACTAGAGATCTAAACCATACACTAACGTTCTTCTGTATCAAATACCCCGAGAACAAAGAGCTGAGAGAGGAGGAGAGAGATGAATTAAAAAGGCCCGCCATTCATGAACCATTGAACTCCAGAAAAAGAAAGGGATAGAGAGAAGAAGAGAAGAGAAGAGAGAGCTAACAAAAAAAGGGACTCGCCATTGAAGAACGTCTTCCAAACGTCGTCGGAGTGGAGCCAATGAAGAAGAGCTGACGCCGAAGGGAAGGAGAAGAAGTCTTCTTCTTGGGTGTTTTCAAATGGAGATCTCCCTTTGTTCTTCTTCTTCTCCTTCTCGTTTAATTGAACACTTGTTCTCTCATGGCAGTACTCTCCCTGGCATGAAAGAAGCGTGGGCATGGAAGAGAGAGAGAGAGAGAGAGCTTTCCTTCGCTCTCACCGGCAGTCACAAGCGGCCAAAACTTGACGGTTACTACAGTCAGAGAACCATGCGTTCGCGCTGCCACCACCACTCGGCACGTGACACACACGTGGAGGGATGGAATAGAAGGACAGTCTGATGAATGGCTCTGATCCTGTCAATCAATAAAATCATTACATTTAATTTTGTCATGATTTAAGAAAAAGTTATATTCATCAGGATTTTTAAAACCTCCATGGTCAATGCTAAGACATGGTGAGATCTCGTTAGATGGAGAGGCGATGGAAAGGAGGAAAAATAACGATGGATAGGCTCTGATTTTGCTAAATCCAAATCTATGCCCATTGAGATTTTGAGTCAAACATTTGATCCATGTCTTCTATATAAAGATTTGGTTAATTACGAAGCATCGAGTTCAAGTTGGATGGAGATCATGAGGTCTATGCATCCATCGTGCATCAAATATTATATTTTGAAAAGTTATTCATGTTAAATTATCCATGCACCGAAAAATTTATTAATAAACATCCAATGCATATTGTAAAAATTAAATTATAAATAATAAACAGTTATAGTTAACTATATAACAATAATTGACGAAAACTTGAAAAATAGACTTTACTTAAAATCAAGTATAAGACTCAAGCATATTTTTGACATGTTATAACTTTTTTTGGCTATATAATAGAATTATATATATTTATTTTCCTGCTTGAAAAATTTAAGTTCGCTTGCAGCTACCAACTCTTACATGAAATAGCATAGATTCAAACAAATAAATGCATTGCTTGTGTATGAAATGTTACAATTACATGAGACTTTTTCATGACAGCAACATACTAAAAGGTTCCTTCTCTGATTTAATAAAAGACGGTTGGCTAATCTTGCCTCTCTTTTAATTTTAAAAAAAAATACTCCTTTTTTTAATTTATTAACCTTTAGCTTTTATGGAAGTGGAGCATGTGTTATTTGATGGGCATGTTATTAGATTATCAGATAGAACTGGCTTTAGTTATAACTTATAAAGGAACAAAATGAACATTGTCGATCAAACTTCTATTTGAGTCATGAGATGGTGAAATTGTTAACATTACACATTTATGTGTTATATGTCAAATTTATGTGCAAAAATCTTACTAGTTAGTCTAGATCATTTCTACTCAATGCTGATACAATTTATTTCAATTACTTACCAACATTACCACTGAACATTATATTGGATTGTACCTCCTCTGGCTCTTTAAGCAAGAGGTCGGAGGGTTCGATTCTAAGTAGCAACATCTTCGTCTCGATCCGATTCGTGAATCCTAATTCTATGAGTGATAACTCAGTCTACCTCCACGTCTAAGCTCCAGTTTAGATAGACCAAGAAATAAATTTTACCTACCATCGTTCATCCATTAGCCAATTACGCGCATGGAGATTAGATTGCTATTGGATCATAAACAAACTTACCACAAGAATTCCCATATACTAATAATTTTTTGTTAAAGAAACTCGATATAAATTTTAACTTAAGTAAGGGGTAATAAATATAACCTAACGGGAAGTCTTTCAAAACCCATCATGATGGCCATTATTTTGAACTTTGACTCATATTCAATATCTGAACCTAAAGCCCGCGTTACGTCACACCAAGAGGGGAAGGACAAAGAAGCTAAAACATGACACCACACTCAGTAGGCATAAATAGCTATTAAACTCAAGTAAAGATCTAAGACCACATTAATACCCACCCCTCCCTAGGTCTACGAACCTGGCCTCCGTCCACCCTCTTACAGTTACCTCACCGGTAGGTGATCATAACCCAATTCATGCATGCATGCATGCATGCCTCGGTAGCCGAGATCCAACGGCAGCAGGATTCCACGGAGAAATCAAAGAATGCAAACGTAAAAGAATTAAAGCAATGGAAGTTTATATGCGGCATCAAAACCTACCCATCATGAAGCTTTGGAGCAACGTGGAAGGTGAAGGCCTCTTCCGCATGAAAGCTTCTATGGGTATCTACGTATGATACTTGTGTCACGAGTGTGTGAGAGCTGGTTTTGACGCTGGTCTCCTTCCCCTCCGTCTGATACGGCATCAACCTCTGATACTCTGACAGCATTCCGTTTCTAGGTGTCTTGTGGCAGCCCCTACTTTACTCTCGTACTCGGCTTTCTCCTTTCATAGCCCTGCTTTTATGAAAAGGCTGCAACGAAAGGAGATAGAGAGAGAGAGAGAGAGAGAGAGAGAGAGAGAGAGAGAGATGGGGAGAGAGAAAAGATGGTGATCACAGGTGTTAAGCAAGGGAGGGCAGGAGAAATTTTTTTTGACATTTGAGAAGACGTACATGTGGAGCTAAAACGCACGGATGGTGACGGGAACCGAGCCCATGAAAAGAAGAGTGTGGTCAAACTCAGCCCAACTTGTAAGAAAAATTCTACGCAGTCCCCATGCTTTACCCGTGAAGTTACTGACCGACGTGGTGCTTATGTGGTGCCAACTTAAATGGTCTAGTCTCCGCGAATATCGGCTTTTTACTTGTGCCACGTCGGATGGGTGAGTTGGGGATCCGAAATTGGCGTTGTATATGCGTTCGTTGTCTCTAAAGTTGTCGTATCGTAATTAATACATGACCTGGTTAGAGCTGCCAATGGCCCGGTCTAAAAGGTGGGGATCTTTGGATGATTTTTTATCTTTTTTATTTTTTGGACGTATATCCTTCAAATTATATAATATTTTTTATAAATATGTTCTTAAAATTATTTTATATATATATAATCATAAAATATTTATTTTGTTTATATATTCTTTTATATATATATCCATACCCATACAATCTAACATCATTAAAAAAATAAATAATTTAAATTTAAAATGACTAAAATATCCTTATAGGTAGATGCGCAAAAAAAAACTTATAAGGATACACATGCAAATAGCAACTTTGGAAGGATATTTATGCAATTATGCATATTTAAGAGGGTATATACTTAAAAAAATTCAATAAAAATGACCAAAATTCAGTAAAAATAATTTATTTTTTAATAAAAAATGACAAAAAAGATTAGTATTATCATGTCACATGATCTCATGTTAATATAAACTCTTATGAAATTAATTATATTGCTTTTATAAAATTTTTGCCTCAAAAATAAATAATAACTCAATATTTACAAATTACTAAAAATTATTTTATTGATCTAAGCATTTATAATTAATTTAATTTTGATATGCATTAATCTTTAAAACATAATGAAGAATATATAGATATTATAGATTCAATAATAATAATTATATCAAAAGCAAATAGAGAATAACATTATCAAAATAATTATCTAATATTCAAGTTTGACCTGATCATGATCTTAAAAAAAAAGGGCAATGTGGGTCAATTTTTTTTTTTTAACTTGTCAATCCAACTGAATCATCCAAAACTTAGCAAGTTTCATCCAAATTTTGATTTTTGTTTAATAGATTCTTTTGAATGTATACCTTTCTAACTATGAGAAATTGTATAAATATCCTCGTAAAGTTACTATTTGCTTATGTACCCTTATAACTTTTTTTTTTGCACATCTACCCATAAGGCTATTTCAGCCATTTTAGTTTTAAAATATTTATTTTTTAACGATATTAGATAGTATGGATATATATGCAAAAAAAAGAAGTAAATAATAATTTTATGAGGATATTTATGTAATTTTATATATTTAGAAGGGTATATATGTAAAATAAACTCTTTTTTTGGTTAGAAAGCGATCTTTTGGGCTAACTTGGTCCAATGAAAGGCTCAGAATTATTGCTATTACTATGATTTGTGAACAACTTCGGGTCGTTATTACTGTTTGCTTGAAAATAGCAATTAAACGATACCATTTTTATGTTATATGACGAAATAGAGTATTAACATTAGTTAATAAAATATTTCAAAGTTGATTCTCAATTAAAATGGAAAATAATATGATATTCACAAATAATTGTTTGGGCGAATAATATCATTTTAAGAGGCATCAGTTTATTTTTGGATGAGTTCCAGGAAGGGCTGAAATTGATAAGTAACAGCTTTTATTAATTTTAAAATGTAAATAACGATTTTGAGGGTGTCTGGTATTTGAGAGAAAAAACAGAGCACCATTAATATCTTGGTCCTACATTTTTTTTAACCTTTTCTCTTTCTTTTCTAGTTTGGGATAAGACATCATGAGTTCATAGGGTCATGTGGTAATGTTAATGTTATTATCATATTATTATTTAGGAATATTAATTCTAGTGTTACTATATCATTTTATTATTTATATAATCTGAATATTCTCACAATATCGTAATATTATTATGATAATATTATTTTATCATGTGGTAAGATATTCCAAAAATTTTATTATTTATTGTTACTATATCATTTTATCATGTGGTAAGCTATCCCAGAACTTCTGGAAGGAAGCTATAAGCAATTCATCCGGGTCGTAGCTTTCTCTTTGCCCAAAAAAAAAAATTGGCAACTCTCAATGTTGGAAATATCTATATGCTAAAATCTTATAAATCTCTTTTATGTGATTATATTATTTTATCTTCGATATTTAATTAATGGCTTTCTACACACACTACATAAATAAATTAAATTTTGATATTATCTGGTTTGAGGCGCACTATAAAAAGTACTTTCTTTAGAATTAAATTTGTTTTGCCCAAATGCAAACAATTGATGACGGTCTACTTCCAAGATCCAACAAACTAATTTATGTTCTTTCTGAAGAAAGGAGAATCATGGTTGAACTTAATTAGATGCGTTAAAAAATCAGCAAATTTGATTGAAGCAATCACTCTTAATCCTCTTGTATGTGGATATAATCATCTTCTTAAATGCTTAATGGGTGTACTTGAGCTCACTCACTTAGTACTCTCAATTCTCTTCTCTAATTTGGAGTTATTCAGATGGAAAGAAGATATTTTGATGGATGGAAAGTATAGTCCCTTTTTAATTTATAAATATGAAAGGGTGAGTATGATTAGATGCTTAAGCATCCTTTTGTTGAATGCATCCCTTCACATAATCCATCCATTCATCGAGGATTGTATCCCTTGAGATCACCATCATATCATATGCATCTTTTCATCTGCAGAAGTCTAATTCCAAAGGGTCCATATGCGAAGCATCCTTTCGGAACATCTTGTGAGAAGAGAAAGCATCTTCTTTTTAAGATACCATGTGAAAACAATTAGAAATATGTTCGTAGAATTTTAAGAGAGAAGAGAGAGAAAAATAAAAAAAAAATAAAACTTTTCTATTTACAAAACCAAGTTATTTGGGGGCCTAAGATAAATTTTTATATTTAACTAGATTTATATTTTGATAAATATCTAATAAAAAATTCTAAAATCTCAAAATTTTGATTTAAATATTTTATTACTAAACCAAGGGTATCTAAAAAAAACTTTCAGGTCCTGCATACAGGCTATCCCAGTCAATTTGCATTAGCGGAGAAGATGAGTGGCCAAACACGTAATCGTCGAAATTTTTTAAAATATCTTCATGCTTAGTGAACTCAATATGGTTCTTCTATATTTTTGTTATGTGGTGTCTATGCTTGTGATTGCTTGCTGTCCATGGAATAAACTAGTATTGAAGTTGTTGGAGTTTTAATTAAAAAAAAATTTAAATTTTTGTTATTCCCTAACCTTTAGTTGTTTTAAATATTTTTAAATATTTTTTTATGATATGCTTCTTTCAGAAGAGTTGTGATTCTTCGAAAGAGAACATTTGTTTTCGAAAAGATATGGTGTTTTCAAAATATTACGTATCTTTGGAATCATCACGTTTCTTCGGTCTTGCGAATAGAATTTATAAATAAATTTCTTTAGAATTAATCCTAATCTAATCCGATTTTTCTTTCTCACTAGTACTCTATCTTTTACCGAAAAAGTTCTTCCACCCTTCAACTTTCTATTTTCTATCTCTTTTTCTTTTCTGGGCACCTGAAGGAGTGGTCGGATCAAGCCTCCTCAACGATTGTGCTTGTTAGAGAAGGATCGGGTTGAATCGGATTGTTGTACCTTGAAGATAAGATTGCTACAAACCTACACGTTAGGGGCGAATCACATTTTTAGGGCAGAATATATCATATGTCTTGATTTAGATAAGCTCTTTTCAATTTTCTAATTTTATTTTAGTTGATTATTTCTTTATCATACTTCTATATAATAAAAATATAGCAGTTCCTAGCAAAATAATTTTTCAAACAGAAGTTGCCGTCTTGAGCCCTTATATCAGAGCTCGTTGTTTCCAATAATTTTCCTCCAAACCCAAGAGCCTTTTTACAACTTCATTTCTCTTTATCTTCATCACCAAGTGCCGGCACTCATTACTTTTTATCAGTGTTATCGGTGGTGTTAAGAAGTTCAATCTCAGAAGCATTATTCTGCCTTCTTTCAATTTCCCATTCTTTAAGTTTGGTCCTGAGAGAGCGAAGATTAGTAGAGATCCAACGCACACTATTTTCCCCCTCACCGCGAAAAGATGTCCAGCAATTTCTAACAACAGCCGCAAAGCCAGGTTCTCTCATCCACCAATTCTCAAATCTGATAAGTGTTTGGCTTAATGGGAGTAGTCTTAAGAGTATTGATAAAAGCTTTTCGATAGGAGAGAGGCAAGGAAGCTTCCGGCCCGTTTAATGGAAATCAGAAATCTATCGATAAGTTCCAGATTTCTCATAAAATCAGCAAACTCCAGAGCTGGTCAATATTCTCGTTAGAATTCGCTTGTCTTCATATGGCTGCCGTTAAAGCTTTCTTGTTTATTTGGCTTGAATTGTATCTTGTATTATATGGCCATCTACGAAGGTACTGTGTTTGTTCTAGGGAGGCTTTTTGTTAGTTTGGATTGTGGCATGTTAGGTGTGCTTTGTTCAAGTTGTCACCAATCAAAAAAGTCCTGCCATGTTTGTCGCCTCTATCTTCTGTTCTTTGGCTTGGATGGTTTGTTTGCTGTGCCTCCATGCTGACTACTGCATTGAATATTAAAGGGCTGGGCATGGCCTCCTAAACTAAGGTTGTTGGAGAACTAGTCCTCTCTTCGAAGTGTAACCTTATTGCCTTACAAGAGTCGAAGCTAGCCCAGGCGTCCCCTTCTTTTCTCAGATTGATTGGTGGTATTCTGTAATGAACAGCTGGGTTGTGTCCATCCCTATCAAAGGTTCTTCAAAACTTCAGAAGCCTGAGCATACCGATGAGGGTCAAGGCCAAGTCCACAATCTTTACCCTAGTTGAAACAGCTCCTCCGGAGCCAAGGAGCTAATAAGCAAGTCCTCCTCTTCTGCAGCTGGTGCAACAGCAGCGGTCTTGTTCTTGGTTGCCTTCTTCACTTTGCAGCGTCCATCACCATGAGTGACCCATACAAATAAGGAAGATATACAAGCCGGATCTTCTACACGAAGAAAAACTTCGAGATCAGATTAGTCAAGCTCCTAAACTTAGGTTGCTTCAAGCCAGTGTGGGGAGTAGCTGTACCTGAGAAGGTATAAATCTTCCTTTGAATTGCTTTAAAGAACAGAAGCACGCAGGTGAAGTTCTCTCTAAATAAGGCTGGGTACGTAGGAGTAAGCTTTGCATGTCTCCTGTGTAGTGCAAGTGTCCTTCCGTTGGATGCGTTTGGTAAGCGCTCAAACTACTTCAGCTTAAGTTGGTGGGATGGCCGCAGAACCTTCAATCACTTTGGACCACATGAACAGGCAAAAAAAAAAAAAAATCGTCCATCAAGGCAGTTCTCTCCAAAACTCTCCACACCTTCTAAACTACTATGGTGTAAACTTATGCTCTTCAAAGGATCTGGACAGCCACAAAAACATTGTAGCTCTTCTTGGACCAAAAAAACCTTTAAACTATGGGGGCACCTCTTCTTCTGTTCACCTCCCTCATTTTTCTTTTCTTTCCATTGTAGCCATTCTTTCATCATTCTAATAATACTGAGGAAGATTCTGCTTCCTCCGTTGCCCATCAAAAGAAAGATTAGCCAAGCTCCACCGAGGTACGGGGAGTGACCCTCTCCAACTGATCAAATCCAAGGACCAGCAGGGTAGGAGTGCTCGATATTGACGACGTTGCATGGGAGGACCCGTCAAGCCGAACCTACCATGTTTACCAAGTTTGAAGGATGTCAGTGTGTTCTGGGGAGGCCTTGTGGCCGGGAGAGAAGGGACTATCCAGTGTATTTTGGGACTTGTTATCTTTTGATTTCTTTGGATGTATTCATATCCACTATGTATGCCTATTTTAGTAAAGCAAAAAAAATTTGTTAGTGTGCAAGTTTACAAGCTCTTCGTGTGCGAACACATGGAGCCACTAGCTTTTGTTTTCATATCTTGTTGGTGTGCACTTGAGTTGTTTGATTTCATTTTCATAACTGTCCATGGATCCTGCCTTTTCACTTATGAGAATATTTCCCTAATTAGAGAGCACCATATTTTTTTTTAATGGCAGAAAGCCTTTCTAGGATCTTGAGCGCATTAAACCTTGTAATAAACCTAATCTTATAAATAGTCCTTTCTTCCAGCAATAAAATTTTGGGTGGCCTTGCCCGCCTCCCTTTCAATCAAAAAAAATCTAATCTTATTCTATTTCAGCATGGCAGATAGGACTGCAAAGTCTCTCTACAGACCCCTCTCCCATTATTTAGAAACCTTATTCAGAAAAAAAACCTTGTAATATACTATTATCAGGTAGCTTCAATCGATATATATGAAATAATTAAGAAATTACTCACATGCTACGATAGTCCAAACAACCTAAAGAAATTATATGGTGTTCCTGGGGTAATGGGCACCATATCTGTTGCAACTCAATTCGAGTTCAGTTTGAAATTAAGCACTAAAATATGCTTGTCTAAAACATTCTCAAAGAGCTAGTGATATTTGGAGTGTAACAAGGTCCTGCCCAACATAGGATCAAGTCGATCGAATCACTTTTTTTCTACTAACTAGAAATTTTGTGCAATTTACTCATGAAGTTGAAGCTTCCTGTAACAACTGTCAAACCTTTTATCAGAGGTTTCATTACATGATTACAAGTTCTTTATATAGTAATCACCAAAGCCCAATGCTCTCCTCTAGGCTTTTGAGTCCATAACCCATTCGAAATTCTTACAATTTTTTATTGTGATAGTGCCTCTTTCCTTCTTTCTTTTTTTCTTTCTTTCCTTCCTGCCTTCTTTGATTTGAGGTAGAAGATGAAGTAGTCGTCGCTTTCTTCTGTTCCTTGGGATTACGGACACCAATAGAAGAAGGGGCGAATGGAAGCATACTCAAGAATTTGGTGGTGCTTTGTGGGATAGATGAAAAATCTGCGGAAAGCTCGACGAACTCTTGTGAGAGAGGCATGGCGACTACTCTGCGACCCCGTCACCGCTTCCATCCACCATGCATAATGACTATGGTCTCGGTGGGCACACTACGCCAGCACAACACGTTGGAGACCATGTTCGGTTAGTCTTCGGTTTCTGAAGACTATATTCGGTTAGTCTTCTATTTCTGAACGTGCGAAGAGATCTTGGAGAACTCTCCATTGCAGATAGTGCAGAAGGTGGGTGTTTTACAGGTCTCAACTCCTCCATTGGAGATGTAGGCTGAGGAAGGTTAGAGGCTAAGAAAAAACCCTAATCTATGGGAAGGTGGAACCTTTTGCAGGGAGAAGATGGACAAGAAGAGAAAGTTTGGAATGAGGAGACCGATCCATAATGTTATGAAAGGGAACTTGGACGGAGGGGTCATGTTATAAGGAAAAAAAAAATCCTAATCTATGGGCGGGCACTAGAGAAACATGCTTACATCATAATATTAAATTAAACAAGAAATTGGAATACGTTACAAAATTAAATTGGTATACGTTATAAAATTTAATTTGCTATGCGTTACTGAATTAAAGTGCATATTGTCATTATATGACATTTTTGACCTTCCTAATCTTCTTAATTAATGAATGAGATATGCGAGCTACCTCAAGTATTGGTCAATGTATATTAAAATTTGTCTCCAATAACTAAAGTTTGTAGAGTTAAATTCGACCTGAAATCAGAATACGTTAAAAAATTAAAGTCGCATGCATTGCAAAATTAAATTAATATGCACTACAAAATTAAATTGCACATAAATTGTCATAAGATGAATGTTTCATACCTTCCTAATCTTTTAAATTATCAAGGTGAAAAGGCGGACACGAGGGCTCTCCAAATAAGTATTTTGGTTAATGTACACCAAATTTTGTCCTCATTAACTTAACTCCATAAAATTACATTAGATTAGAAATTAGAATGCATTATAAAATTAAATTGGTATGTGTTACCAAATTAAAATACATGGACTGCAGTTAGTTGGATGTTTCCTACCTTCCTAATCTTTCTAATAAACGAGGTGACAAAGGTGGACACTGGAGCTATCTCAAGTATCGATGAATGTATATCAAACATGCTGGAAAATTAAACCGATATGAATTATAAAATTAAATTGGTTATGCTTTACAAGATTAAAGTTTGCTAGGTTATTGTTAGACGACCATTTCATAGCTTCCTAATCTTCTTAATCAACAAGGTTGACATAAGCGGATGCCAAGGCTATCTCTCCAAATAAGTATTTGGTCAATATATACCAAATTGTGCCCTCATTAATTAAACTCTATAATATAAAATTAGTTTAGAAATTAGATTGCATTACAAAACTGAGTTAGTATGTGTTACAGAATTAAATTGGTATGTGCTATAGAATTATCCATTACAAGATTAAACTGCTCATAGATTGCCATTAGATGGACACTTTCTACCTTCCTAATCTTCTTAATGAATGAGGTGACAAAGATGGACATGAGGGCAATCTCAAATATTCGTAAATGTGTATGGAACTTTGTCTGAGTATTTAGCTCCATAACACTAAATTAGACTAGAAATTGTTACAAAATTAAATTGATATACATTACAAAATTAAATTGGTTATGTGTTACAAATTAAAGTGGAACAAAGACTACTATTAGATGGGATCTGCTTTCTTATTTTTCTTAATCAACATGGTGGCATAGGTGGACGTAGGGGCTATCTCTCTACATAAGTATTCTATAAATAAATACCAAACTCTATCCTTAGTAATTAAAGTCCATAACATTAAATTATACCGGGAGTCAAAATGCATTACAAATTAAAGTACATATAGGATACTTTTAGATAGAAGTTTCTTAACTTCCTAATCTTCTTAATCAAAGAGGTGATACATATGTGCTCTATTTCCAATGGGTCAATGAACATTGAACTGTCATGAATAACTAGATCCTGAAGTTTTTGCTACGTAAATGATTTTATTTCATTGAATAAATTATACAATGAGAATATTTGAGTAAAATTAGACATTATGAAATATAGTTGGACCAGGTCCACCATTGGATATACAATTTTTCAATGATGAGGTGAAGTAGATACGAGGGTTGTCTTTATATCAAGTATTAGTTAGTGCATATTAAACTCTGTCTTTAGTAATCAAATCTCACAAACTTTTACTGAATCTGTAGCCTACATAAAATGACCCAGGTTTCTAGGAATCCCCTAATTTGTAATGCCTCCTTTTTTTTTCTTCCAAAAAGCCATTCTAATTATTTTAGTTTCCATGCCCACTTGAAATAGAGGCTACCTATTGTTTGGTTTATTTTTTCTTCTCCATAAAGTGGTTATTCCCTTTCACTGCATTTCTTACTCCCCTCCCCTCCCCTCCTCTCCCTTTTCCTTTTTTCCTCTAAACTCCCACTAGTTTTTGGAACTCACCTCCACTTTCAATGTAGTCGAGATTCCTAAAACTCCTCCACATACTCCATTAGCAACGATTGTGATTGGATTCTACACATCAGCCTTGTTCGTGAAGATTCCTCCCTTCAATCTAGAGTTGCATAAGGCCACCATAGTATGAAGAGCTCTCATATCTTCGCTTCTCCATAACTAAAAGATAATGATCATTTTTCTTAATTTAAAATAGAAAAGGTAGAGGCTAAATTTAGGCTACAGTACCTTCAATTAATCTCAATGCAGTATATATAATCCATTTAATTTGTCAAGATGTTGGCACGTTTAGTTTGGAGGAAGTTTTGATATTTTCAAGTATATTAGTTAAAATGAACATGCATATACACAAACATGGAACTACAAATTAGTTTATCATTTTATTTTCCAAAATATCAAACTTACAAAATTTAAATAAAGCAACTAATTGTTATATTAGCAAACAAATAAATCAACCATTTGTTATATCAGCAAATCTCCAACATATATAATCAATCCACTATCTTTAAATTTACATTGAATGCATTTTGTAATTGCTCATTAAATGCCTCTTCTCTATATTAGGTGGCACAACATGGAAAATATCTTGTTTATCATTTTATGTCAATATTTTTTGTAGTATGTTGGTGATGAAGATAAAATTCACATTGTTTGATATTTCTAATTTCCTTCTCCTATGGAGAACTACGCTAATAATACTTTCACGGTGTCTTTCGATCATTATTCCCACTACAGGACTTATAAGATTGATTGAGGTTATTTCTGTGCCACCTCTTTCTTAACTTTGATTCCTCCAACATTGCTAGCTACCCCTACTTCCATGGCCATGCCTACCTTGATTTTGGCTTAAATGATGACATATGAGGTGTCATATATCATCATGTTCATCTCACGAGTTTTTGGGAGAGCAATGTATGATACAATTTTTTCCCTTCTAGGTTTTGGGATAATGGAGATGAGAATAATGCTACTGCTAAGTTCCTTTATAAAACTTTTTTATTGCTATTATTTCTATTATTATTATTATTTGCTAATTAGATCACTGATTTGGTTGTAGCATCATCCTTAGGCCAAGGCGTAGATTAAATTTGTGAACAAGAGTGTTGGCAACTTGCTTTGAAATCTTGATAGAGGTAATCTAAAGCAACGGGACTTAGCTTTACTACAAGTTGAGTTTCAGTCCCACAATCAAACATGAGTGGAGACCCTTCAAAGTGGCCTATAGAAATAACCCAAATGATGTTTTAAAATCTAGCACTAATTTTCCTAGTAGATAGGAGTAGCAAAAAGGTTGAGGACATGGTAGAGTATGTGATGTCCATCCACGAATCTACTAAGTAGTAGATAGAATCCAATAATGCCAAATAACAATGTCATTACTGATTGATTTAAGCAAGAGAAAATTTTTGAAATCGTAGATTTTGTGTGGCTGTCCTAACTAAGTCTAGTTGGTGGTTACAACAAACTGAGTAAGAAAAAGGTGGGGCCATGCAACTTGCTTACAAAAATCAACAATGTCTATCTATTGAAGTTTTTGTTGAAATTCTATAAGTCATCTCAAGACAGCTAATGTTTTTAATGCGTGGCACCTAATTTTTTGCAAAGGTGATTATTCAAATACAAGGTGTTCTAACTCAAGGGCGAGTTCCTTCTAGCCCTAGGAGAATAATGCAGTACATGACACAGTTGGCAAATATTATGATTAATTAGTCATGCCAAATCACATAGGAGCCAATGGATTCGCAACCAAGAACTCTAACAATTCAATTTTTATGTTAGAGACATCATTGGCTTTCGCTGAAGTTTTATATATTTTCAGTCTTGCCATTTTTAACATGTTTACTTTTATTTCTTTATGATCAGAAGTTCTATCTAGTTCATCAGTGGAGAAGTTATCTATGTAAAGTGGCTTAGGCTTTGTGGGGGAACCACCTCTATCTTTCTTATCCTTGTGCTTCTTCTTTCTTCTTACTCTTCAACTTGTAATCTCATTTTGGGGCTATATCAATTCTTACCTTTTACCTTAGCTTTAAAAAGTGATTGAAAGAGAATGGAGAGTGGAACCTCTCCTCACTTGATATTTTTCAAAGCAATGTTTTTACCATTGCTAACTAAACAAAGTTTAATCCTTTTGCAAAGAGTAGGGAGAGAATTGAAAATATCTCTCCATAAATTTGTTTTCTCCATAAAATTGTATTATTTGTGAAATGCCTCCAACACCATATGGCTAGCATTTTGAGTTTTGTCTCGATCAAAACTTTTATAAGAAGGACTCCTTCCAATATATTTATTTTCTCTAAGCTGGCCAAACCTATAGAAGAAGAGGTCTCTTTCCAAAAGAAGGATTTTCTAAAACTATCAAGATGTCTCATCACCCAAGTGAGTAGGTTATAGAGTGATATAGAGTATTGATACAATACAAATAGGACTATGCCGAGAAGAGTAAGTCAACCTCCCTAAGAGAACTTTCTCCTTCCATATGTTGGTAGTTTCTATTCAATTTTGTTATTAAGAGGTATACCGTCCAATTATTAATTTTGGAGCTAGAAATAGGTAGATTAGGATATGCTAGTGGGAGACATAGTTTGGGCTGCCAATGGGTCGAGGACTATGCATGATCCAACCCTATCCCAACCTGATCACCCTATGCATTTTTGAAGTCTCACAAGTCAAGTCAGAGTGAAAAGGGAACCTGCTCGAGAATCAGATCTAGAATAGATTTTATAGTCTCTAACCTAACCTGAGTAGACCTAGCTTGTATATCATTAGCGTCGTATTTCAGTTAAGAAAAAATATGGTTGATAGGCCCGAATTTGATCTAACTTGGCCCAATATCTAAATTATATAATATCTTTTCCACTTGTCCTTGAATGTATTTTAAAATCCATCAAGTGAGCCTTTACCTAAATTAATTCCTTTTTGTTCTTCCAAAGAGCACCATCTCTTCTCACATGCCATCATTCAATATATTTAAGTATTTATTATTTGTTCCAGTGGATTCTTATTTACAATGTTCTCAAATATATTAATATTTGTTCTTTTAAATCATTTGTAAATTTGTACCTTAAGAGTGATTATTATTTTAGTTCAATTTTTTTTTTGGATAAAATTCATATTCAAGTTCTCAATCTTTTAGTTTGATTTAAAAAATTTAATTATTCGTTATTGTATTTTGGCTACAAAAGGATAGGTAAATACTTGGCTTGCACCATCAACATAACTCGACCTGATCCAGACCTAAACCCAATTAGGTCCGAGTCATACTCTTTCCTAACTCGATTTGAATGACCCAATGCATCTAAAATATTTTTCATTGGCTCAACCCATCCAATCAAATCAGCTAATCAATTGGGTCTAGGTCCAAAATCAAGAGTTAATCATAAAACCATGTTTGGTCAAGGTCAAGCAAGCACTAGTTTGACATGACCTGTATCTAGCTCAAGATGTAGTTTACAATTTAATGAAGAGGTAATTGTAGGAACTAGCGTATATCCTACGTATATCCTACCCTAGGTAATAGAGAACCTTTATCGAAATTGATAGCTAGGCTACAGACAAGTTCAAAGATTTGCTGGAGGCAATTAAGCTTTTGTCGCTAAGCATAAGGAGTTTTTGTCTATTAAGATGCTAAACCTAGATACCATAAGATACTGTGCGGTGCATGTTTTTTTTGGCCTCTATAAAGCACATTCAGTTACATCCTCTCCCTACACTTTCCTTTCCAATCATCACTTTCCCCTTCTCTTCCTTCCTGCCTCTCTCTTCTCTATGATCCTAATATATATGAAATTAGAGGCTAAATTGTCACCTCTTATCACATATGAATGATGCAGTACTTGATCCATACCCAATTCAACTCAAGCCTAGAACCAATCTCTACCTTAGCTTCTGGATCCTACCTAAATGCAACCCAACCCAATACTTGGATGAGTGGGTGTGTAATGAATACCCAAGCCCCTCAACTAGGGGGTTTAGATTTGGCAATACCCAGGCCCAACTTGACATAAAGCCTCTTAGATCAAATGTAACTTGAACAAAAGTAATCAACAGCTGCTCTTCCTCATACTTCATTGTTTGTCGAGTATTTTAAACCTGCAAAATATTTTAAATAAAGTAAAATTGTTTTTGTAAGAAAAACTTTTGGTTTCAATTGTCTATGATGGAGTTCTCATAGATGAGCTAGAGAAAGCCTATGTGTCCACCTTGTTTTTCTAGGAAATTTTTGGTTGGAAGGAAACTTGCTAACCTATAGTGGCCTCAGTCTCATTTAGTTTTGTAATGTATTTTCCTATGCTATTCAATTTTGTAAGGCATGATTCATGGTCCAATTTAACTTCGTAGAAGAGTTCAGATAGTGTAACAAATTTTAACTGAGTCCTGTGGCAAAAAAAATTCCTTTGACTCAATTATATTGGATGGAGTTGGACACATCCTATTCAATTTGGTAATGCATGTTTCTCTTATCAAACTCAATTTTATCACCTACGTTTCTCAAGCATTGTGTCATATACTTTAACTGAAGTAAAAATTCAAAGTTACTAATCTACTCTATCCAAATCTACTCGAAGTTGGTAATCTGGTCCGCAGTGGGTTCAATAATCCTCTTAGATCCCTTTAGAACCTTTTTTTCTGAACATTCAAGCACTCATAAAGGTCTCAGACCCTAGAATTCATGCTTTGAATCCTGTAACAAAGGAGAAGAGACTCCAATTAGAACTCATGCTTTGAGTCCACCATCCGACCGAATGTAGGGTTTTCTGTGCAAGGATCATGATTTGAAATAGTTTGCATACTTGTATCTGTTGCCTGCTACTATAGTTGGTAAGATTATTAGATTATTGTATCGAATGGCCTAGGTTCAAATCATTAAATTAAGTCACACACCCACACACACACATAACAACTAAAAAATAGAAACTAAACTACGCACTTTACTATAAAGTTTTTGCTCACTGTATGATTGACCACTTGTTCATTCCTTTCCTCAAGCCTCGACCCATCTCCCTTCTCTCTGATCTCCAGCTCTCTCCTCCACTTTCTCACTGTGTATGCAGAAACCTTTAATCCATTATCCCCATTCTCTTACTATTTCGTGGCCATCTTCTTCCGAAACAAAGGCCCTGGGTAGACTCCTTTTCATCATTGTTCTTTCTCTATAGCTTGTTTGAAATCCTTTCTAAGCCTCCATCCTATTCTGAGTCCCATCCAAGATGGAGCTAAGGCTCTTTCTACCTCCTCTTCCTCTCCGGTGTGGACTTATAGTGCAGCCATGAGGCGATCGCAGTATTGTTGTTACATGCATGAATAGTCTTATTTTTTTTCATTGCATATGCCTTTTGTTTTGATCAAACAAAAAGTCTTCTTACTTGAGTTTCCATTTAGTGTTTGTCTAAGATTGTTTGCTCATGATCATCGTTTTATCGTATTAATCCAAACTATCGAGGAAGCTATGTAGCTGTAAAGCATTTCATGCTTTCGGCAGGAGGTAAAATCTATCATAACTCAGAACCTTACCCAAAAAGGCTAGCCGAAAGGTCTTGTGTAAATATCTAAGATCTCCTTGGTGAATAACTGATGTGGGACTAAACATACGCCCGCATAGGTCATCACATACTCTGTCTTTTTTAGTCCTAACTTCTTCATCAAGCTAAGAGTTCAAATCCATTCGAATTTAATCACAAGCACCACGACTGGCCCATGATTAGCCTCCGTGAACTCGTACTACAGTGCCCGTTTGTCCACGTAGGCTATGGGCTGAGTTCGTTCTGATACCATTTATCATAACCTAGGATCTCACCTAAAAAGGCTAGCAGAAAGGTATTTGTTGGTTCTTTAATCTTATAAAGTATCCAAGACTTCTTCGACGAATAACTAATATGGACTAAATATATGCCTATACGAGTCTTCACAGAATTCCTTTGGACGGCGGTCTTAAAAGAGAATAGCACCAAACCAGGTTGGTGGCTTTGTTGCACGAGCCGGTTTGCTTTCGGGTCCATGTGATGTTGTAAATAATATGGTTTAACAATTCCTATAGCTACTCGAGCATAAGAAGGATCTCAGCATCATGGTCTCGGAGGGCACATCAGTGCTACACAAGCTAGTTCCTAAATCTCAGGTCTTTGTATGAGGGAGAAGCTGAACAAAGACTCAGTCTTCCACTTGTGCGAGAAAAGCCAGGCTGAGCTCAAGAGGTCATGTCTTCTGAGTAGCGAAAGGCCAACAAGTTCCCTTGGATCAAACTATAATCCGCGTTTGGAACCAACTTGTATTTTTTTTTGGGTTTTGGGTAAAGAAAAACCAATATCTACTCATGTTAGATTTGGTAGAATCTCTAGTGTTCATATTATATTATGATCGAAACAGATTAGTATTTTTTGGCATATTTTTGTGCATACTTGGATGTATTGATGCATCAATGCTACCAACTTATTTGACCTCAATTATCTGTTGTGGAAAAGATCAAGTCAACAAAAATTGCTGAAAATATTCATGATCAAAGTACAAACATTAGATGCTTGGTTATTATAAGTTATTATTTGTTCAGGTAATTTCACTTAAATACTGACTTCACTGAGAGCCCTTGCATTTTATGTCCACACTAGAATAGCTATTATAATTAGAGGTTTTTACACCATGGATGTTAATCTGTGAAGTAGATTGTTCAAATGCACATCCCGCACCTTATTTTGATAGATAAGCAAAGGCATCCATTAGTTAGATGAAATATGAAATTAAAGTCTGTTCTAAAACTTGGAAAAGTAACAAATTTATGGCAATATAAATGATAGCAAAGTGCTTGATAAAATCAGCAAAACCTATTTACCAAGTAAATTAATTATATGGATTATGGCCAGTCTAAGCTAAAACTCACTGCAGATCTAAACTAATAGTTACTGCCATACATTGTAGCCATTGAAGAGCAGCTTATCAAATTGATTTAAGCTTGCTCCTGAGCCAATAGAATAAAATAAACCATAATAGTTTGTCAGAAAAATCAACAAAGATCTAGTAGTCATTGGAGGAAGAAGTAAAACAAAAATAAAAGATACTATGGATGCATTTAATGATAAGAAATAGAGCATGGGGCTATAGTAAATTCAATACCTATAGTAAGTAATAGTAACTTTATTTTAGCATCGGCATTTGTTTTTGTATGAGACAATAAAACAAAAAAAGATTTTCCTTGATTTGTATCTAATTTAGAGCCCGTATTCATATTTTATGAAAAGCCATGCTTTATGGGTCCACTACGTAGATTTGACCTCTACTCTACTTTACCATATATATAGCTTTCTAAAGATGCTAGTGAAAGAACCTTACCACTTGCAATACAATGGATAAATATCAAGCAAATACGGTAAATGACTGCTTGAACTTTTTTTTTTTTTTTTAAGTATAACAGTGCCTCAAATAAAAAGTGCATAAGTACGGCTGATAAAATTAGAAAAAAATATTGACAAAGAGAAGAAAGAACATGTACTTAGTTTTTTCAAAAAAACTATTTAGAATGATGGGCCACAAAAGAAGCAATCGAATCAACAAGATATTAGTGGCTCGGAAGAAGTCGCACCTTCTCGCTAATTTGAATATGTCGTAGAGCAGCGACTGTCTGTCGATAAGTAGTTATTTTTGCTGCAGTCGACATCTCAAATATTTAGTGCAGATGATTTCATCAAACTCAAAAATAATACTTTTTTATTCAATAATTTGAATATACAAAAAAATTGTATTGATAAAAATTAATTTTGTACTAAGAAAGTTAGCTTTGATTAAATCAACCTAAAAAGTGTGCCTTATTAGCAAAAATCCTCATTAAATACATCTTAAGTGCGAGTGAGCATTTGCTAACTAACATGTTATTTATGAGTACATGCCAAGAACTCATTAAAATTAAGTTGGTTTATAAGTTAATAAAAACATGGACATTCAAATTAAAATATATTAAACTCTAAAAAATAAAAATATCTAAAAATAATGTTTTGATTTTTATTAAATTATTGATATTGTTCTGTCTGAGGGAGGAGGCCTGGTTTTTATTCCTCTCCTCATGCTTTGTGGAGAGGAGAGCTCTGCGTCCTCCTCTTCCCCCCCCCCTCCCTTTCTCTTTCCCTCCTCCTCTCTTCCCTCTCCTCCTCTCTCTCCTTTCTCTACACCTCCTCTTGTCTGATCGCTGCTTGGGAGGAGCTCCGACCGCTGAGATCCGGGGATTGATGGCGGAAGCCCGCCAATGGGCTACGATGGCGCCGGGATCCAGACGCGCGGCGCCAGGGCCACTGCCGCGTGCGTGACGGAGGCGTCGTCGTCCTTGCTCGCCCCTGCTTTTGATGAAGGTTAGGGTTAGGGTTTCTCATGCCGCTTCCGTTTTGACCTTGTTTCTCTCATTCAATTGGTCGCCGAAATATTACGAGAGTTCATGTTTTTGGGGATCTGTGGTAATGGGAATTCGAAAGTTGGGTTTTTTTGGGTGAATCTGGGGTTCCCATTGGTGGAATTATGTGCCTGGTACCTGATTATATATTTGGTTGGATTGGAATTCAGACATTGCCGAAATCGTCTCTTTAGAATCCTTAATACTGAATCAGATTGGAAAGTAAAAGTAAGGGTCTGAGGTGTTTTTATTCTGTTTCGGTGGGTCAACTGTTTGATACCTTTCGGTCATTTGAAGGATTTGTCTGCTTTGTTGATCTCTTTCTGTATCTATATTTCACATGTGATTCTGTGATCCCATCTTTTAGAATTCCTTTTGGTATTCAACCTTTTCAGTGGGCTACAGAAGAAGAAAGTTGCAATGAGAATGGCTCCTTATGATGCGTTTCTGTTCATGTAGCGATGTCAAATTTCGAACGTTGGATGTTTCAAAATTTCTCTGTCAGGCAACTGCCAGCATTGAAATTGCTAGTTCATTCAAGCAGTGAATCCTGTATAATTGTGACCAATTGGTGTTTCGTTGTGGAAAATGGCAACTGTACTTTATCTGTACGTTGTCTGGATTCTTCCTCTTATCTTCCTTTCTAAATTTATTCCCTTATGAAATGATGGCAATTTGTCTTTTTCCTGAATCTTTGTCTGGAAGCCTCTTCATTTATTTACGCTGCTACTCTTGTTTCTATTACTTTTCGTCTTGAAGCGGCTATTTTTTAGTGTATAACTATGACAAGTTTCCTATGGAAGCATATGGGAGGTATTTTCTGAATTTATGCTTTTGGTGCTACTGCAGAGACATTGTGGCAGATGAACATGAGAGGAAGTGAATCCATGGAATCTGGATCCTATCCGCAGCGCCAGGGAGAGCCAGACTGTGCTTATTACCTCAGAACGGGTCACTGTAGATATGGGGTGACTTGCAGATACAATCATCCTCCTAATAGAAAGCTGGTAAAGCTTACTGCTTGTTTTATTGTTTATATTACACTCATGTGAAACTGTGCCTAATTGATCATTTTGCAAAACATGGTTGTTCATTTGGTATCTCTTTTTGGTCTTTATTCAGATTTGACATTTATTTTGAGTGCCTTTATTGAGCTATATGTTTTTAAGTATCATTTTGCTTTTGGCTTTCCATAAAGACATCTTTTTAAGTACCATTCATAATCTGACTTTAAGATCTAACTCTTTTGCTGCAAGAAATACATGTACGTGCTTGACACTTGCATTTCTAGGCATATCAATATTGTTTGCTTGCTTAAAAGTGCCCCTGTTCTTGATCATTTCCTGTAACAACTACACCTTCTTCTCTACTTTTTGGTCTAGGCTTTTCTCAAGTATAGGGGAACCTTAGAAGGTTTTCTGCAGTTCCATGGGTGTGGGGAACCATTTCTCTTATAATTTCAAACATATCATATTCCAAGAGCTATGGACTTACTTCACTCCATTTGAAAACTTATCGATTCATAAGCACTCTTAGCAATTACTTCAGCTACGTGCTTAAAACTCTAAAGTCTCTTTTAGTACTTACTTATTTAAAAATCAATGAAATTATAATTGTGATATACCAGTATTCGCTTTCTTCAAGTCAGGTAGTTTACGTTCCCCTTCCATCAACTGTCTAATCAAGCAAATAGCCTCTGTGATCTACCTTTCGACTTTCCAATATATCAGTACTAATGTCATTTTCCTTAATGCTCGCTGCATGATTGTCAATCAATCTCATAACCATAGCTCATAGGTCGGCTCTCATGATTATTGTTCTATATGTTTGTTTGTGCATGTGCGCACGTGCACATTGTGCTTTGTGGGCGTGCACACACATTCTTATGTAACTATCATTTCCCAGAAGTAATTGTACTGATGGGCTATGTTCGGCAGTTGTGCCTAGGCCCAGTATCAGTGCAAACGTTAAAAAAAGAAAGTGAGCCTGAACCAGGCCTGATTCTGACTTGAATACAAGCACATCCTCAGGCCAGGTGGGGCCCAAAGCTGGGCCCTGTTCATTTGACTCTAATTACAAATCCCGGGTCCAATCTGAGATATGTTGGGCTTTGGTTTGAGCCCAAGCAGGCCTTAGGGTCTAATATTCAAGCTTGTACCCAATTAGTTAAGGCCTTCAGGCTGCTTGGTCTAGCCAATTCCATTGATCAAAATTTTAAACGCCGGCTGGATGGTGGGAAATTCTTCCATCTTGAGTGCTCAAATGGGATGAGTCAAGAAGTGGACAGGAATGAGGTGGGATGTTCACCATTCCGAGTGTTGAGCGTGGGGTGTCCCTGTTCCATAGGGAAATTGGGATGATTCCATCCTACGGTATTTAAAACTTTGCCATGGTGGCCCGTTGTAGTAATATAATTCTTTGATCATGCAAAAATTTTCTTATTTTGTCGTTCTTACTGACTGAACTGGCATACCAAATGAACCAATGAACCTAATTTCTCTTACTTGATCAGCAAAACTTCAATAGATATGCATGTCTCCTAATCTTCTTGTCCTTTCATCTTCATCTCTACTTACTTATGTTAAGAGACTAGTATTAACGTACTGCACGTAGTTATGGTTTTGCTGCTTTTCCGCCTCCAACAGAATATTCACTTATTAATTGATATTGCAATCCTTACTTGTTCAGTGCTATTTTAGGTAATTTGATCTGCCCCTTTGATTGGCTCTTCCAAAAAAAGCTGTTCATAGATAAATCTCCTCGCCTCCAAAATTGATATCATTTATTCCTCTCTATTGTCACTGGTTTGAATTTTATATGTCAATATTTCTCTGCAAATTATATTATTGTTGATGCTGCTTACTTCTAGATTCTTCAGGAAAAAAGGCTTTTGATTGCCTAACAACTACTCAATATCACGTATTATATAGTTTTCAAGTTTTACTATTCATACTCCAGATAATGTCTAACAGATGTTACACCTCCCTTGCTATATTTTCTACCTTAATCCTGACATCATATTGATTTCATCCCTTTTCTAGTTGCTTGTAGTGTAAGAACATATCTCGCAGCTTATGTTATGTAGTTTGACTTTTCTTGCTTAAGATCCTTGCATTTGATTTATCTTTTCTTCTAAGGAGAATAATTAAACTGTAAGCATTTAATAAATCTTGATCCTTGATAGTCGCCAAATGCCCTAGAAAATGGTTTATACAATTTTTAGTTAGTATATACAGATAGTGCTAGCTTTGCTTGTGCTAATATTTTAATATGTTTTAAAAGAAGAATGAATGCAGGTCCATTTGCTTATAATGTTAAAAATGTGGGCCTCCTTGGTTTCTTTGTTCTACTGTACTTGTGGTCGATCACTTAGGCCTAGTTTAGGTTTGATGACAAAACAGCAAGGCAACTACTCCCTGCAACACCCATCATTTACATTACGGAAGATGAAAAAAAAAGAATTTATTCATGCACGTCTCCTTGCAGTCCCTAGTCTAGAACTCTTGCTTAATTCTCCATGATCTCAATGATTACAGGCTATTTGAATTAATTTGCAATGGAAAAAACCCATAAGTATATTTTGTGTTGAAACTTGTTGCTGGAAGAGTTATGCTTGTGTGTAGTATTTGGCAGAAAGTCTCATTGTGTAGGATTTTGGCACTCTAAGATGAGGCTTTTTGGAGAAAACTTGATAAAACATGTATAGGATGATAAGTTTATTGTTCGGATAAGATAGTTGGGTAGCAACAAGGACCCATAAGCCAAAGATGAGATAGTAGAGATAGGGATTTTGAGGCGGATGTGTTAAATCTAGGAGTGATTAAACTCATTTATTATTATTGTACAAACTCCTTTGAACCATCTGTTTGTAAAGCTCATGAGGTCCTTGGCATCCTGACTATGAATATTATAATAAGAAAATCGAGCCATCTATCTTTGAGGCCCTCAGCATTTCTCTTTCTAATCTTGTGAACAATAAGAGAAAGATCCAAGTCAACCTTCAATAATATCATGCCTGTCTGCACATGAATTCTGTGTGCCCTTTCTAGTTTTCTTGAGGCACCCCCCCCCCCCCCCCCCCCCCCCCCCCCACCGCCCCCCGCCCCCCCGCCCCCGTTTCCAAAAAAAAAAAAAAAATCATTCTCCAATAAATGGATAGACAAAAAATTGTGTTGTTTTATATCACAAATTTATTGTAAGTAATCTTAATTGATAGGATCACGACCATCCACCAAGTGCTGCTTTTTGACCAAATCATATGCATTTTGCATGTTAAGATCTAGGCCGAAATTTGCAGGTTACATGAAAGTAAGTTGTCCCCAAGGTTTGAAATATTAAGCAATTCAATGTGTACCCATCAATATGTATCATATTGAAGACTTCTCGATACAGGGTGGTTCTCATTCAGTACAAGGAGGCTCAGTTTAGTATAGGGAGACTTGGTTCAAGTGAAAAAACATCCAAACCAAGAGTGGGTGAAGCAGTTCAGGGATAGATTGAGGCAAGTTTGTTTGGAACAATCTTGGACAGCACCCAAACTAGGAACTACCCAAGTGCCCACTCAGGAAAGTGGGTTAAAGGGTGATTTTACCTTGTTTTCAACCATTTGAAGGTGGAGTTAAGAGGAAGAGGGAACATGCTGCTACAAGGGTTTTCACATCAGATTGACTAATTTAAAAACATTTTTATGCTAGAATTTTATACTAGTTAGGTAGTTTTCTTCCATGCATTTTTTAATTTGACCATTAATTCATGACTAATTGGCAAAATTAGGGGAAAACTCCACCAAATTGAGATTATGTTTTATTTAATCATTGTACTCATGCCTTAGAATATAAATAGAAAATCAAAATTAACAATTTTTTGGTTTAAGTTTGACACATATTATCTTCTAAGTATTTTTGTTTGCAAGTTATATTATGTGATATCTATGCTTGTGTAGGACTTCAAAACACACAGAAAACCTTCACTAAGGCAATTAACTTGATACCCACACCTTATTTCTTAGAAAAACATACACTTAGATAAGAGACCATGATAAAATTTTAAAGTTGGAGTTTGAACGCCAGAAAAAGCTGTACCAAGGGATATTTTGGGCATATCTATGACTATATATATATACCCATGCATACCCTTTATTAGCACGATTCTCGATGTGATGTATGTTGAACGCATCCTTGGTCCATACAAGAATAAGTCATGATATTTTGATCCTTGAGTGTCTAATTAGTAAATGATAAATAGAGGTTTCGTTTGAGATGGCTTTGGACACCTAAAGTGTAGGCAAAATAGCCTCTATAACAAATGGGACATAAATCTGGTAAAAGGTAGTCTAGTGCTATCTCTATAGCTAATCCTAAATTCATGGATTAAGGCTTGTAATATATGTCAATTATGCTCAAAAGCATAATATAGCATTGCATAATAATTTAATGGAAAAATAGTTTTATTCCTATCGTTGCTTTACAGCTGAGCACTATAATGTCATATTCAAAGTAAACATCATACAGATGCATTGGTGTGATGATTTGTTACTGGATCTAAATTATGAACAAAGAATCACTTGGAGAAAAAAGTTAAAGTTCTTTGTGTCATGCATTGTAAAGATGATTGAGGGCAGAATTGTTAGTATCTTTTCATGATTGTTAGCTAGAATCCATTCTATTTTTGCATATTTATCAAATTGTTATATGGCATAGAAGATTTTCTACCCCCACATGTATATTGTTGAGAATACTTCATGATCAACAATGTTGATTTTTTCTTCATGGATAGCTTAGAAGTTTCTCTTAAAAGCTTTTCTTATATATGGTTTTTAGGTTGTTTTGATATTTTTTAAATGTTTTTTTTTTGTTCACTTATGTAAGAAAATTCTATCAGAATTAATGGTCTTGATTAGGTCCTGTTAAATGTTAGGCTATTGCTGCTGCGAGACTTAAGGGTGGATATCCTGAAATAGTAGGTCAACCTGAGTGTCAGGTAACCTTACATTATCATTTTCCCCTAAAGGTTGTTCTCTTTATTTCCTTAGAAAATTTCCTTGCTTTTAAAGGTATATGACTTTATTGGTAGTAAATAACTTTTGATCCATTACTAGTTGGTGTAGTTGTGTGTTGCAACCTCCTGAAAAAGGAAGGTAAAAAAAACTACAGACATTTAATTTCTGCACAATATGCTTCAGTGTCTATTAGTCAAGAATCAACACATTCTGCTGCTATGCATGAAAGGTTTCAAAGGTCCATGGCAAGGTTTCGGATATCGGTACCGACCATGATGTTGAAGGTTTCTTATTGAATTGGTACGATATTGGTTCATACTGTACCAACTCAGTACATATTGCATCTCTGTACTATCTAGTTTGAGATATTTGCAACAATAGGTGCAAAAAGTATCAATTATTCATAATATTGTCATACAATAATGAGTCTGAATATATAGTTATAATTAATTTTATAATTTTAATTATAATTTAATTTTCTAATTTTTATTATATATCACTAATTTGATTTAGAAATTATAGGATTCTGAAAATTGAAATTTTTTAAGAGTTATGTGGACATCCCTATGGCTACCACATATATATACACATGACACAGTGGATGACTAGTTTTTGGTCGAAAAATTTGGAGTTTAGGTTTAGGTGCTCCCGAATATCTAAAATTCATACAAATTGTGCAACAAGTGAGGAGCATGTGCAATAATAATGCACACATTCTACAAATTTTTCCTCCTTGAAATTATTTTTATTTTATTTTAAAAATTAATTTAATTCATAAATAATATAATTAGAATAACAATGAAATATATGTTGAAAACAAAAATTAATGTGCTGTAGTCCATCCCACAACATATTCTAATTTCATACCACAGAGAAAAATTTGGCATGAGTTCTGCTTTTCTATTTTTTTCCAATTAGAGGCCAAAATATAACTGTGGTGCAATCGGAAGTTGCTGGATCTAGCATGTATTCCAGTGTCGAGGAGCCGGTGGAATTGCTGCACCACCATCCTCCTCCCTTCCTCTCTCTCTGTCTCTTGTCCCCTCTCTTTCTTTTGGTCAAAAGGATCTTGGGGTAATTGGAGCTCCTAAAAGTGAGAGAACCTACACCTCTTCTCTCTCTCTCTCTCTCTCTCTCTCTCTCTCTCTCTCTCTCTTTTTCATAAATCAGTCCCTCACTAGTTTGGGCTCGGTACTAGCTGGACCAACCATGGTACAAGCCTGAACCAATCCATAATGTGAGTTGTACCACAATGGCTTTGGTGTCTCACACCTAGTGATAATGTGTTGAGGACCCACACAAGCAACACCGAGGAAACGCCAAGCCGAGAGAGGACCATGTGCCAACCGAAGGCCAAAGTGGCCAAATGATGTGTATTGTGGCCGGCCGACCCTTGGCCAACCACGAGGTTCATCCACGACTTTGGCACCGTGTGAGATCAGCCTGCGCGCTAGACCTCGCTTCATCAACCCATCACAAAGCTGAGGACGTACGCGCTGCGGCGACACCAAGCGCGCACCATGGACAACACGGCCAAGCCCCTGCGCATGCCTACTGCTGGCTTAGCATTGTTCAGTTGCGGCAGCAGTAGGCCAGGCGCGCCCCGGGGCTGGGCATAGGACAGGCGAGGTTCAGTCGCAAGAATCTTGCCTGCTATAGTGCGGCGAGGTTCGGCCTGCTGAACCTCGCCCGCTACAGTGACCGTGCGCCAGCCAGCCTGCCAGCCCACTCGTGCCTGCGCGCCCTGTCCCAGTCCCTCCCGGAATGGGACTCTCCCAGCCAGGATGCGCGACCCAGTCGACCGGGACACGCGTCCCGCGTGCCTAGGCCGCACGCCTAGGCCGCGCGCCCAGCCTTAGTCCCTCCCGGACTGGGACTCTTCCAGCCGGGATGCGCAACCCGGTCAAACGGGACACGCAGCCCATGCGCCCAGTCTGTGAGATCCGAGCCGTCCCAGCCCTCCATCACCCACCATCCAGTGGCCAAAGACTAAGTCAATATCCAGCTGCGGGAGGACTTTTCTTGAGTGATTTTCAGCCATTGATCTCATGCCAAATCGACGGAGGAGAAGCCTTGGATCCATGAGAAGACGGTTTTCCATGTTTATTTTAAGGAGGGTTACTTAGTTTTGTCTAGGGTCTTAGCCTATAAATAGAGTTGTAAGGGACCATTGTGAGGCATCTCAGAGTTATTCTAGAGTCGTGTTCTCTTGTTAGAGAGTCGGCCTTAAGGCTTGGGCGGCGATTGTGCCGATTTCGGTCCTTAGATCTTGTGTTCTAGGACTTGTGCTAGTGGTAGATACATCAATCTCCACTAGATTGGGCTAGGAGGGGATCTCTTCAATCCCTTGCTAGATTTCTTTTGCTTTCATTGTACTTGTTATTTGTTCCTTAATTAAGTGGAATATAATTCAGTTTGCTTTCATTGTTGATCTTTCTATTGAGTTATTCCACTGGCGTTGCCTGCAATCGGTCCATCATCAGCGATTTTTGAAGGCGCACGCAAGGAGTGCGAGGAAAGGTGCATGGTGAGGGGCTTTGGACCGTGAGCCCCCATCATAATGCCAGTTTTCCATTAGCGTGCTAAGGTACTGGTGGTACCATCCTTGGGTTCATATCTTGGATATGTCAGTGGATGATTGTTTACCAAGATCACTATGATAGAGGTCTATCTGAGCTGAGATGGAAGACTGGAGAAATTCAAAAGAAAAGAGATCAAATATCCCAAAATCTCTGCCAACATCTAATAGCTGAGATTTGAAATATCTGCTAATATAGTTGAAGAAAGTTTAACCACTGTTTTTTTTTTTATGGTGGTTTTAATTTTACTAAAATAAAACCCTTTTTACAATGCTAACAGAAATAATTGAAAAATTTTGGCTGGTACAATATCTTGTTGATAGATATCTTTGGTCATATCGTCTATATCAGCTGACGTAATAAGCGCCATATTTTATGTATACTGTATCAGTGAGTGATGAAAACCTTAGTGTCCATTGGAGAAAGTGGAGTTGTCTCTAGCCATCTGTTGAGATGCTTCAAAACTTAGTTTATGGATGATGCTGGTCTATAAAGAAGCAATCTGCTGTCAATTTTTTATTTGATAGACCTCTAGTCTGGTTTATTATCTTATGGAATTTGGATCTCTATGGGATTTTAACCTGAGAAAATTATGCTTTGATTCTTTTGGGAGATATTTGCTTGTGTTGAGTGCTCAAGCATTGAGTGGCAAGGGATGTTTAGCTAGCAAATCATGGAAGTGTAAATCCTTGAGTTTTGCTGCTTTTTAAACAGAGGATGTGATTAAGCCTAGTCACAAGTACAATACTTTCAGCTAATGTTCAGAAGGATGGTCACGACAAATGATTCTCTGCTATTGTTTTAATTATTTACGCATCATAATGCAAACTACTTTCGGTCACTTGTTTGTGAGACCCGTGAGACAGCCATTCTCCAACCACTATAACCATGCCATCTTTTACTAGATACACCTTACACTGAGGGAGGGAAAATGAACAATGCACCTGCAATAAATTTTTGTATACATTGAGTTACATAATTAATAGAATTTTTTTTTAATCAGGCGAAATCATGGCAGTTCATACTTCATCTAGTGTGCATCATATTTGCCCAGCACTAGTAGTATATTTTCTTTTGAAGCTTGTAAGCATGTGATGACACTAGGAATCAATTTAATTAGGCGCAGCAAGTACATCCGGGAAGAGGGGTTCCTCAAAGCCTCACTGCTTTAGGCATTAAGCTCCTATTTGAACTCACGTCGAACTAGGGATGCAAGTAGATTGAATTGACCCACTTCCAATCTATAACCAGCCGCAAATAATTGCATTTCAAACTAAACCAAAGTTATGTGACTTAGGCTTGGATTCAAAAACATGACCCTTTTCAAATATGGTTTGTATTTGAATCACTAAATTTCCAATTTGAACTCGAACCATGGTCTGCCGTACCGATATGGTACAGCTACATATTTCGGTACCGAGCCGTACTGACCCGTACCGACCGGTACCGGCCCGAACCGACCAGTCCATATCGGCTTCAATTTTTTTTTGGCTTTTAACTCCATCGGTACAGTACCGGTTCGGCTCGGTTTGGTTCGGTACCGTACCGGTACCGATGCCCACCGATACATCGGTACAATCGGTACCGCGTACCTTGACCCGAACCAACCCAAACTGGCCCAAAACTAGTGTGTGTATATATATATATAATTTCAGAACCCTCCTTGAATATAAGAAATTAGTTTTCTTTTTATAATATAGCTAAGTAATATTTTGTGTTGTTAATCATAAACATATGTGGTTATCGATCAAATCTTAATAGAATATTTTTTTATAGTATCTAGATGTTGCTTAGTACTATTTTACTGTATCATATTTTTATATTGCAACATAATCAATTTATGTATGTCTATTATGGTTTTTGTTTGGATTAACTTTTGACCTATCCAAATATGGATTGAATTTGGGTTGTGCTTATCAATGATCCAACCCGACTTGATTGTAGCCTTATGTAAAACCAAAAAGAAAAGGAGAGATGATTTTAAAAAAAGAAAAAGAGATTAAGTGTTGCTCAGTAATGATGTGCCGTCCCGGACAACTTGCAAGAAGTGGTAGAGAGTAAAAACCTTCTTTTATTTATAGAAATTTTGTTGGATAAATTTTGGATCATGGTTTGTTGAACCATGCCGAACCAGCTGGTTCGGGGCTGACCAAACCGGACTGGTTGGTTATTGGCCCAGTTCTTTACATGAGTTCAAAACAAAGGGAGAGAGAGAAAGAGAGAGAGCGGGAGGGAGAGGGAGTGGGAGAGAAGGAGGCCGAGAGAGAGGGAGAGAGGGCTTGGAAAGAGGGACAGAGGGCTCAAAAGTCCATCCCAGTTCTGTTTCGAAATAGGGGATCTATTTATTTTTTTGAAGATTTTGAACTGAAGTCGGCAAATGGTCTGCCGATTTCACTGTACCAACCCATATTGTATTGTGCCGGTTGCCAACTGGTACAATTCTCAGTACTGGTTCCGCAAATCTTGTTTCAAACGGATTTCTCACTTGCTCCGTATCTTTTTGAGATTCACTGAAATGAATGCTCTTGAGGCAACTTGATATTGGGATCCTGAATGGCTTGGCTGATGCCTTAGGCAGAGAAAGAAGGCAGGCAGCATGACTGCCACTTCCTTTATCCATTTCCTAATGCTGCTATCAATAGCATTCCTTGTCCTTCCTCATCCTCTCTTTTCCTAGGAAGCATTAGAAACTCATCCCATTGCGTTCCTGTTTTAATCGCATTTCTCTTTATTCTGCATGTGTGACTCTTACGTGAAGAGCCCGTTAAGGTCAAAGGAGGACACAGATTTGAAAGCATCTGATGCATGTACCAAAGTGTTTGATTTGTTGATATTTGTCCTGTTTGAATGCAATTTTTTTTAAATATATGTTGTCCAACTCATTGGCATTTGCTTCACGTTATTTTAAATTTGTTTTACTTAGTCTAGTGGCACTCTATCTTCCTTATCACTTGCTAAGCGTTTGAAATTCATTTCCGTATCTATTCAATATCTAATGACCAGTGTTTAATCTACCTTTCTTTCGGTTTACCCTTTTCTAGTACTATCTTAAGACTGGAACATGCAAATTTGGAGCTACATGCAAATTTCATCACCCCAAAGATAAGGCTGGAATTCTTGGGAGAGCTGAACTAAATATTTTGGGATATCCAATTCGTCCGGTTTGTAATTGCCATTTTTTAATATTATATTTTTTTTTTGTATTATCCAGAGTTTTAATTAACCATTACACTTCATGCCAGTTGTGTTTCCATGAAAACTCGCTTTTTTTTTTGGTTGTAGAATGAGGAGGAGTGTGCATATTATTTAAGAACTGGACAATGTAAATTTGGGAACACCTGTAAATTTCATCATCCACAGCCTTCTAATGTGATGGTTTCATTACGCGGTTCTCCTTTTTATCCTTCTGTACATTCACCCACCTCTCCCAGTCAATCTTATGCTGATGGATTGACAAGCTGGTCGTCATCAAGAACCTCTTTCATTCCAAGCCCTCGATGGCAAGGTCCTTCAAGCTGTGCTCAAGTGGTTCTTCCTCAAGGGTTGGTTCAAGTTCCCAGCTGGAATGCATATCCTGTGAGTTCAGTTTGCATGCTTCCATTCCATTCTGGACTTAGTAGTACCTCTCATTCATATAAAGAGCTTAATGGCTTTCTTGATTATCCAACATACAATGCATTTGAATGATGGTCGATATCAAGAATATGTTGATTTTCTTGACAGTGTAATATACTCTATAGTACGGTTCATGATGCTTATATATATGTCGCGTCTGTGTATATGGTTACTCTTTGAGCTTGGAACTATCTTTACTTTTGTGCATGCTAAGGTGACTAACTTGCTCTTCTCATTTTTCTTTATCCATGTTTTGTCTTTCTTCTGCTAAATTATTTTTTTCCTACTTTCTATGTTACAATGCAAACACTGGAGCCTTGACCTCATAAAGATAAATTAACTTTCTTTCTGTCGTAGTTGCACACCCTTTGGTTTTGAAAGAAAATAGCAGGCATGGTTTTGAGTACTTGATTTTTACTTGATTTTAACACCGAGTATTTTGTACTGAACCGATGCTTGTTAGCCCCTTGTATCGACACTATGTACCAGACCGACATAATATATTGATGCTCAGAATGTGCACACCGGTTGGGTGCTCGTACAAGTATTGGTACCAGTAATTAAGATCCTCAATTACAAGCACCATGCAATATTATAATATAAAAATTAGTTTATCCAAGCTAACCATCATTATTGTGCCTTATGGCAAAAGTTCTAATCATGGTTTGCTGAACCATATCGAACTAGCTGGTTCAGAGCATATTGAATCGAACCAGTTGGCTCTCGATACCAAGATTCGCCATTCCGGTATTGGACCCCCTACCGGTATCATCATATTATAGTGTTAGTACATGGTACGGTATGAGACGACAAGGTGTACCGAGTATCGGTATGGTACGAGACTGTACACTAGTTTAGTACTGGTGCAATACGGTATGCGTACTGGTTCGGTATTGGTACAGTACGGTATATCCGATATGTTACAGTACCGACCAGTACGGCAAATTTTGACCGGTATGATTCGACATATAAAATTGCTTCACCCTCACAGTGATAGGATGATGTCTAATACTCCTCGATCGCGGCTTCGACCCTCCTTCTTGCTCGAAACCCTAATCCTTGATCCTCGATGCTCGACAATGATGCCGAAAGCTGCCGCCGCCGCCGCCACCGCTGCTACCAAGGTCCCCCAGGCCTAGGTAAGTCTCTCTCCCCCTCCCTCTCACTCGACCATAGCCTCTCCCTCTCTATATCTCCCTCCCTCTCTTCCTCCCTCTCCTTGTCTCCTTCTCTTCCTCTATCTCCCTCTCTCCCTTTCTCTCTCCCTTAACGATGGCCTCTCGGCTCTCTCCCACTCACCCTCTCTCTCGGCCTCTTGCTCTCCCTCCCTGCCCCCCTCTCTCCCTCCCTTCCTCCCTCTCCCTCTTTCTTCCTCTCTTTTTCCTCTCCCTCTTCTTCTCCCCATCCCTTTCCGTCTCTGCCTGTGTCATATGCCTTGGAATGGCACAGTACGGACACATACCATGCTGAAGCGCTCGCTAGCTGGTACCCTCTCTGGTATTGGTTTGGTGAACCTTTGGTTCTAACCCAAACATCTTGTTGGTTGGTGGGTCCAAGATCACCCATCAAATGATCCTCCCCTTTTCACCATTTGTGCGTATTAGGTGCCAACATCTTGTTTCCATAGTGCATAAATTTTTGTGCCATGAGAGGCAATGCTCGCTAGGGGCCCTATGGTGATTGGAAAGAACTTCTGCAAAAACATACATATAAGTAATTATACATCGATTGAGGATAATGAAAAACCAGTAAAGTCAGAGAAAAAACTTGGAAATGATATTTTGGTAGATTGTGCTTCTTTTTGCCTTAGGTTGCTAATTGCCATTCTAGAAAAGAGTTCTAATTAAACAAATTATTTTGTGTCTCCATGATAGCTATATTTTTCTTTTGTTACACCTTCCGCAGTGGATAAATCTCAGACTTTCTTCTCCGCTTTTCTCGATTTATGAAACTAGAATTGTTAAAGGCTGCTAATGGATGCAGGAAGTACAAAATTCAAAATTATTATGTAAGAGGTAGGCACAAGAACCACAAATTCAGGAAAGCAATCATGTTTGTACCCCCTATCTTAAGTTTACCTTCTTACGCTTTTCTTTCTCCCTTTTTGTTCACATAATTCCATAATGAAGTTTTTGCCTCCTGTTGATATATCTTTCTTCAGTTAATTCACATTAAGCCCACAGAAGACTTGTTTTAATCTTTTGTCTTGGGCTGTACTGCTGTAAGGCAATTGATATTGTATTCTCGCTCTTCTCCAATATTATGTTGGTTCTCCAATTTATTTGGTGTTGCAACAACCAAGAACTTGTTGCCTGAGGTCTTAAAGCTGGATACTGAGCCACCGCTGGTGATTTCTGATGTTGTGATTGGTTTTGCTTTGTCAGTTAACCTCTATACAATCCACTGAAATTAGTTACCACTTCACCTATAGGAAAATTGATGGTTTAATCCATGAGAAAATTGATGGCCTCTAATTTCTCCAGAATTTTCTTGGTTCCTATGAACAAGTGGTCAAGAGGTTTATTGTAAACGAGTCATGATCATTTCAAGACTAATCTTTTTTGTTTCATTCAGTGTATAAGCTTGAGAGTAGTTTAGAAACATGAATACTGAAATGATCATATTTACAAAAAAAAAATGACTGGGAGAAACATGTCTACAATGTATAAACTACAGAACTTCCATCGCCGCCATCTTCTTTTACTAAGATATGTTTAAGGTAGGATGCAGGCATACATTGCATTGGAGATATATTAATAACACATGATTACATAGGAGTTGAAGTCCTAACTCAAACTCAAGATGCGTAATGAATCTATGAAATCTAGAATTGAAGTTCAGAAGGGTAATATCTGCAGAAATTTAAATGTGTTTCTCTAATGTTTATCCTTGTTCTTTTCCATGAGTTTCTTTACAGTACATTAGATATCGAAAAGTTACCCTGCTCTTTCAGGAATTATGGAAGTAACTTACGTTGGCAGCTAATGCCTCTCATGTATCTAGAACATCTAGTTGAATTTTCATGATAGGGTAATTTGTTTTATATTTGGTTACATTCATTTTAGGCATCTGAAATATTGATTATCAATTTTGTGTTATGTCATTGTAGATAGAGTTGGATAATATTAATCTGTTTTTAGTCCTTGAAATTTTGCCATTGAGGTAATCCTGAAGCTTGAAGCTTTATCTACCATAAATTAGGAAATTTTTACCCATAATCATCCTTTTTCCATACAGCTGCTCCATGTGCATTAGGTACCAATGGATGTCCATTATGTTATGCACACACAAATGTGCACACATATATGTATGTATTTATATATTTATATGTATGTCACACTAACGCATGCACAATACATACACGTGTATGAATTTATGTGCATATTTGTAATATCAATTTATTATTCACCGTTTATCGGCTTGAATCCTACAAGGCTACAACTGCTAGGGTGTATAGCCTAAGATAGTGCAAGCAACCATTTGTCAAAGTTTACATGGTGAATAGACGATTTTAATTCATGTTAAAATTTTTGTGTCCTCATAGATTGTCCTACATTACTTGTCTATGCGTTATGTTGCCCAAAACATGACCCCCAGAATCAGATATTACTTCATTGTTCAACCATACTCATCAGTATCTGTTTTCCTACCAAGTCTATGGTTTCTTAGATCTGAAATTAAATTACCTACAAGATTTGTTAAAAGTGTTATTATGCTCTGATGTTTCTCTGCAGGGACCATTGGGGTCTGTTTCATCTTCTGAAAGCCAGCAACAAGCACCAGGGACTGTTCAAATACATGGATCTTCTCGCCCAAGTGAAACAAGTGCAGGAGCTCAAGGGATAGTCTCATCGTATCGATCCAGTTCTATTACTATGGGCCAGCATGCATTGCAGAAGGATAATGTGTTTCCTGAGAGGCTTGATCAACCTGAATGTCAATTTTACATGAAGACTGGAGACTGTAAGTTTGGTGCAGCCTGCAAGTTCCATCATCCTAAGGAGAGATTGATCACTGCTCCTAACTGTTTGCTGAGTCCTTCAGGCCTTCCACTACGCCCAGTAAGCTATACAGTCAGCCTTCATATTTCCCTAATGACCTGATTTAGGACCCATACATGTTTTAGTCCATGCTAATTAACTTTGATATCTGTTTTATTTCAGTTGCTGGAGATGTAATAAAATAGTATTCTTTTGTTTCGTTTTGTTATGTTGCTTGTGCAGAACTTTTACCTTGTTTCATTGATATTTTTTGTTAAATATTATTCCGTTATTTATTCTTTATCATCTTTTAGAATTAGAACGATACTTTGTGTGAATACAAGTTGGAGTTTTCCATTCACATAGCTGACTTGAAATTGAGATACTGACCCGTACAAATTGTGCAAGATGCAACTAATTGGATGAGCAGTAAGATAAATTGGAAATATTCGGATTGTGCAAGATTTATTCTAATTAACCCTAGAAGCAACGTTTCTTAATAAGCTGCAAGATTAGTTTGAATTAGGTGGATTGTGTAGGATCTATTGTACTTAAACCGAGAAGCAGTTGATCTGCTTTTACTGAGGTTCACATGGCTCTTTCATGGTCTGTGGCTCTGTGCAGTAGTTGACATTAGCTTGTACCACTTTGAGCATACTTGAAGCCATGTTCATAAGTTTGGTATTTTGGAGATAGGCTAATTTTGAATTGAAAATGTAGAAGATTCATAAAAGAACTATGGAAGAATTCAGGGAAGTGGAAAAAGAAATGGTATATGCATACATCAGATCCGAGAGAACACTGATTTAAGATGAAACAGAACTTTTGTTCTTCTAGTTGTAGATTATTGATGATTCGTGATTAGTTTGTGCAGATCTTTGTGGAGGAGGTATAAAGGGGAATTGTCTTTTGGCTTATATTATTTTTGATAACACCTATCCTGTGCTACAATAATTTATCAATTAAGAAGGTATATTTTTAGAGTGCATTCTAAATAGGATTTTTTTAGCCCTTCCAATATTTTATTCTTCAGCACACTTTTGTTGATCATCCACCTTGGATCTGTCTTAAATGGGCCGTCATGTAGTTTGAAGAATTCATGGAACACCGATTAAAACTTAGTGCATAACATGGGTGACAGCCAAGCTAATGGATCTATGCATTCTAACATACTGAATCCTTAATTAAGATTTCACCCCTTCTAATTGCACTATGCTCATTTATCATGGTAGGTGATCCACATGAGGAACTCTGATGTGCATCATTGGATGGTTGTATTTATACAAGGCATAAGCCATTAACAAGTGAATTAGGGCTGGCGAAGATGGTCCTTATAGATTCTCTCAAATAATGTGTTTTTTGATGAAGGTTATCAGCTGATTTTAGGCAATCACTCATGTGTTCTTTTGGGCGAAGTTTTAAGTAGCTTTCTTTGTTCTCGACAGTGCTAAAAGTCAACATACATCAATATAAAAGATGCTCGAGTATTGAAAGATGCATAACTAAAGCATCTAGATTTGGTTTGTTTAAAAATATCGTGCAATCATATAAATATAATAGTACATGGTGCCCTCTATATAGAAATGATTTGTACATGTGCCAGCCAGCATTCCATACCATTAGTGTCAACAAACTGCTACATAATGCAGTGATCTTGTAGCAGAATGCTGAGTGATGCAAACTGGATGGTGATGAGGAGCTCATGAAATATGAAACTATATGATCTTGGTCGTAGATCTTGTACTTTAAATTATCAAAGGATCAACTGTTTGATACTGGCATATAAGATAGCGTCACCAAATTTGTTATGATAACTCCATAGCCTCAGGGCTCGTTTGGTTCGCGGGAAGCATTTTTCCTCCTAGGAATATGATTCCTGGAAAGAAGATTCCTAGGAAGAGACTGCCTGGGAATGTTCTTTTGGCATATTTGGTTAAACATGGAAAAGTGACAGATTTCCAGAGTGCTTATGTTTGGTTGACCATCCACTTTTCTAGGAAAGTTGTGTGATTCCTATTATATCCTTAATAAAAATTAGGTTTTTAATGCCACTTTAATGCTGAAGGGCCTTTTTGGAAAGAAATAAAAGTGGAGTGATTCTCGCCTTATGGGAAAGTAACTTTTCCATGTTTCTCATGGGAAAGACTTTCCCATGAAATGTAGAAATCATATTCCTATGGGAATACAACTTTTCCATCTCTCTCCTTTGAAAACTCCAACTAAATAAGGGCTCGTTTGGTTCGCGGGAAAAGAAGGGGGGAAAGTGTGGTCAACGGAAAAGTAATGAGATGCCTCTTGTTTGGTTGGAGTTTTCAAAGGAGAGAGAAGGGAAAGTTGAATTCCCATGGGAATATGATTCCCACATTTCATGGGAAAGTCTTTCCCATGAGAAACATGGGAAAGTTACTTTCCCATGATGCAGGAATTACTCCATTTTTACTTTTTTCCAAAAAGTCCCTTCAACATTAAAGAAGCATTAAAGAGATATTAAAAACCTAATTTTTATTAAGGGCATAATAGGAATTATACATAACTTTCCTAGGAAAGTGGATGGCCAACCAAACATAAGCACTTTGGAAATTTGCCATTTTCCAATGGTCAACCAAACATGTCAAAAGTACTTTCCTAGGCATTCTTTTTCTAGGAATTTGTTTCCCAGGAATCATATTCCTAGGAGGGAAAATTCTTCCCGCGAACCAAACGAGCCCTAAGAGGCATTTCATTACTTTCTTGTTGACCATACTTTTTCCCCTTCTTTTCCCGCGAACCAAACGACCCCTCAGAGTCTTTGCAAAACTTTGCTCATTTCAATGACCATTGCATGGTAATGTGGTCGGTCATTCAAGATGCTTGTGTAGCTTTGAATGTGTCAAATGAATGTCTCGTGCTCCGCTATGATGAAAGGCTTTGTTCATCCCTGATGCAATCATTCCAGATATATCTCCTCAACATTTAAAAGAGGAAAAATTTAGGACATTCTCAAATATCCCTTCTGTTCTAAGCAGTGCTTTGGTTTGGCCACTGTAGTGAATGCCTACCAACAAAAAAAGAACTTAGGAATCTGCTCATGTTCAGACAAGTCTATTAATCATGTTCAAGTGCAATAATCCTACTAAAATCAACCAATCAATTAAAAAAAAATCGGTGTTCTAATTAATTATATCAAGCAGTTTAAGTTAGCCAAATTGAAGATTTATTTATCATAATGCTAGTTTCTTATTATTCTAAATTTAATATATAAAGATAAGAAAATGCTTAGATAGACACTTTATATTTTAATTGCCTTTATCTTTTTCCATTAATTTTACTGGTGACTAATTTACATTCTGTTTATCTTGCCAAGAAACTTATTGCAAGAACTAGATTATACTTAGTTACAAATAAAGATACATGCCATTTGGTTCTATTTTTAAAAATCTTAACAAAAGTGCCAGTTTAGTAGGCTGGTACAGTGATTTGGTGGTTGTACTAGGGACTTGGGTTCGGATCCTGCCTTTCCCCGGAGTTTGGGGTGCCAGCAGATTTTGGAGATCTACCCATCATATAGCCCAGTGCCCACACCTCTCTTCTAACTGAAAGGCTAAAAGTCAAAGTTTGTTTATGGATGTGTGAAACAGCCCTTAATGCATGATATCCAAATAGAATTAAATAGATTTACTTTGTGGTTTATGGGCTGCACTTCCATTTATCATATTTTGGATGAAAAATTGGGAGCAAATTCATTTCCTAGCTAGAGTCCTCTGAATTCTGTGGTTGCCTTAATTTTAATGAATCTAGTGGCACTTACATAGATCTGTGATTTGCAACATAAATCTAATGCAACAAAACATGTTTCTTTCCTTTTTCCAAAGTTTTCAAAAGGACTAATACATTCATTTACATCTTTGGATCTGCTTTCAAACTATGTTGAGAGACACTTGGCATCTTGTTTTCTTAAGTCTAAGATCACAGGACAGGGAGGGGAGAGGGGGGGAGTGGAAATGATAGGTTTTCTAGGAAGCTAAATGTGTGTGGTTTATTTTTTAAAAGGAGAAAGGGTGGTGTAAAAGGAGAAAGCCCCCCCCCCCCCCCCAACCAAAACCTAATGCAAATGTGTTAGCATTTTTGTGATAATTAGACTGCAGTTTTGTTGAACACAATTTTTGTCTTATATTTTGATTATCACAGTATGTCATGTTAAGACAACCATATTGATCCAAAGGATCACTAGATCTCTTGTGGTTGTGCTCAGCCACCTCGGATAGGTCTGAGCAAGATTTGAGTAGAATTCACCACATCCAAGATTGAATTATACATCAAAACTTTCAGAGGGCATAACTTCCTCTACAGCTCGCAAGAGTTTTATCACACCCCACTGATATGTGGGTTCGATGATGTTGGGGCCTCAAAAGGGACCAATTAAAGTAGAAGTTTCCTTTTCAGCTAAGACTTTTGTTGGCCATATCTCCCAATCTGTGATGAACTAGATGATGCAACAACAGACATAGTTGATGTAGAAGTAGAAATCTAGCTAAAAAGAACATACCGGTGCACAAGGCTCCTGTCATTGTGGTGTTTGGGGAGGCTCAAATAAATACTGTCTTACCCCTGCATGCAGAGAGGTTGTTTTCTGTGTTTCGAACTCCTGACATCCAAGTCCTAATGGAGTAACCTTACTGTTGCATTAAGGGATGCCCTTGGTAGAGATTTAGCTCCCGGATGATTTTAGCTTTGGCGTGATTTTCCCTACTCGTCACTTGCTATTTTAGAAAAATTCTTAGTTTTTTTAACTAAAAGAGAAATTCTACCAGAATTGTGGGGACTCAAACCTCACTAGTATAAATAGAGGCACTGTAACTCAGTTTTAACATTTTAATTGAAAGCAAAAATGGCCTAGAGCTCTACTTTCCCCACTCTATTATTTATTATTTTCTAAGGTCTGAGTTGAGCAGATTGAAGGAACTGCTTCCTTCCCTCTTTGGTCAGATTTTTTCCTAGCTATCAGTTTTGGCGTGAGATTTTTGATACAAATTATGAAACTTAATGCTGGATAGATTAACAGCATTATAGGTTTCTTGGTTCTGCTCTCATATAGTGGAGTATCGGATTATGTTGCAGGTAGTTATGGCAGACCAATACTTAATTTAATTTTGAATTGGCCTGGACTCAGAAATTGGAATTTCCGATTGATTTTTGGTTCTTGCAGTTAACCTGAATTTCACATCAAGGTACATGTAGGCCTCGAAAAATTAGCTTAAACTTGAATATCCTACTCAATATGAGTAGGCTTGGTATAAAAGTCAAATTGTTGGGTCTATCTCATGAATCTAACTTGTGTTAAATGATTAACCTGGTTTTAATCAAATTACTTGAAACAGTCCACTTTCTTTGTGGAGACCTGTATCCAACCAGTTTGAATCTATCTTGGTTGTTTATTTTAAAAATTTCAGAATTTAATCATAAACTAGCATGCCAGGAAATCTATAAACTTAACTATCTGTCTGTGAATACTTCAAATATGCTGTTCCAAAGCTATCATATATTAGAAATTGTGTCATAAGTATCAAATTTTCTTATTATTGATTTTGAATTTTTTATATTTTGTTAGTAATATTATTTTGTCAGGCTGATGTAGAAGCACTTACTGGAAATTACAATCTGTATTTGGAACGCTTTGCAATATTAGGGTCTAGAAAAGAGGAGGGCAAGACCTGAGCTGATGTGGATGGTAATTCACAACAGAATTGAGGAAAGCTTACCGTAACACTAGAATTAGCCTTTATAGGAGCGATTGGTCTAAAGCTGACTGCAAATAATAAGGGCAGAACTTGATGGTGATGGTTATGATTTTAATCTTGGTTATTTTGTACATCTTCAATAACAATTAATGGCTATTACTTTTTAGGGCACCGATCTTTGTACATTATTTTGCTAATTTTTGAATTTTGCTTGTTTGTTTAGATGGTAATATCTTGCATCTCTCTCTCTTTCTCCCCCACTCTTTTTGGTCTTAAGATATATGTTACGATGTTTTACATTATAGCTCCTGTTGTATGAATTGAGCTGTATTCTAAGAACTTACAAATGTTTCAGTACAAATCTTTTCATGAAAGCAGCAATTTTGCTGCGTAGTGCATTTTCCTGCTTGATTAGGTAATAAGAGTGTTTAGTTTTCATTTCTCTTTTTTTTTTTTTGCCTCTGACAGGGAGAACCTTTGTGTGTTTTTTATTCTCGTTATGGTATCTGCAAATTTGGTCCAAATTGCAAATTTGATCATCCTGTGGTAACTTCCATGGGAATCTTCGCATACAGTCTTTCAACATCTGCATCAGCTGATATCCCCATAGTTCGGCATTTATTGGCATCTTCATCAGTACCTCCTGCACTTACATTGTCTTCAGAAGGTCCTGTTGAAGCTGGGACAGGAAAACCCAGAAGAGTTTTAATGTCAGAGCCTCGGCAAATGTCTTCTGGTGATGAACATGTTGAGGCAGAGGGATCACACACCACTTCAAGCATTGGGCAAGTTTCTTCTTTTTCCTAAACCCTTGAAGTAAAAGAATCCCTGTATATTGAGTTCCCAGTGCTAGAGATGTACAGTTTTTTCACGAAGAGATGAAGCTGTTCATCTGAAGATATGTTTACTCGACAGCCATCTCATTCACATTGTTAGATCTGCACGCTGTTTAAATTTGAGGTTAAAGTTTTTTTAATAAAAGTTTCATTTTTCTCAATTCTTTTTTTTGTGGATCACCTTTCCAGAAATTCTGTATATGTTGCACTACCAGTTCTTACTGTATAAATTGTTGAAGTCGCTAATCCAGCAATTACCTTAGCACGTTGGTCATCATGTAGCAGTCTACGTGTCATGTTTGCACTCAGGTCTGTCCACCACCATAGCTGTTTACTTTGTATACTTAAAAGGGCATCTTAGTGCATGAGTTTCCTTGCAACTGCAGGGTCTGGGGAGGATCAGATATTCCAAACTTCTGTTTGCTTTGCATGCTTCTGTTCAACAAAGTTTTGATGTTCCAAAATTCGTAGGTTGGTGGTTAATCTTTCTTATTTCCAATTGGTCTTTTACATTCTATTATCCACAGCAATGCATAGTTCTTGATGGTGGCTGCTGAGGTTGTATCTAGATCTTGTAAGACACCTGCAAGTTTCCAGCTTGATATAAGGAAAGCAACCTCTAAATTTGTAATTTTCACAATTCAGCTCTAAATACGTAGTTGTTCAAGCTCTGGAAGCCTGCTGTTGCTCGTAGGATTATTCATTTGTTGACATGACAAATTTTGCAATATTAACTTTCTAGTTTCTTCAGCCAGGATCATGGAAATCCACAGATTTGACAGTTCAAAAGAATATCCTGTTGCAGCTGAATCCCTGATATGCATTATTGTATTTCACAAGGTATTCTAATATGTAAATTGCTGTTCTCTAAATAAGTTTTATCTGACCAAAGGTGGCTCCAGAGTGATCCTCATTAAAGTTTGTTGCAGGTCTGCTAGTTAGCAAGTAATGAAGTTTTGTACATGACTCTCACGTTCACGAGTTTGGACTTTATTCAGTGTAATTTATTAAAAGGTCGCTTAGGTCCAAGTTAGATGTTGAATACAACTATAATCATCCGGCCTCATCTCAGCTATTTGGGTCAGCAGATGTTGAATGAAAAGTAAGTTTTTTGGTTAATACAAAATAAGTTTAAATTAGCTTTTTAGAAGCTGTCCCAAAAGCAGTTACTTTGTCAATTATTAGAAAGTGTGTACATTTCTTCAGTGATTATCTGATGTAATCCTATACTTATAACTGTTGACTAGCAAGCGAACCTTATTTGAGGTCGCCTATGTATTGGAAATAGAGAATGAAAGGAATAGGAATATTGTTTGGTGTAGTTTATGTATTTTGTCAGGTCCTTGTGTAGTGAAAGAATTAAAGGTATGGGGCCTAGTATATCTTGTAGTAAAATGTTTATAATGCAATTGGCAGCGTCGGAGATTTTAGCACTGGCATTTGCACATTGGTACAGGACAAGGTCTGCCGGATTGATATTAGGGCTTGTACCGGCCATCGGCCAGTTTGGTGCCGCAGTGTATCAAAATAGAGAGAGGTGGGGTTGTGGAGAGAGATTCATAAAAGCACTAGGGTTTAGCAAGAAAAAATTGGGACAAATTGATGGAATCATTGATGAGCTTATTCCCCTAGCATGACACCACTGAGAACTCGAATGCGATTTGCCAGCAAGGTCTTCGAGCACTCTACCATGGTGGATTGGAGAAACCAAGGGATTTCTCCTCAATCGCTCGGCAAGAAGAAACTGAAGCCCTCAAAGAAAGAGAGAGATAAAGGAGAGGAAAGAGGGGAGGCTTATCGGTAGGGGTGGCCGTTTATGATCCAACCCATTAACCTAGTTCGGGTTCGGTTCGGGTCAATCCATCCATGGCTTTAGAACTTGTTTTCACCTCCATGGGCTACGGCCTGCGGGCCAAAATAGTTTTATAGATTCGGGTCGGGCCGGATCGGATCGTATGATTGAAAACCAAAAATTACTCAAATTTTAAATAAGCCGGGTCGAGTTGGTCTGAATTTAGTAAACCTAGACCTGACCCGAAAAATGGAACGAGTCCAATTTTAGATACTAACCGGCCCGACGAGTCCTTCAAAATGGGTCGGGCTAGGTCTAAGCGGGTCAGGCTGGGTCGGGTCACGAGTCCACCCGATCCATTTGCAGCCTTAATTATAACTAAACCAACCTAACTTGTTGAACCATCTCGACTTAGCGTCGGTAGCGCATACATCGAGTGAAGACTCAAGAATAGGAAATGTGAGTCCCACCAACTAAATAAAGGATTACCCTCCGCGTGCAAGGCATGCCGAATTCTATCCCTGCCACCCCAAAGATCTCTAGTTTCGGTTCGAACTGAATCATCCGGTGTAGGTCGGATTGGCGATCATCGATGCTGGATAAAGTTTAAGCAATATAATTTGAATAAAAAGCGCAATGCACATTGGTACTGGCTAAATTTTAAGGAGGGAGGGAGGGAGGGAGGGAGAGAGAGAGAGAGAGATATGGAAGGACGCATTTGAGCTTGTTATACTGATAAAGTGGCTTTTCATGTTGAATACATCATCAATCAACCCTCTTTGTTCGGTTTTAAGGGCTACATAAGCTTGGTGAAAACTATATGTATGCATTCAACCAAACCGGCTTTCGTCCTTATTTTTCCGACAACTCCGTAACTAGAATAGCATTAAAATCCTGGCGCACATAGTTGTAATAGCTTGAAACCCTCAAACATGTGTGGTACAGATCCTTAAGTTCAGAGAAAAAGAGACCGAAACATGGACGTCTGATAATTGTGCCAATTTTAGCCATATCCAAACAAGTATGAAACATATGAGATCGCTAAAGATAGACAAAAAAAAAAACAGTTTTAGTATCAATTGGCATCACTTTCAATTTTTTTTCTATTTTTAAAAATAAAAATAAAAATTTTATTTTTATTTTTCTAATTTGTAAAAAATGAGTATCTTTGATATAGTTAATTATTTTTTAAAAATAAACACATCAATAGTGATGAGCTTGATGATAGCTGCAGCGGAGGCAGTGGAGATAGTGATGATGTTGGTAGCCGGTAGGGTGATATGGTAGAGATAATGGTGATGATATTGGTGTTATGGTGGAGGCGATATGAGCAGAGACAATGGTATTGGTGTGGGGGTATCAATGATGTAGTGGAGGTGATGGCTGCAATAGCGGTGGTGTGGTAGAAAAGAGTGATGATAATAATAGTGAAGGCGATGGTAGTGGCTGTGTAGTCACTAGCGTCTAGCGATATGGTGGAGGCGGCGATGATAGTAATAGCGACGACGGTGGCGGCAAAGGTGGCTATGAGGATGGCAACAACGACGACAATGGTAGTTGTTAGAATCATTGTAGGACTATTGATTGATTTTGTGATTGATTGTGCCAAACATAGTCGGCCTCCATCAAGGTTGATTGTGCTAAACTTAGTCTGCCTTACCAAACTTTATCTTGATTGAATTGTGATTGATTATGCCAAACATAGTTGGCCTTACCATACTTTCTCAGCCTCCTAGTACTATATAAAGGTTGCTCGTATACATTGTAAAGATAGGCAAAAATACAATTCTCTTATCTTATTCTTCTTTTTCAACCGTAACAATAGCAATTGTGGTGGCTAAGGCGGCGACGGTGGTGCTGGGCATGGTGTTGGTAGTGATGGTAAAATAAGTTTTTTGTTTTGAAAAATATTGATAGTAAATATTTTTTTACTTTTATTTTTACAGAAATAATAAAAGTGATTTTTAAAAATAGAAAATAAAAGTAGTAGTACTGGACATTCTTTTTGTTTCGACTTCTGTAATTTTTTTTTAAAAAAATAAAAGGATGAAATAAAACTATAAAAGCAATGTCAAACGGATCCTATTTTCTTCATTCAAATTTTATGTAATTCAGTTTATTTCATTGGAATCAAGATTGTTGGAAAAGTTTTTTGTCTAGAGTATGTGCGCAGAAAGAGACATGAAATCATTAAAGGAAGAGAAAACAGCAATTTCTTGGCATCTTATTTATATTTTATGGAATTCAATTTATTCACTGGAATCAAGATTATTGGAGGTCTGGTCTAGCCGTCTAGCGCACAGACGCGCATTTAAGCTGTTCACAAGTTTTCTCATATTTGGCTCCATTTGGCTTGCTTAGTAGCAATCTATGGAGCTTGTTTGAGCTCCTTCAATGGAGCTCAAAACAACATGTTAACTAATAAAAAATATTTTTTTATTTATTATAAATTTATATAATTTATGAAGAGTAGAATATATTTTAGTCTAGATCGAATATAAACCAAAAATAAGTCCAAATTATATAAATGTGAAATATTTTGAAATTTCATTAGATTTTTTTTAAAATGAGACATTCATGGACTCGAGTTCAACTTAGCATTTAAACGAGCTGGCTTAAGCTCGCTCAATTATAAAATAAGCTAACCTAAAGCCATGCTTGGCACACCCATGTTCATCTCATTTGCTCAGCTAGAATGACGACGATTTTCTCTTTTACCAGTTATGCATGCTTGCATTCCATAGCTTAAGCTTGGGAGGTGCGGCAAGGCCAGACCATGTTTAGCTGCTCAAACCTTGAGTACTAGGTCAGGGCCTGAGGTGGTCTCATAAGGCTTTTTTTACATACACTTTGCCCTCAATTCAATGAGCAAAAATGTGGCGAATATTGCAGCCAGCAGACAAAGATCGTATAGCCAGTACGATTTCTTTCTTCTTCTTCTTTTTCCCTGATAATATTAAAGAATAACCTTTTTTTTTTTTGTGGTATATCGGCTGTTCACGCTAATCTCGTATGAGCACTACCATCTGAGTTAAGAGAAATAATACACCCAAGAGGTGGAGAAACAAAAACACATCAGGTCTAGAGAATCTCTTTACAATGGTGAGCGGCAAAATCCTGCTTATTTTTTTATAGGGTTGAGAACATGAGTTAACCGCACAAATTTAAAGCGTAGCCATTTTGTGCGCACAGCTCTTGCATTCTAAACTTGAGCAAGACCCGTGACATACCGAGCAAGACCTTTTCAAGCCAAACGTCCTGCTCATGTCGACAGCCTTACTTTCCGGATGCACAATCTAATCTTCTATTGCATAACGTAGGACTCGTTTGCAAGAACATAAATTTTGCCTAGGGGATGCAGCCTGTTTCAATTTTGGCGATCAGCACTGTTGGTGAAGATGGTATATCCTGGTAACAGGAAATCTATGAGGCATTTCATGTCAAACTGCCTCTTGGCCTTATTCCATGAGTGCATCTTTTCTACTTCTAAAATGGACAAACACAATGTTTTTTTTTTTCCCTTCTCTGTTACAATGAGGGGATAAACAAGGGGGAAAGAAACGCAATGTTTCAAGCTTTGAAAGAAACAAAAGTTAAAAAAGAAAGAGAGAGAGAGAGAAAAAAAACCCAAGAACAATATAAGATAATCAATCAAGGATGACATTGCTGAGAAGTAATGCTTTATTTCTTGAAGTCAAGAGAGTAGACAAAATCACTGCATAATTTATCAGAGCAAACACAAACCCAAACATCCAAAAGAAGAAAAAAAAAATCCTAGAAAGTATCACAAGCATAGAGGGCAAAATCCGTAAAAATCTCACAGCACAGTGATAACCATGGCGATTGCAGAGGGTTGTTTCCGTAATTCCATCACAAGAACAGCCTATGAGTGTAGAAGCTGATCTTTTGACATGCTTGAAATCAGAATCCTGAAAAGGGTTAATCCTAGTTTTGCTGGATTCAGTGTGCGCACTTGCGTGCTCTGGATGGTGAATGGCGCAAGGCTAATTCTACTGAGTGGATCCAGCAATTAATAAAGAGAGAAATATAGAGAATCAAATCAGAAACCGCCCGTGACCGAAACAAAAGATAAAGAAGGAACTCACAGGCTGGTTCAGATCCACAGAGAACAGCAAAGACTGGCAGATTTCAGCCAAAATTACCCGGCAGGAACTGATGGAAAGCGTGGAGAGTTCTGTCAGAATTTAGATGAAGCAGAGAGGAAAGGTTCTTTAAATATGAAGATGTCTTACAAAATTTCCACTCTCTGATAACACTAATTTAAGGTGACATACAGACGCAAGAAACAGCATCCTGTGAGGAAGTCATGCATCAGCTTCAGATTCTTGCCCTGATTCTATCATCAACCTGTAGCAGCCCCTGTCCCCCTAATAAGGCCAGTAGTCACGATTACCTGGCTTTTTCACCAAGATCTGATTGTATTCAGGCCGTGATGTCTGTAGAAGATCTTGACCGTCAGTAAATAATTCATTGGTGAATCTAGGACAAACATCAGAGTAAAGCAGATGCAATAATTTATAGCACGAGATTGAGAGCCCATATGGTACACCTCTTGTTTTCTGCTCTTGTTTCAAAAACCCAAGAAGACAAAATGAACTAGACTGGAAATCATCTCAAAAGAAACCCTTTTGTTTTTAAATTGTTTTGCAAAATATTTAGAGCTTTTGGTAGCAATGATTTATTGCTTCTGACTCCGTTAATAGTGAAAACAAAAGCAAGGAATAGGATATGTTTTCTGCCAATGCTATCTTTAACATTAATCTCCGTGCTAGTTCACTAATTTGTATAGAAAACAATAACACAAAAACAAGAATAATACCAAACAGGTCCAAATTAACATCAAGTCATATAGCTTTGAATGTCAGGATGGGCAACCATGCAGTGAACTCCCTTTAAAAAAAAGAATTCATCATTAATAGATCTAACTAAGAACATAAATATAGAGCCAATCAGATGCCTTAAAACTTCATTCTAGTTCGAGCATGAGCAATCTCATTCATGCATTGAAAGGAATAGCACCAACAAGGTGCACAAAATTACTCTTCTCAATAACAAATTAAAGAGTCCTGATAGCTCTGTGCTACCTTTACTGATACTTGATGTGATTCAAACTCTTTCAGACATCTACTATGAGCATGGGGATGACATTTGTGTATCCGGAGAGTCCACCACTGTATAGGGCTGCAAAATAGTCTATCATGCTAATTTCTACAAACACTCCCAGGATAGACCCATCTACTAGTCAACCTCATTATTTGGGCTTTGAAGCCTGTAAGATTTTACCTATTATGAAGGTTCAGATCAAGCCCTTCTTCCTTATTAGATCTAAGATATCCTTTTTAGCTAACTTTTTTGAGACTATAGTAGACCTTATCTTTGCTTCCTAATTGAATTAAAATGTCTTGATTCGGGAGGATTGATTATATAGCTACTAGTCACTGCAAGCTTATATTCCTCTTCTTTGTATTGATGATCAGAGTGTTCATAGAAATCCACCTGGTTTGAAAATTTTAAAACTGACTGAGAACCCTGTCATGGCTGTGATAGTGCAAACATGAGCTAAATTGCATAAAGTTGTAGGCAAGGCAGATGTATTTGTATAGTGACATCTCCATACCATTCATGCTGGTCCAAATCACTGCTTATCAGGCTATAATTATGCATATCTAACTGATAGATAGTATACAGAATGATGCATAATGGCATAAGGTTATATAGTACTTTCCCATTTTAAACTCATGCCAGACCATTCATAAAGTCTTCTTTCTATTCAAGACAGATTGGAACCATTCTCTTTGCTTTTATTTTTTTTGTCTTATTGCTGTAATAGTTGCTTGTTTTATTCTATTTGGAGGACCAATCTAGAGAGTGGACAAGGTAATGGTAGAAATATCATTGTTTTACATTGAACCCAAAGGTTAGATTATTAGAATGTTAATCAACAGATAGCATATGAGCTCGCCATAATACTGTTTAATGCTTTAAGTACCAGTACTGAACTCCATATTTGTTTGATACCAGGTTGCTATCATGCTGATAGAGTAATTACTAACATTTTATGTTGGACTGTGTGGGCACCGCTCTTGGTACACTACAAATCCAATTTGCTTGATTCTTATTTGTCTTTTTTCTGTTTAGTTGATTTATTCTATTGTTCTAATAGTTTTTGGTGTCAGTTTTCCCATCTTTAATGGCTTTTCAGGATTCCATGACCTACAACATCTAAAAAACCTATAACATAAGGTCAATTAGGATCCAATATAGTATGATTTGGAATAATTTAAAGAAATGAAAAATGATTTTAGTAAAATACTCTATTTATCAATCACAACATGAAGAATAAAGTCATAAAAATTACGAAGGAAGCAAGCAAAACACATCCAATTCACTTCCTTCAGCCAATATCATCCTGATATCACATCTAATATCATCCTAATGGCCACCTTCTAATAGTCTGCTTCTTACAAGCCTAGCCACCCAATAATCTGCTTCTTAATATCATCCCTTGGATAGGTACCCCATTCACTGCTTCAAAAGGATCTGTTACCTTGTCAGTTTGGTTGCCCTTTTGGCAACATGTTTGAGGGTTCTTGCCCTTATTTACCCCATCTCTCTGGCTCCCTTGAGTAGCCTGGCTCGCCACTCTAACTGCTACTAGCCCCCTAGTTGGCATAGTGCTTTTACAACCCATCGAGTCCCTCTGTGTCGCAACCACCATCTACCCCAAGTATCTAATGATCGAATTGTTCATCGAATTCCTCTGAATGGCCATCATCTCCTCCACCCCCACCTGCCCCTAGCCAGCCTTCATGTTCTCATCTACCCAAAAATACACCCTTGCTGGCTCTGCTAAGAATCTAGCTAGTCTAAGAGGATCATCTGGCTCATCCAACTTTAGGTCACCCTAGTTGGACTAGTCTTCGAGCCAGCCTGCCATTGGATCTTCGAACTTTTCATCTTGTTGCTTAGCAATGAACTTCAATTTCAACATCAGATTGTAGGTCACATATACTCTGGCCTTGCCTGCATGAGGTTGTTCCTCTGTTTGCTGTGGATGAGAACAAATATGGATTAATTCTGCTCCCACCACTAGATTAGACAATCTAGGAGAGTATCTGGACTAACAATCATTCTCAAGTTTTCTTGCTAATGTGCCATAGTAGAGCCACCACTAGCACAAATGTTGCATATAAACCCTCAATTTCAGATCAAAACACAATACTGGGAACTAGTTCATGATAATATTCGATCATTCTTGCATTTTCCAGCAATTGCTCTCATCTCAGGCAAAGTGTCCAGGGCTTCTTTAAATGGTTTGTCTGCCAAGACACCAACAAGACTAATGACACCCTATTGAAGGGTTGACTAACTGCAGTATTAGTTGTAGAATTCTAGTTACTAAATTTTAAGTTACCCCATCTATATAAAAGGTGACTGTGATTGTATCTAATTGGAGCCTGTACATAATATTTCTGAAAAAATATAAAGTTGTGATCAATGTTGCATGGACACAAATAAGAAATATGAATTTTGACACATCTGAGTGTTTGAGCCAACAAGAGAGAAAAATTGCGATACAAGAATACAAAAATAAAATTTAATTTAACTAAATTGAAATTTTTAATATCTTTAAATATTGGTTGTTTGAATATTAGAAAAACATTAACAATATATTGTTTTTTAAGGTCTTTCAATATTTATGTTTCTCATTCAAACTTCCTAAATTAACTTAAGGATGCAACAAAATAAAATTTTTGAAAGTTATTTGAATCCTATATCCTTGACCAATCTCTAGAAGTAACAAATACTCATTGCCAATGTTAAAATTAAGGGTCAAACTCATTGTTGGAAGAGTTCTGCTCTTTGCTAATCTATAAAGGTGGCAATGAAAAACTGTCATAAGTATCCAGGTATCTAGTACATATTTGATTTGGATACATATCCAACATGGATTTTTGGAGTTGGACGCAAGTGTTCCAATAACACATGCTTTAATAGCTGCAACATGTTCTCATTTGTTGCAGGCACCAGAATTTATTTGCATACAACATAGAATGGAGGTTGATTCCCAGGGATCTTGTTTTAAGGACCGTAAACTCTGAAGATCAAAATAAGAGTTGGGGAAGATTTGTGAAGAGACTAGATAGCTAGTCAAGGAGCATATATCATTATCATTTCCATTTCTAGGACAATCCTTGTAATTTACTTGTGAAATTCCACACCATTTTGACTTCTTTCTACATTTATGAAGATCCTATGAAATTTTTTATGAGTTTGGAAAAAGAAAAAGGGAGAAGAGGAGTCAAATGTTGAAAGCTTACATAATCATTGTTTTTTCATTAAGAAAAGATGGTTAAACCATCACCCATTCATTCAACAAGCATAATACCTTGCTGTTGTATTATTGCCTCAAATCTTTTCTATTATATATGTTAAAAAAATAAAAAAAACTTTGTGCTATTGCTCCCACTGGTGAACAACATGATTTCATGCTCCGATGTAATTGTTGTGTGCTAGTGAATAATATATACTCTTGTTCGCTAAGGACCATATGAAAGTCAGTAGAGGATCATCACAATTATATGATGGTTTCTTGGTCCCAAATTGATGTATATATCTTGTTACATTTGTAAGATGATGCAGCTTTCTCACACAGCAGAATGCTAAACAAAATGATAATAGGGCAGACTCAATGAAAAACATGACAAGATAATACTTAGGTGCAAATATTAACTTGCCCGACTTTACATCTTTATGCGAAGTTTGTCATGTTAACTACAACAGAACCAACTAAGAACTTTCACAAACAAAGAAGCAAAAATTCCATAGATAATTGCAAGCATGGGATCTCACTCAATCATTTATATGTCAAAATAGTTTCCGCACAAAATCTTCCTAATTCCAATCAGAAATTTCAAGCATTAGTGTTAGTACTCAACTTAAGTTCAAGCTATGAAGTCCTCAGTTGTTGCATTATATCAGGCTACAACTACCTTTTCAAGGATCTTCATTAGTGTTACCAATGCTTGATGCACTTTCATCTTTAGCTTTACCATTTGACAACTAATGGTTCATGGAGATCATCTAGTCCAAGCGTAGATATAAAAAGCCAAACATTGGCTGTCCATCAGCTTCATCCAAAATTAGTCAAGATACTACTCTTTCCTTGCCTCTAGTCTAGCATAATACATGCAGTAGGACATTGTCCCCATGAGAGGATTGTATTGCATGTTAACAACCTTTCCAACAATTGCTCTTTAAGTCCATTTATAAATGCATGATTCTGTTGATTGTGAGCCTTTAGAGCATAGTCGGCAGAATCATCCTGAACCGGGTGGTTTGGGAAGTACCGAGCCATATCGGCGGCGGACCGGCATAGTTCCGGCAACCGAAATAAAAAGCCGTCGGAGGGGGAAAAGGAGAAGAAAAGAGAGAAAAAAGAGAGAACGAGTGGAGGAGGGAGGGAAAGGGAGAGGAAGGAAGAGAGAGCGGAGGACGCGCGGAGGAGGTGGAGAAGGGGCTCTGCCTCCGGGTCCCCTGTTTCGAGCTCGCCGGCCTTCGCTGGACTTTGTCACCCTCCTTCTCTCTTCCTCCCTCTCTCCCCCTTCTCTCTCTCTCTTTTTCTCTCTCTCGTTCTCCCTCTCCCCCGCCTCTTCTACTGTGTCGGTATGAGCCCAGCATGGAACGGTACAGGGGAGTACTGACCTATGTTGCCAAGCAACCAGTCCGGGCTTCGGTTCCGGCACAGCAGACCTTGCTTTAGAGTTTCCTCTTTCTACATAAACACAATCAATTTCAACTCCACATAACAACGTGTATCATGATAACCAGCCTCCATGCACACACAAGTGATACCCAACTAACCATGCCACCGAACATAGCCCCAAGATCAAGTTAAAGGGAAGCTAGCCTTCATGTTATAATCTTAGGGTTTGAGACAGACAAACAAAAGCACGAAAGAAAGATGAAGACTATTCTTTCTAACGGAAACTTCTCTTTTCAATTATGATCCATAATCATAATAACAAGACTTATGAATAATCTATAAATCCTTTCTCACCATTCATTCCTCCATCCTCAATATCTATGGCAAATTCAAGTAGATGGTTGAAACCTATTCTTTCTAAATATGGATGTGTTTGGATGTCCCAAAAGATCATGATGTTTTAGGATTTTTCAAACTACTACTTATGATTTTGTAATGTCAATATGTGATGAAATTTCAAAAGCATCCTAAAATCATCAAATTAAAAATTTCCACTTAAGTAGAGATTTTCAAAAACATGTTTTTTCTCTCCATATTATCTTCAAATACCTCCATTTTTGAAGTTCCTTTGTCTAAGAAATAAACACGATGAAGACAATCTCAACTTTAAAGTCCAAACATTTCAAATCATGAAAAAGAATGAAATCATAATATTTGAATCTAAAACCTGCAAACGCAGCCTATACAGACCAAATATTCATAAAAAATCCTATACAAACTCCTGACCAACTCCAACAAGACTAATACATAAATTATCTCATAGAGGAATTCAAGAGCACTTCAAACAAACCCAAAGACAATTTTTTATTAATTTAAACTTTTCAAGTAGGAAGACGTCAGCATTGAAGCCAAATCCAACTTAAGGAAATTTTCTTTTATCAATACCTAAATGGCAATTTCCTGGTACCCAAGTCAAATAATTCATCTCCTGAAATGAATGTCTATCCAAAATCCACATCCCAAAACCCATTCACAGTTGAGTAACATAAATTTCATTAACTGCACGAAAAACTCCTGCCACATTCAATCTCAAAAATAAATAAGTAAATAAATAGATAAATAATAAAAGAGAAGACGAGAAATAAAATTCGAAGATTCCCAATTCACAGTTAAAACCGGATAGGCATCTATAGTTAGTAACTTTGTCTATATTTCCTTTTAAATTGGGTGAGAAATCCCAAAACCTAAGTAATATTGATTTGTTCTAAATTCACATAAAGCTGTCACCTTTCACGAGAACTCGATCAAAGGATTAAAGGTCCAAATAAATCACATATAAATTTCTTATTTTAAGGTATTTTATCTTCTTATTGGTATCAGCACCCTCACCAGATCTTTAAAAATGAGGAAGGCGATGAAGAAGAAGAGGAAGAAGAGGATCTCGAATTCGGCCAAGCGGACGAAGGCGAACACCGCGCCCACCGCCCTCGTCAGCAGCGACTCCCGCCGGACCCCGCCGCCGCCGCCCCGCCTCGGCATCGCCGCCTTATCGGAATTTTTCCTCAGCTTCCACGCCAACAGAGTAGAATATCGCTTCTCGCCGGTGGACTCCGTGTCACGGACAGGCTGTTATAACTAAACCCAAAAGCGTCGGCGATGCGCTGGGGTTTCTCGAATTTACCCTTTAATTAGTTCCCGTAAAAGAAAAAATACATCATAACTATTGGCATGTAAAGTTTAATAAGAATTATTACTAAAAATAACATTAAATTATCTAACTACTTCACTTTGGAATGGGACCATCTCTTGATGGTCAAACAGGTGGATGCGAAGGAAATCCAACATCCAAAGAAGATAACATTAAATTAGTCATGCACTCTTCTCACCCTTGACCATATATTACCATTGCAATGTATCACAACAAACATCATTTCACTTTGCTTCATCTTTTCAATATCCATATGTAGTCAATCTTACCTCCTCCCAAATCCTCTCTGCAATTAGAACCTATATAAGTTTGTGATATAATAAATTTAATTTATTTTTTAACTACGAATTTGCACCGTAATGATATAGTAATGGTGTTGAAGTAGGGCTACAATTTGAGCATTTGGGTCAAGTTGAAGGGAACTTTCCCTTATCTAGACTTCACTTGGATCCAACTTGGACTTGTGGGGTCATAAGTTGGGACATAAACTTGACCTAGTTAAATTATGTATTAGCTTATGGAATTTGAGAAGTTACTAGTTAGTTCTCTAGTCTTAGTTTCTAATTCTATTTGGCTTTCTAGTTCTCTCTCTAGTATCTCATTCTTTTTTTTTGAGAGAGAATGAGAGAGACCCACCTAACTGTTACGCTTGCCCCAAATTCTTGAAGATGCATACTCAAACCTAGAACCGTTGGTTACTAAGCTTCTAGTTCTTCTTAGTTAGCTTTTAGTTTAATATTTGTTGGGTTTTTATTTTCTACTTTCATCGGGCCACTTTGAAGGTAGCATTGGCACCTTTCATATGCATCAACTACTATATGTTCCAAAATTGCTTACAGATCCTGTTAATCAAAAAAGGAAAAAAGAATATTGAAGCTCAAATGATGGAACTAAGACAAAAATGGCAACATCCTCTAGAGAAAAAATTTCATGAAGCAACTCATTGAACAACTAGATGCTCAAGAAGTGTAAGAATTAGGCCAATTGGGCTTGACCTGGACCAAAGTCGGCAAGCCCAACCGGCTTGATTCAAATTTCAAAAAGAAGAAGAAGAAGAAGAAGAGGGAATCGAAACAGAGGTTGCAATCACGATCCTCTGCTTCCCCTCTTCCATTGAGCCGATAAACCATGGTAAATCGTGGTTGTTCAGGCTCCGCGAGGCCATTGAATGACCACCGACCGTTGGGGTCTTACGCATCTGCCGCCGAGATTCATAGATGGTCGAGCTTATCCCTTCCAAAACTTCTATAAATCCCTCCTTTTCTCTTTGCTTGATCCGCCATCCGTCGAGCACTCTTCTTCTTCCTCATCTTCGGTGGCTGGTGTACCACCTCGGCCAAGCACTATTGCTCAAAGCACCCCCATTCTCCCACTATTTTTGAGTGTTGTTTTCCTCTCTTCTTGCCGGGATCCACTGGAAATCGCCTCCACCGACAGTGAGTCGCCATCCGTGTCGCTCGCCGGTGAGTCCCCATCTTTCGTTGAACCTCCCTTAGGTCGTGCGGGCTGCCACCAAGGCAGCTAGCTCTACCTCTCTTCCTTTGTTCCTCCTTTTTGGCCGAGCACGGTCGTCACCGCTTGCTTGTCGCTCCTGCCACTACCTCCGGCTACCATCTGCCGAATCTCGGCCAAGGAAACCACCATGAACCACCCTTTCATCTTTCTCTTGATTTTCGAGAAAAGAAGAAAGAAGAAGAAAGAAAAGATGAGGAAGAAGAAGAGGAGGAGAGAGAGAAAAACTCATCCCTCTCTTCCTATCTCTCTCTCTTTCTGTCTCTCTCGTTCTTTCTCTCTTCTCTCTCTAACCTCTCTCTCTCTCTCTCTCTCTCTCTTCCTATCCTTGGTTCAATATTTTTTTCTCTACTTAACTTGTAGATTCCAGACCGATTTACCCAGTCGGGACTTGAAGCCTGCTAAAGTCCATTTCGGGTTGTTTAGAGCTTTTTAATTTGTACTTAAATTTTTAAATAGTGAATATCAAGTAATTTATACTTCTTAAACGGTTTTGATAGGTGTAGCGGATTTATCTAACTGAACCTAGTGATCTTTAGACGAATAAAGGTAAGTGACTTTAATACAAACCTTATTAATTTTATATTATTGATCAATTTTTAGAATGAAATTATGAATTATATTCGACATGATTGATCCTACATTTTCTTTAAAAAAAAAGGTTCAAGCATATGATTGAAAATGATTCATTTTCTTGGCCAAATAGCATTTTTATTAAATACTTCATTATAATTCCTTTACGCATAAATTATGAATATGAAAAATTACATGTTACTATGAAAATGATATATATGCTATGATTATGCATTTTAACTTTTGCGATATTTTAGATTTCTAATTTATTTATAAAGATATGATTTATAAAAAATATGAAATATTTTACGAGCTCTTAAATAGCTACCGTCTCTAGAAATGGAGGCCAATCGACACTCTCGAGCTAGCATCTAAAAAAAATGGTCTTCTGCTAACAGGTTAAAGTTGGTAACAAATATGAACTATGATATCTTGTCGATTATGAAGACGACCCTATCACGGGTTATAGTGACCGTAGCGTAAAAATCTGCAAGCAATATTTTGGTTAAAAGTATAAATAAATGGTAAATATTTGATGACTATAGATATTTTAAAATGCACCTTCAGCAATACAAATTGCATGATTTGTGCATATATGATTGGTTTGCTACGACAATTTGTTATTATATTTATAAAATATTTTATTTTACAGTATAATTTTACTTTCTAAATGATGCATTGAATTATGTAAAAATTTATGCTTGATCCGGTAAGGTGGTGCATGGTTACTTACTGAGTCGCAAAGCTCATTTATCTCTTTATATTTCTTTTCCAGATAATTAAGGTTACTAGCTAGGAGCCAGAAAGAATAAATGAATAAAGGATGAAAGAATAAAGCTCGAAGCATAGATGCAAGAGGAGTAAGGAAAGGGCTTCCATGACAATGAGTTATCAGTAAGTGTAGCTATGACTATAAAGTTTGGGTCATGTAGTCTGGAATATTCAAATATTGGATTTAGATGTCCTGTACCCGCTTCTTTTTGTTTAACAAATAGAATTGGACTAATTTTATTATTCTATAATTTTTTTTATGAAGAATTTTTTTTTGTGGGCTTCATGTTATTATGGGTAATACCCTATAGTAGCACGACCATGTCATGCACTGGATCTAGGGCGTGACAAGAAGAAATTATCAGAATGACTCAACCTCAAAAAGTTACTGGAATTTATTATTGCTCAAGAAGAAATTTTTTGGAAACAAAGATCAAGGCCAAGGCTAAAGTTTGGAGATAAGAACACCAAATTTTTCTATTTGCAGGCCAATTCAAGAAGGCGGAGAAATACAATCCAACAAGTTGAACAAAACGGTGTGGTTATCATGGAAGCTGCACAAATTAAGAAAATAGTTTTGAACTTTTTCCCTGACCTTCTAGGAAAACCAAATAAAGTCATTGATCGCATAATACAATTAGATTGGGCAGCTTTATAAAGTGATAAAGGGGTGGACCTTTCTGACATTGAGAAACCTTTTACTGAAAAGAAAATTCGAAAAGCTCTCTTCAGCCTCCCCAAAAAGAAGGTGCAGGGCACTGAGGGGTATTGGGATCTACGTAAAAATGACATAGGCAAGTTATTTGGCAATCTCTATTCTCGAACCAACTAACATTGATAAGAGTAATTATGCCTTCATCTCATTGATTCCAAAAAAGCAAGAGAGTACTCTGGTTAAAGACTACAGACCCATAAGTCTCATAAGTAGAATCCGCAAGCTCTTTACAAAGGTATTAGCAATGAGATTAGCTGCACACATGAATGAACTCATTTCAGACTACAATTGGCTTTTATTAGAGACAGACAAATCAAGGATTGTTACTCTTGTTATGGAGGTTATGGCATGCTGCAAAAGATATAGACAGGAGGGTCTCTTCCACAAGTTAGATTATGAAAAAGTTTTTGGCAATGTGGATAGGGACTTTCTCATCAAGATCCTTAAAGCAAGGTGGTTTGGGGCAACATGGTGTAGTTGGATTTCAACGATTCTATAAGCAAGCAAGGTAGCCCTCCTAATGAATGGTAAGCCTACAAGATGGATCCAAACTAGAAAAGGAATAAGCCCCGTTCCCTCCTGTTATTCATCCTAGTTATAGATCTCTTAGAACGTATAATAGGGCTGGTGGCAAGGAATGATTTGATAAGAGGGGTGGGATCATCAAAGATGTTGATGGAGACTCACTGCATACAATATGTTGATGACACAATAATCATCTGCAGCGCTAACAAAAGGTATGCTTCAAATTGAAAATTCATTTTATATTCATTTGGAGCTGATTACAGGTCATAAGATTGATTTCGATGAGAACTCGCTCATTGGAGTTGGGATGCTAGAGGCAAGATGCAAGTTTTTCGCCATCCCTGATAGGATGTAGTAGTGCAAAGCTCCCCACAACGTACCTTGGCTTCCCACTTCACATAAATGTGTATGAGAACCGTGCAGGCGTGTATTTAGTCCTACATCAATTATTCGTCGAGGAGATTTTGGGTACTTATACAGGATCAAATAACCCAAAAAATACCTTTTGGCTAGTCTTTTTGGATAAGGTCTTGGGTTGTCAGAAATGGTATCAGAGCGGATCCGACCCATAACCTATGTGGACTAGGGACACTGTAGCACGAATTTATTGGGGCTAACCACATGCCGATTGTGGTGCTTGTAATTAGATTTGAACTTGTCAGGTCCTAAAGGCTTGAACGGGGGGAGTATGTGAGGACCCGTGCGGACGTGTGTCTAGTCCAACATCGGTTATTCGCCAAGAAGATCTTGGGTATTTATACAGGACCAAAGAATCCAAAAAAATATCTTCCGACTGGCCTTTTTGGATGAGATCTTGGATTGGGACAGCATGCTAAGATGTTTGGATTGGAAATTCATTGTGGAAGAGATTGGGAAAAAAAAACTAGCAACATGGAAGAACAAAGTCCTGTCAATTGGGGGAAGATTGACACTCACTCATCAATGTTGTTTTGGGATCCATTCCAATATGTTAGGATGCCATCGTTCTTCATCCCAGCCAAAATCCTTTAGAAAATTGAAAGGATGCACCGTAAGTCATTCAAGAGAGGAAGCAAAGCCTGCTATGGACGCCACTGCCGTGCTGGTTGGTCAAACATTTGCAGACCCGGCCCAGGGACTATTTATTTGAGAATCTTTAACCAATGTCTCTTGATGCTATAGAGAATATGACAAACAGTGGAGAAAGATAATCCAAGCCGGATACCATGCAAACAAACTTCCAAGTCAAACGGATTCCAGAAAACGAGGGCTAAGTTCAGATGCATGGAGAAGTGTGCTGCAAGTAAGGAATTTATTCTTGCAAGGCTCGATCGAGGCTTAAAATCAGAGATGGAAATCAAACAGCCTTCTGGAATAAATTCCTTACTTGACACTTCGATCTCAGTTAAAAAGCGTTACAACTTCTTCTGCCATGGAGGCATCCAATTGGATTTCGCAAAAACCAGCCGGAAACTCCCAGTATCAGAGAGAGTTAATATTTTTTTTCATCTCGCTTACCTTTCAAAATAAAATCCCCACAGCTGCAAAAACTAAGAAAAATGGAATATCCAAGTTCCTTCTTTATGCTCGCTGTGTAGTTCAGAAGTAGAAACTTCTGACCATGTGTTCTTAACATGCAACCATTCCAAGTATCTCTTGCAAAGGATTGATCAGGCTCTACGTATACATCAAACACCACATAGCGTTGAAAATCTATGGACGACATGGAGAAAAGAACTGCCCAAAGACATACCGAAGACGACATGGGATCGTGTTGTATCAGTTATTTGCCGGAGTCATCGCATCGAAAGGACGATCGAAATGAGCTAATGTTCCAGTTTGAAGCAGATTCTCAACTAAGGCATCTGAAACAAAGCATTGCTTTAATGAAAAGCTGGATTTCTATCTATTCTGGCAGCTTTAAGATGCTGCATTATTGGAGATGAAAAAAGTTAGTTGACCCAGCCGACGGGAATAGATTTGGGATTAATCTCCCTTAAGAAGTAATGAATCGTCAATATATGTGGAGTCCGTGGCTGTTAAACAGAAAGAAACTGCATCTGTAAGCTCTTTTTTATCTTGAATCCCCCTCAGAAAGATGCAACTCCTTCGCTGCCTTGCTCCATCTCAAACCAAGTGCACGAGTTGCAGGGCTACATGTATGTAAGCTCCGTCTCTTTAACCATCTTATGACCTTTCTTCTGCTTTAATATATTTACTGGGAGGTTATTGCTCCCATTTCGTCAAAAAAAAAAAAAAATGCCAGCTATAATATTTCCTACCTACGTACGGCTTCCGTCAACTTGATGAAAAGGGCGGTGCCATTAATTTCTCGGCATTCATAATGTCCATGGTTGCGACTAAAAGGAGAGAGAAATGGTGATGGAGAGAGGACCGAAGATAAAGATAATCACATTGACAACCACTTCATAATTGCTAACGTCGACATGTTGAACTGAAAAACAACAATCAGCAGTGGTGATGATTTTGACCAGAGAGAGGAAAGAAGAAAGAGAGAATAGATGCATGGCAATCTAGCATAGCAACAGCATTTCTTGATAGCGACAACTACAATATATATATAACAATCTTATCTAAAGACCAAGGACGAGTAATGTCGTTTCTATAGATGGCAACCCCATCAAAAATAATAGCATGTTTGAATGGAGAAAATAAATGGGAAATAGGTGAGAAATGGAGCCCAATGAGAGAGAGAGAGAGAGCTGGCTTCCTCTTTTGCCTTTCTTGGAAGGGTGATTATATGTATCAGATACCAAGTTAGCAGCGTATAAGTCATGCATAAGAGTTTATGTATGGTACAGTAATTTATTTTTTTTCTAGAAGAAAGGAATTTAAGAAGGGAGGCATGTGAGAGCCACTCTTTCTCCTCACCTTCTCCTACATTTATTAGGAGTGAGAATTACCCTATTGGAAGAACTCCTTTCCCATGTCTCAACGAAATCCTCTATTCAAATCTGCTACAAAGCCTTCTCCATTTAAATGGGAGAGGTTGTTCCTTATACCAACAGTAGTTTTAAAATTTTTATATTTGTTCTTTAGGCCATTTTGGGTTCTGCCTTAAATCATATATTTAGGAGGATGAGATATAGAGAAGACTTGAGTCCAAGCCTCAGCATTCAAGTGATGGGAGCAGGCCATGCTATCCATCACTTTTTAAACCCCTTCTTTTCACTGCTACTTTTTAGCTAGCAGAGGGACCATCATTTTGGCCCTATATGGGAAAAGACTTCCAGACTGACAGCTGGAAGAGGGAAGGGGTCAAAATACAAAGCAAAACCCCAGATCCCCTCCTTCCCAGGCTCAGAAAGCCTTTTAGCCCCCACAGCATTTTCCCCACCCCTCCAACCCACCTTCTTCACCTATTCCATGCCCTTTCTCCCACTCCCATCTCCTGGCATTTCACCAACAAAACTGAGACCTCCTTCACATAAAACTAGGAGGTAGGTGCACTAGAATTTCCCACTAAAGCTCCCTCTCCAGTCTTTAAAACCACAAAGAAACAAATCCTCTTCCTCTCAAGCTCCCTTCATAGCTACAGAGAGAGAGAGAGAGAGAGATGACTTCCAAACTCAGAGTTCTCTCTCACTACCTCTTTTTTCTCCTCTTCATGAGTCATCTCTCCAATGGGCTAAGCTCAGGTCATGTAAGTTTTTCCATCTTTGCTTAATGGGGCATTGATATGAGCTCTACTTTACTGAATTTTCTAATGGATCTGTGCCATTTCAGCAGGCTCTGTTGAACGAGTCGGAGGCGATGAAGCCTGTGGCTGTGCCGGGGCAGGGGGCTTTGGTGCTGAATGAGACCAGAAGGAGGCTCGGGAACTTCCAAATATGTGCTCTCTGTACCTGCTGCGGTGGCCCCAAAGGACTCTGCCTCCCTTCTCCCTGCTGCTATGCCATCAATTGCAACATACCTCATCGACCATTTGGCTTCTGCTCCTTTACACCCAAGGCTTGCAACTGCTTTGGATGCCATTACTGATCAAGATGTATTCCATCTTGTTTATGTTTTCAGTCTCTACTTGCTTGTTCATGATGTTGGGAGGGGGTAAGAAACAATGACTGCTCCCCCTCCCTATAGTTTATTGGAATTGTTCTTCTGTTGGTCGCAGTGCAAGAGTATTTTGTTAACAATACCATTATTATAAGAAGTGGACATGTTGTAGTGGCTTGCTTGATCATTATAATTACCACCCTTCTATGTTGGGGCCAGGGTTCTTGTGCTCATAGCTTGGTTTATTTTTGGACTCAAGGGTGGTGGGTGGTGCAGTACTTTGATGCATGGATTTCTGCTTTCACAAATACACTCTCTTGTTTAGTCTCCTTGTAGAACGTTTGTCCATGTAGAGGCACACAGAGTGTATCTATCATCTAAAGAGATCATATCATCCCGAATTTGAATGTTGGCTTTGATATTGTTACAAGTGAGCATAGAGCGAAAAGATGGGCCAATTGTTATCGCAGGATTATTTTATTGTTTTTGAAATTGATATGAATCATGATTGAATTGTGTTGCAGCTGTGCAAGAAAATGATTGGACTATGTTATGTAACATGTGATTGTAGAAATTAAAGCCTCCTAGCAAAATTCGCCATCTCGATAGTGAACCCCATGCCAGTATATTGTACAATGTTGTAAGCTGAAGCTTTGTACCGAGTATTGGTACGGTATAGTACCCACCGATACGGCAAATCTTGCCTAGTTTTATGACTATTTTTATTTACTTCTCCCATGCTGAAGCATGGAAGTATCGCGGTAATGTGAGAAGAGGAAAGAAGGGAGGCAAACCATAACGGTGGTGCCTGCTTCCTTGTTTTAGTCCTCGCAGACTTTGGTCGATGCAGAGAAAACATCAGGGATTAAAGTTGGAGATTGAAGGTAAAATGTAATTGCAGTATTTGTCAGCATTACAAACAAAATTTCCTAGGAGACATGTTGTCTTGATGCATGTGGCATCTCATGAGCATGGTTGGTTGTTCTGGTCGTTCAAAAGCCATTCTTCACCCCACAACCTTTATTGCAATTTGTTTTTATTAAGGATGTCATGGATGGCCTCATTTGGAGAGCCCTGAGGAATCTCATTGACCTCCATTCTGGACAGTGCACCACCATGTGCTCTGCAGGCAAGGACTAAACTTAAGATCAATACCCAACTATTATAATAAGGATATAATAAAAGCCTTGAGGGAATTCTGCTAGGATTAGGAACCTTGCTTGCTCCTGGAAGATGTCTGTGCCCTGCTTTTTTTTTAACACTCATGACTTTGTCTGCCATGGACAAATAGATTAATACAAACCTGCCCTTCAGCTCCATTGTGACTTGGATCCTATCAATATGCTGTTAAAATTTCCTGTATTATTCTGTGGAAGGCCTTAATACATAAAATAGTTCATGGACCAAGTTCTGAAATCAGATAATCATTAGCATTTGAGAAGAGAATTATTATTAAATTTATATATAAATTATAAGAATTTGAGTTGAATTTTATTGCATTATTAAAACTCCTATCTTCATGATTACTTATAAAAATATTTCAAGTGTGCATCAAACTGTGTTATGTTCATCTATTATCATTTACCAATGCGTTGTTATCTACCAAGATAAATATATACATGCATTCATGTGATGATGGAGGCATAATGGTCCGGTGATGTTAAAATCGGGCTCTTTATGTAAGGCTTATTTTGGTCAATATGAATTTAGAGTAATTTTTCTAGCTAATTTCTGTTTATGTTACCTCTGCAAATTATGAGAAGATTTCTAAGGTGGTGACTAGAAAAGCCATTTTTTTGGGTAAACAGAAAGGCCATCTCTAAGTGGGTGGTTAAAACCACTTATCCATTAATATCTTTCTTTTCATGGCCTATAGCCCTAAAACTTGACTTTCTTTTACATATGGGAGGAAAGTCCCATTCAGTAGGAGAAAAGGAGGTAGATGAACCTATCGGTAACACTACTCAAAATCCAAATCTTTCACCCCTTGCTTCCAAGCAAGGGGTGCAACTATTGATCAATGAGGGATACTTAAAATATAACTAAAGGGAAAGTTTTCTATTTAAAATATCAAATGCATAGGTAGTGCTTTGTGTATACATGTCATGCATTATTGTATATAATAAAAAAAGTAGGTAAATTCTTCACTTAAGCAGATTTTGCAAAAAAAAAAAGAAGAAAAAGTCCACTTAATTATTGGTTTTATAAAAAAAAGTTTAAATTAAGTTTTTCAGAAAACATATTTAAGGGTTTCAAGATAAGTTTGCCCATGAGCCTGATTACAAGACAAGCAATATGTATTTATTGATATGATTAACATACTTTGAGCATCATATGCACATTTCTTTTGGACTATGCTCATTTCGTATTTAAACCTAGGGATAAAATTGTCTAGAAACCCTAAATGTAGACTATTTTGTAAAAAGAATTAATCCAACTTTTTCAATCAAAAAAATAATTAAGTGGATTTCCTATGCAAAACCTACTTTACTTAAAGGTAGTTTATTAAATTATTTTTATTTGGTTTATAAAATAGAAGAAGAAGAAGAAGAAGAAGAAATCTTATATTAGAATTACTTATATATCTTTTTGAAAATTATGTTATCTGAATATAAAATATAATTGATAATTATTAGATGTTTTTTATTATGAGTTTTTTTTTTCAGTCGATGGACAGGTTCATTTCATGTAGGTTAGATATGGATTTATTTTAAATAGTGAACTAGGTCGTGCTCAGCAGCACCCCTAATCTTTTGTTCAGCAACTAGAGGTTTTAAATTCAAGTGTTGGATAGCACGTTCCTAAGTATTTCGAATATAGTATGGAGTTATCCCCTTCACTTTCTCACCCAAAAATTTATTTTTAAAAATATCATAAATATTGTTTTTCCAATAGTAAAGAGAAGAGATCTTTCATTAGAAGTATCTTGGTAAAATGTGTGTTTCTAGTTTTAAATTTCAGCCATTAAAAGAAATTGATAATAAAAATTCTTAATAGTTAATTATTTTTCATTATGGACAAAATAAAATTAAGAGACCAAAAGAATGCTATTCCCTTTCTTGTTTTAAATATACTATTAAAAAGTACTGGTCTATTAATAAGCTCAAAAGACTGGGAGTTTGCAGAACTGTCATAATATCTGTTCCTCCCTTTTTTATTTCTTTTAACTGATAGAACTTAGTACTTCATCACATGTACTTACTGCACCCAAGCTCCTTAAACAAACATTTATTAATAGATAGTGGATGACTTGATTACACTCATTAAAGCAGAAGGGTGCTTTGCTCATCCAGAAAGGTGCATGCCAATGGTTAATTGAAATTTTCAGGATTAAAAATTCACAAAATTGTGCATGTTCTGCACATTGGCCATCATTTACACATACATAAATTCTGAGCAAGCCAGTTATAATGTCATAAAGAATTATGCAATTACTTGATGCTTAGGAGGAAAAAGAAAGAGCCTCCAAAACATTTCATTCTTCACTTATAAACATTTTGCGCATTTTATGTTGCTATAAGTTGTAATTACAGGAGTGCCAAAATGTTTTCTTCACCACCAAATTGTTAAATTTATGCCATTCATGATCTACACAACAAAAAATATATTTCTAAATATAAGCTAAAATAAACAAAAAATCATAAACTTTTGACATGTTACAAAAATAAATCGGTCCACTTTCTGGCCACCTGATCATGCTTTCATAAAATATTTCAGCAATTTATGATGTAGATCATGGCCAGTTGGGTGAGATCTTAATTCAAATAGCATAGCAATGATGGGAACAGATGAGACCCTTGCAAATAGTAACAGGAAAAACCTTCAGCCAATCAATTAAAAAATTCTAAAATTAGCAGCATATCTTGGTGTCAATTTGTTCATCACTAAACTATATATTATACATTCATTTTTAGTTAAAAATTTCATAGTTCAAAATTAAAAATAAAAATTTTAAATTAAAAATTCAGATCGTTGATCATAAAATACATTATTGGAATTGTCTAGAAATAAAAATTTTATATTTCGATGGTTCTGTTAAATATACATTAGTAATTGTTGAAAATTTTATATGCATGCATGCTTACGAGTGCATATACACATACATACATAGATATATATACACACATATGTAAATTAACAAAATAATTAAAATTAGTTATGTAATATTTATGAATTAGTTTTATAGAAGATAAGCATTCCTGCTAAAAATAGAAGTAGATAAGCATTAGGAGTTTAGGACTAGAGTTAGGGATGGTTATAGAGAGTGGTGTTGAGAGAGAATTCACTTAGGCTCTCCCATCTTTAAATTCAAAACGAATACTTATCCCAACTTAGAATATTTTTTTCAATTGTATCCCTACAGGGACATAATATTTACAGCGTAAGGTTTGCATCTTTTCATTTAGGGTAATTTTGATAGCCCAAGAAGCGAAGGCATGGTGAATGAGCATTACTTTCATTGATACCTCCAAAAACTTGCAGAACATGATATGCATGTGGATAAAATATTTTGTTACAACAACTAAATAATAAATTAGGTTAAGAGCCTTAGTTACGACAATACTTCAAGCATCGACTGAATATAGTTGCAGAGCTATCTTGGTTACAACAATAATTTCAAAACTTTAATTTAGCTAAGAACATCTACGAGGACAACATGCCACCTAACAAAGCAACTTCTTACAGAAATTCACTGCACAACTCAACCATAAGCTCACTATAGGATAGATCCAAATATTATGCAGGTGCAACTTCAGGCATAAAAATATTTTTACAATGTAGCATCCAATCTAATCACCAAATATAGTAATATTCATAAAAATATTGAGAAGACAAATTTAAGCAAAATCATTAAGGTGAAAATCATGAACTGCCACGTCCGGTTATCAAACAAGGTATTAAAACTTATCGATATGGATGCTGTTTGAGAAATTTTGCTACAGCAAATATCATTTGAGAGCATCCTAAAGCTTTCCCTAAGAAGAGATCAGTAAATGGGCAAATCCAAGATAAAGAAGCAATGCTACATTTTCCCTTTTAATATAATCACCTGAAACACACTCATTTCTATCCATCAGATCTGGACCCTTGAGTGGATCTGTTTATTCATTTAACATTCTGCACATAAAATCACAAAAAAATATTAGTTACTACATTGCCAGAAAACAATTTGTGGCTGAGAGTTCAACAGAACACCAAGCAGATATAAGGAATAGGTTGTTCTCTGTTTTCTTCGTTGACAAACAAGCGATCAGAACATCCATCTCGGAGACACTTGAACAACACTTTGGCGGGGCCTCATCGGTTGCTCTGTGCTGTTCCTCTTCTTCATGCTCGAGGAGACAGTCGGGCTGAAATAATCATGACTCCCTTGAGGCACAGCTTGTGAGCGTGTCTTTCTAACGGGGATTATAGTGCGCTGCTTTTGTAAGGCACCCCTCCGTGCTGCCGAGTTCCTCTGAGTAGAATTCCATCTGCTGTAGTTCACACAGCTTTGGCTCCTGCCAACATGCTGAAGCTTGCTCTCCTTGGGACTCGGAATGTTTCTGCTCTCCATAGTTTCAGCCGAGTACATAGTTTCCTCCCCGCTACTAAACCCATCCCCCTCATTTCGAAATTCCGAGACCACCAATGGAGATGAACTCGACTGCACCTCACTGCAGCAATCCTCTGGACATGGACCAACTTGAAGAACCTTATGATCTGCTTCAGAATTGGCGTGTGGCACCTCCGACATTGCATGACCAGTTTCTCTTGATGGATTTCCAAGTTTAGGTTCTTCAACATTATTTTGATTAGAGAACAACTGTTTGAGGGGAAGTGGCAGAACAATAGATCTTGGAGCTCTAGGAGGGAAATTAATATCCAAGAGCTGTACTGGGGCATGTTCCATCTCATGAACTGGCCCAGAAGTCAGCCTAGGAGATTCAAAGATTTCGGGAGTCGGTATTCCCTGCTCATGGGCTGCACATAAATCAACAAGTTGGTTTTCCCCTTGAGAAATTTTTGCATTGGCTGAACTACTTGATCCAATCTGATGTATAGATTTTGAAGCTATCTGTGCGGATGAAATATCATCATCTTCCTCAGTGGACTTGAATACCCTACGCATGGTGAAAGAAGCACAAGAATGCTCATTCTTCTGTCCAGAAGACATCAATCGAATAAGAGGCAACTTGGGCTTGCTGACCTCATCGAAGCTACCTTCCCAGTGCTGATTCAACCAATCACAGATGATAGGAATTGGAATCCCGAATTGCATGGGTAAATCCTTCTTCCAGGATAGAGATGATGAAGAAGATGCAGATGATGATCTTGCAGTAGGAGATGAGGCAAGTTTCATTGGATCACAGACCATGAAAGCAAGATTTCCTTGGACATCAAAACCAGCAGATCCTGGGCACCATGTCCCTCCATCTGTCGAAAGTTTTATGAGATTGTCAGTGGCTATCACTACTTTGCCCTCACCAACCATCAGCTCCTTTTTGTCTGTGTGCCCTAGAAGGTAAACCACACTGCCCAGATCAAGGCTCGGGTTGCAGCAGGTCTTCAAGTAATGAGGCTGCTGCCCCTGTGAAGTTGAGTCAACATCCACAGTATCAAACCCCACAATTGTAAGATCAAGAACAGAACTGGTAATGAAAAATCTGGAACAAAAATGACAAATCGAAGTTAGGACAAGTATTCCATCTGCTTATCTAACCCAAAAAAGAAAAAAAGAAAAACAAAAGAGGCATGAAGAATATACGCCCCGATCATAAATGCAGTCATGTCAACGCACCTGTCGTGAATAAAAGATATATGTTCTAATGAATAGATACATGCATGTTTAGAAGAATGATGCAATGGAACCTAGTTGAAATTCATAACACTAGAAGTGTAAGCGGCTTATCCCGAGTGGAAACTAGTAGTCAAAAGATTAATTTGTCCAAGAAAATAAATTTAGTTGGCATTTTATATTATGAACCAACATAAAGATCCACTTTTTGTTCTATAGGAATTGGCCAGGTGAATAACCGCAAAGCATAACTAATCTTGGGTGGTCAAATGACAAGTCTAAAAAAGATCATAAGTAGTGACCCACAGGTCCGCCGGACCGGTATCAAGACCCATAGCGGTCGGTGTCCGGTACGGTTTGATACCGGTTCCGTACTGTACCAAACCGGTACGAGTAGGGCGTGCCGGTTCACGGGCCGGCACGCTCAATTTTGTTTTTGGAGTTTCAAGAATATTTAATTGGTAATCACTCTTTTTGAACTTTTTCAATGATTTTAAGTCTAATTTGATGTTTTTCTGACTTTTTTTATATATATTTTTTGATGTTTCTATAATTTCGGTTTAACCTAGATGATGAATCTTATTGCTTTAAAATGATACAAATCATAAAATAAACAATATAAAAATTTTCAAATCAAGTAGTGATGTGAAAATTAAAAATTAATACCAATATCTAAAATCGGATCGAGTGGCGATGCCTCTTGTAGATATCCGGATTAAAGTCCAACATGCATACCAATATCTAAAATCGGGTCGAATAGCGTGCCTCTTATAGATATTCGGATCATTAGCATATGTCAGGAGACACATCAGCCCATCCCTCTAACTAAACGGTATTGTAGTTTTGTATGTTCACCCCATAAAGAACGGGCACCGGATTATAAGCACTTTCGGATCTCTCGCTGAAGCTTTAGTTGATAATACGACTATGGAGAAGCCTATCTGAATATGCTGGCAACAAAATTTGACACATAAGATGCTTTGGATTGCATAGGGTAGTAGCCATTGGAAGATGCCTCAAACACACCATATCTATATCCGTATCCGTATAGGCATAGGTTGTTTGTGACTGCAGATGATAAGATCCAGTATATGACTTGAAATTTGATACGTTTATAGATCCTACACTACTTATTTCTTAATTTTTTCCAAATTTAGGCTTAGACCACTATGCACATAATCGCATCAAAACTTAAATGAATCGACACCAAATTTTTATGGAGAGTAGCTTGCATGCCCCTAATTTTTTCAATTTTTATTTATTTTTTAAAAAATTATTTTTAATCCAAAATTATTTTTTTTAATTTTTAAAAATTATATATAATTCAAAAATTAAAAATTTTTATATCAACGTTTAGATCGTCCATAGATCTATAACATATAAAAAAATCAAGCCCAAATAAAAAATTTTGTTACGATGTCTTCTTATTTTTCAATTTTTGAGCTATTTTTCAGGCCCCCTCCAAAAAAAAAAGAGAAAATGAGATAGGAGAGAGAAAGCACACCTTATTTAGCCTTGAATCTTCTTTCTAATAGCCTGAATCAGTATTATTTTTAGAGTATTTGGGAAGCGAAAGCAGCGGAGAGAGCCGCCACTTTCAAAATGTTGTTTGGAAGGCTTTCCCAACAGACATCCGATGCTTTAAAAAACATCAAGAGCAAGTCCACAGTGTCAACCTGGTTCGGAGTTGGGTTGAATCGGTGCAAACCGACTGGTTCGCACCGAGTCTGCACCGAACTGACCGGTTCTAGCTGGTTCGGACACTTATCGATTAGTTCCGGTCGGTAACAGACCGGCTCCGGCCGGCTCAGTAAAGGTTCTGGCCGGTATGGAGCCGAAACCGAATGTATTAGGCGAATCGACTTGGTTTTGCATCCGGTCAGTTCGGCATTGCCTAAACCGAGCGATTTGGCCCGATTCGACAGACCTTAGTGACCCATGCATGTAATTAATGGATTAAGCAAAAACTTAAACACAAGACTGTATCGAACGAAAAAAATATAAGTCAAACTTTTAAACATCCTACTTTATGTACATAAGTTGATTAACAAAAGTCAGTCGTTGACCACCACTAGAAGGATATTTTAGTCTTTTGGATACATGATGGTAGCCTAACTTACTTTAAGCATAATCGTATGCCCTATATGACGGTTGGTTTTATGTGACGATGCATTACACGATAGTATGAGAAATTCATGGCCGTCTTATGGTTGCCAACCTGTTAACCAGTTTATTTAACCCCATCTTTTGGTGCCAGATTTCTAGGCCAGGTAACTTTGAGAAAGAAAGGGATCTGATTGAAGATTGAAAGGCCAATCAATTAATGGGTACTATACTTGTTAACTGTTGAAGCTCATGGAATCAGAGGCTAACAATTTAAAGTTTCAGTTAACTTGGTAAAAGCCTACACAAAAATGTTTGATATATAGAACTGCATTGACATTTCACCATAAATTATAAGCCAAATACCAAACTAAAGCACTAACACCAAAGTGCTCATCATAGTAAATTATAAAGAAAGAAAGGTCCATGCCCAATTTATCTCATCTGTTCACGCCTACGTACTCTCTTGTCTTGTCTGTTCTCTTCTTTCCTTCTTCTACTTCTCCCTTACATTCCTTCCGAACAGACATCTTGTTTTCACTTTTTCTCATTTTTATTGGCCACTTAAAGGGACTTTTGAATTATTTTTAGTTCTCTTCCCCAAGTTGATGTAGAACTGTTTCACTCTGAATATTCTCCCTGCCAAAAGACATCAAACTGGAACGACCATCTTATTTCCTAGACTTGAATATCACTCCAAAACTCCAGTTAAAAAGAAGGTGAAGGAAATTGTTTTTTTCCCACTCATTTCTCTCCAAGTAAAGGAAAACAAGAGAAGGAACTTTTAGATCTAGTTGTTGATCTCTATGAAAAACTCAGTTCACCCTCACAGTGTGCAACATTTGATTATGAATGCAGTACATCTATTCCTCGTTGATGGTGCCTCTCTTATCAATGCACAAGTGCAAAGAGAGGTGTCCTATAGGGCTTCATTTTGTGGAGAAGAAAGGTGGGAATCCACCCATGTTTCCATTTACAAAATGTACTCTATGGCACATACATGTGAACATCATTGCATGCATGTTAATCAATGATGTGGCATGATTTGCTAACCATTTGAGCTGTTTATCTGCAGCACCTTGTATTAGAAGTTCCAGCATATCTGATTATCATTGTTCCACAATTATAAATGTATTCTTAAATTTGTAAGGATCATCACATGGTCTGATCTCTATCACCACCAGAAGTTGGTACACAAAGTGTTCTCTAAGTTTTCTTAGGCTTTCTCCTCCATCGTGGCTTTTTTTATCCTATCAGTAGTCAAGATATTTCTAAATGAAGAAGGGAATATAAAATATTTTCCATATAATGCTCCAAAAAACAGAAAGCAATTTTGAAAAGTGGATCCAAGAAATAATGATGTAGCTGCAGCAATCTATAGGGCTAGAAATTAGTGCAAATGTGATGTAATTAGATTTCGCAGAGAAAGTAGAACTATTTAATAGGCATCCTCTTCCTCCGGACAAAAAATATCAGAAATCCATAACTTGTACAAAAACAATTTTAATGTTGTAACAAGTAGATATTATCACAGATCAGTACCATAATAGTCCAAATAAGATTAGGAAAATATTAAATTTGTGTCAATCTTGGTCTGTGCTACAACTGAGCAAGAAAGGCCAAGAAAAATAAGCATCAAATCGCAAAGTTTCTTTCCAAACTTAGTCCAATGCTAGAAAGGTTTACACTTGATTGCGATAGAGGAAGGGCCAGACTCATCAAGATTTTGTGTCATTGTTGTCCTTTGATGTTTGTTATAAGTGCTCATGTCCCTTATCATAGAGATTATAACAGTGGCTGTCATCAAGGTCATGATGATTGTTGTGATTGTTGTTCAAGGAAAACTCATATCTAATGCTTCTCTATAAATTGTGTGAGAACCAGATCAGTTGGACTAGCCTGAACCAAGTCAACCAAGCTCTTTCCCACCTGGACCGGTCAACCCATCCCTGTGGGCTGGGCATGTGAGGAACCATCACTCAAATTGGTAGGCATGCACAGATTCACCATCTAAAAGGGGGCAGGTTTGAGCATGTAATTGTTCAATTCAAAATACATATTCTTCGTACTGGGCTCTGTACCGGTGGCACCCTGTTACTGTGTCGGTATGCCCAATACGAGTGCTGATTTGGCGTACCGATCATCGGTACACCCCTTGTACTATGCACTGGTACCGAACTGGTACGATATGGCATATCTTGGTTGAATCCCTCGCCTCTCTTCTCTTGTGCATGGAATTGCTGCTCGATACCCTCGCTCAAACATGCCAACGAAGGCAGGGCGTGCGCAAAATCACCCAAAATTCCTTTCGCCATCTCCCCATTTTCTTCTTCTCCCTAATTCTGTTGTTTCTCCATCTCGCTTTCTGATCTCCTCAGTCACCTTCTCACTGCTACCACCTAAACCTTCATTAGATACTGTCGTGCCCTCATTAGCTTTGGCACTGGATGTTGACACTTGCCCAGCACCTAAAAACCCCAATTCCCATCCTATCTCCCCAAGCACCACCTCCATCATTGCTTCTGATTATCTCTCTCCAGTTCGCTGCCTTGCCCTACCAACCTCTTTGCCGGATCCCATCTGCTACTAACTGATCTACCCGAGCATGCAAGCCAAGGCTTGATTAGATGCTAAGACCCTAGTTCCCTTCCCATCCCCGATTTGATCTCTCCTCAACCTACTCTGGCTCCACGGTCTTCCTCTCCCTACTATCAAGATTACAGAGCTCTTTCCACTCTCCTCGTCAGACCCACCGTCGAACAAATGCTCGAATCCACTCCCTGCCCCCTATTCTCTCCAATCTAAATCTATTCTCCTCTCGTCATACCGCCTTTCCTACATATGGCCCTCTTTATCTTAATTTCGCCCATTGTCGTTCCCATCATACCAGTCTTCCCCCCTACCCTTCTCCCTTACTTGCCAAGCGAGATGGTAGTCTCCTCTCCCCTTCTTTTTCATCACAAGACCTGATCCCCTTCTTTCTCTTCTTCCCCTTATTTCTTCTCTCCCATGGTATTTCTTCCCCTTATTTCTTCTCTCCCCCACAGTGAGCCTCCACCACCTCTTCTCTCTCTTGTGCTCCGCAAATGCCAACCACCACCACCACCACCACCACAAACTCTCTTTTTTTCTAAACCCCTAACCCTTTAAGGTAATTTCCATCCTTAATCCTTAATTAGCACCCTTACTCTCTAAGTAGTTTCAGTATTTTCTCTAATTTTGGTTGGTTTGATTATGTGTAAGGACATGCCCATCCATGCAAGAAGATTGGCATAGGGTTTCAAACTCTAAACCACTGATTAAGTAGTCTTTTGCTCCTTAATTTAGGTGTATGTAGCTTGTCTTAGGGATAGGTTAGAGAAAAGTCAAGTCTAGGATTAGTTTCAAAAACAAAAAAAAAATTGAGATTAAAAATTTTGAAAAATTAATAAATGATTAATTAAATTAGTTATGCTTTTGGGGTGGTTAATTATGGTGAATTGGTCCTCCAATTTCACAAGGGTATATAGTTTTTATAATTAGGCTAAGTATTTATATTTATTTAATTGGATATATTAGGCGTACTTTTAGTCTGCTTGGCATACCTTGATTAGGTTTTGCTGCCAATAGAGGTAAGAATCCCTTTGTAGGCTTGCTTATATACACATGCAATCTTTGATATGTGCATATGTTTCACGGTATATATGAACTTAATTGTGCATAGAATATGACAATATTTTGCACCTTAATATTGTAAGCATGATGGATGTATCCAACTAATAAAATTGAGACCCGCACAATTGGATGATTGGGTAAGGTGCTTTGGACTAGCTATGTTTATTGTTGCCCCATCATGGGAACGTTGTTTGTCCAAAGTGCAAAATAACTTAATCTATTTAATTTATCCTCTTGAGATGAATAGGTGGGTGTGGGCTCTAGATTAGCCATGTTACTATGGACTACCTCATTGTAGGCGACAATGTGACACTATAGATCACCTCATCACGAGATGGAACATGACACTACAGACTATCTTGTCACAAGCTCGAACATGATACTATAAATTGCCTCTTCAGGGGCTGGAGCATGACACTATTGATTGCCTCGCCACAAGCGAGACATGGCCATGGCTAGTCCAAACTCGAAAATAACTTGAATTACTTATTCTACACTCTCAAGATGTTTGTTGAATCAAACGTTGCCAAAACATTAGGAGATGATATTAAATTGCTTATTTTAACCATTGTTGAACGAAATTATATTTTGGTTGCATTTGTTGGTTAACTGGAATATACATTTCATTATGACAATATTTTAATATTTTTTCAACGTTATATTTGTTGCAAAGTAATTGCTATTAACTGTCATTTAATTAAACTTATGTTGGTTTTGGTGGGGTGGGGTGGGGGTTGCAATTCTTACTAAGCTATTAGCTCATGCCATTTCTTTAGCTTTCTTTTCAAAGTCACAAGATGCTTAATACTCGGCTAAGGTTTGGGGTTACTGATGAAAGGTAGAATAGTTAGAACATCTCTGATACCAATTGAATGTTTGGAATCTATAGTTAGACAACTTCTATTATCTATTGATAGTGGAACTAATTTATCTTTTTTGCAAAATGATGTCAATATTTTATGTTTTTATAGTATTGTTGAGAATTTTATTCAGGTCTAAAGTGATCATGCCCTATAGAACGTGCAGTTGTGTCATGTGCCCAGCTCAAGTAGTAGATTTGGGGCGTGACAAAATGTTGTACTGATTTGTGACAACAATCCACATGGCTGATGAATCTTGGGTATTGTAGGCCAAAATGGCCAATCAACTTATGAAAGTTCAAACTTTTTCAGCTAACAATATTCAATCATCAAGGATATAAAACCTCATTATGATTCGTATGGTTGTGACTCTTTGACAATCTCATATAAACTCAATGAAAAATAATCCATCTTGATGATGGTCGTATCTGCAAGTGCACAGACAATAAAGATTATATAGCATAGACATTTAGACTGTAAGCACATGAGTGACAAGCTGGAAGAATAAATAGAACAGTACATGTAGGTCAAGCTCACTATGCTCTCCTCTATCAAAAGGACTACTCGTATGAGATAGCTCAAACAAAGTATATCCAACAGGAAGAGAAAGCAGTAACTTAGCTTTCTAGGAGAAACCTAGTATATAGAGAAAGGAAAAAGGCACCATCTAGAAGAAGATCTGGCACTACAACAACCTACTGAAAAAAATATCACCAATGATATACCCATGGGAGTATATAGTCATCAGGTGATATCTTCCCCTGATGGACGACCATGGAAATAAGTACCACATTAATCTATGCATAAACACGCTTAATTTGATAATTCAACATCAACATGAATAAGCATAATTAAAGCTACCAGAGTGTAATCCACCCACAACAAAACAAAAGGAAGTTGACATCTGTTAATGCAATGAGGGACTTGTGATAACATAACATATGATACCATATAAAGCAAATGGTCATGGTCGCAAACAAACCATGGGAACTTATATTTGACCATTTCAAGTTAGAAGAAAGGGCTGATCCAAAGATATCCTCTATACAAAGTTTTCTTTTCTTGAGTATAACCTTGGTACAAAGTTGAGGATCATAAACATACTTTTCTACAAAAGAAACATAAGCAGGTAGCGTGCCAAAAGCACCCCTTAAATGATGCCACCAATAAACCATCATCTTCCCCAGCATTTGACATGTTGTTTATTAAAGAAGTAGGATGAATGCATCCAACCTGGACTTGAGTGCAGGGCGAGAACTTTGTCGAGAATACGATCTGGTTTAACTTGACAAAGAAGTGAAACCAGCAACTCAAATGATCCTAAGAAAACCCCACTTCCTACCCCACTTCAACTCCAGGTGGTAGCAAGAAAATACACCATCATTGACAGAAATATCGCTCTCACCATCTTAATGACCGATAATGGCATTACCCATTGTTAAGAAAAGTCTACGGACTATACCACTCTCTTTTCAAAGCACACAATAGTTTGTAATTTCTTTCTAATTACCTATCAAAATGAAAAACTAGGCAGCCTTATACCACTTGACTACCCATTACCACATAATTAGGCAGCCCATTACCACACAATTATTGACTACTCATTACCACACATTGACTACCCATTATCACATAATTAGGCAGCCCATTACCACATAATTATTGACTACCCATTACCAAATGTTTTGATTTGTTGTAACTTCCAACATGCATGGGCTAGAAGATCATCAGATCTCAATCGAACAATGGGGCCCCACAGCCACAGGTGCATGTTTTCCCAATTTCCACCCAAAGAAATCAAACCACAATTGTAATCCCAAGTCCTAACCTATCACAAAACTGATACTTTGAGCATAAATCTAGAGAAACTGGAGAACAATGATCCATCAAAACCTAAGATTTGAGCAACACATTGCAACGATCATCAACTAAAACACAAATGATAAGCAAAAAAAAAAAAAAAGAAGAACAAGAAAATTGGTTGGAGAACAAGAGTTAGAAATGCACCTATGGGGGACGAGGCGGGCGGGGAGGCGACCGTGGAAGAGGCGGATCTCGGCGGCCTCGGCGGCGGCGACGGAGGGGAGGTTGGCGTGGCTGGTGAGCAGGAGGTTGCGGTGGATAAGAAATCCAGTCCCCGCGCCACCTCCACCACCGGCGCCGGAGATGGCGGCAAAGGCGGGGCCTTTGGTAGCAAAGATGCTACCTTTAACTTTCTCCGACCTCCCTCCACCCGAGCAGAAGCACCACCGCGACCCCTCTCCAAAAATCCCCATCTCTGCTCCTTTCCTCTCTTCCCTTCTCTTCTATCTCTCGAGCTCCTCGGATCTCCAGCAGCTGCGGCAGCGGAGGCCTTAATGTAGCATATCTGCGGAGCTCAGCTCGTAGCGGGAAGTTTCAGGGCGTCTCAGTCGCCGGCGGCCGGAGTTCGGGATTCCGTCCAAGACGTTACAGTGCGGATCTATCAGTCTCCAGGCCGGAGACCGTCTTTTCCTTCTCCCGGGAAAGACAGGGGTCCTGTCCTAAATAAGCAAAAGCTATTTTTTACTTCTCACAGGTAAGAACGTGATAAATGAACTCTCTTTTTGCCATAGGTAGATGCATTCTAACTTTGAGGTATTTCCTAGTTGGAATTATGGATGAGACAGTGATAGATCAAAGGGGAGTTGGGCTATGGGAGAAGGTAGAAGAGGCAGTGATGGTAACGGGAGACGAGAAGTGCATGAAAAGAGTAAAAAGAGTCCTTCTTCGGGACCATGGGAGCATTTGCAAGGGCTACAACGCCCAAGAGGTGGATGATTTGTACTGAGAATGGGTGCATGCTCTGTAGCGCCAACTTTGCTAGATGTATGTGGTCTGGATTCTGGGGCATGGTTGACATGGAATAATGGGAGGCATGCAACAGTTAGAATTGGTCTTATGGATTGAAGCAATCCTTATGAATTCTTGTGCACATAAAGGTAAATCCCCTCTGTTGAGCTAAATTGATGCTTAGGGTGGACTTCTGCTCCAGGTCAAGAGGTGGGACTGCCGGGAGGAGAAATCATATCCTACACAACATGCACGATGCGGTCGTGCACCCCGCCTTTTATAACTGCGCGTTTCTGTAATGATGCATCAAGACAAGCACTTGATAGAAACAAGCATTTGTGATTGGCGGTGTGCAAGGCCAATCTTAAGGTTGAGCTTACATTACAGGGTCTATTGGCTTATCTTTGTAATTTATGTTCGAGTTTAAATTAAGCAACCTGGCTATATTGGTTTGAAGGTTTTTAAGACTGAGGAGATTGATCTTTTGGGCAATAACAGTTAGGTTTCGGAGAAGGAAGATGATTCACTAGTGGAAGTTGCTTCATGTTCTTGCTGGGTGCTATATTCTGCTACATCATTGGTTAGAGGTGATGGTCTCACACTTTGAGAAGTGCCATCTAGTCCGGATAGGAATCTGTCCACATCTAGAAAGTTGGTGTTGGGGTATCCTGTTAGATCTATGTAGTGCATCTGCTAAAGATATCACTAGAAGGTATTATCCGGACCCCAGTCTAATTTAAGTTTTTGCTTTTCTCATATAAAGGAGAAGACAAGGAGACATAAAGGTGCAGTGAACTTCCCCATTGTTAGGAAAAAAAAAAAGAAGAAGAAGAAGAGAAGGAAAGAAGGGGAAATGGCGGCATGCGGAAACTACCTTTAGACTATGAGCACTGGAATTTGCTATCAGTGAACTATTTCTGAACATTAATTTTGTTACCATATCCTTGCTGATCTATGCAAGTTAAAGAAGAGGTGGTATAAAGGATGCTGCCAATCCTTTAGCCATTGATTAAGATAACCTTGAAAGTGCTTGTTAATCATGTCAATATTCTGGATATTGCAGAGATTTAAAACTTCTTACACCTGAAAAATTACTTACAATCAAGTAAACAAAGCCAATGACTCCTTGGGTGAGTAAATGTCACCTGCCTGCTTGTGAGGTGATCTTGATTTCAAAATCCCTGTGAGGCAGCTCCAAGGATATCAACTGCCTTTGCTCCCTACGGACCCAACCCAAAAAAGACAAAAAAAAAAAAAGGAAAGAAAAGAGAGAAAAAAAACTCTGATCAAAATTACTTGGTGCAATCTTGCGCAAATGATGCATTGCAGCATAAATAGCAAAAACTTTTGGAAGCTGGTTTCAGCTATGATGGTAGGACCCTTGTAATGAGAATATAAGGGCATATATATTACCTATAAGTTGACCAAAACATGAATTAGATGGATCGATGTAGCAACCATGCACTTTTTGCTAAGGACAACAGGTGGCAGATCATTTGCGCCCAATCACACCATTCATGTCAGTGATCATTTGCATGGAAAAGTTTTAACCAACAAATGATTCAATTGTTGGCATCTTGACTAATTGCAAGAAAGACTGCATGCCTGTGCAGCGCACAGAAAACTCCAGAGTCCGGACGCGCTTCATGCAAAAGTTGCAGCATATATTTGCATAACATAATATTTGACCATAAACTAATAATCTGATCAACATGGGTTTGCATCCACAACAAGGCAATAGGTTTCCATTGTAATAACCAGATATTTTGGGCTCGTGGTACCATAGGCTGACACATGGGGATAGCCTTCACGGGCCTATGCGTAGGATAGCCTTCACGGGCTTATGCGTGAAATCATTATAGCGCCATAAGCAGACGCACGGAGATAGTCTCCATGAGCTTACGCATGAGATAGCTTTTACAGGCTTACGTGTGGAATCTTTATAGGCCATATGGGAATAGCCACCATGGATTTATGCGTGGAATTTTGCAGTCTCGAATTAGGTCATATTTTTGGTTAACCTAAAGCTGGATGTTAATTAATGAAAAATCTGAAAATCAAGTTAATGAGAAACGGATAACATAATATAAGAAACTATTGTTGAACAATTGGTTACATTTCAATATATATATATATATATATGTGTGTGTGTGTGTGTGTGTGTGTGTGTGTGTGTGTGTGTGTGTGTGTGTGTGGGCGCGCGCGCGCGCGCGTGAACTTATGTGCATGTTATTTATGAGCTTTCCAAGTATCGACACGATATTTATTTATCTAGTATTGTTAATTGATTATTTTCTTATTATTTATGGTGTAGTGATTTGGGATTCTTACTAGGCTGGAAAAATTCACTCTTTTTATTTTTTTCAGAGTCACATGGCATATAGTTTCGAATAGAAGGGACGTGGAGTTTGTATAGCTAGTCATTAGTTAGTTAGTTATTTCTCTTATTTTGCTGATATCGATGAACATCGAAAAATATGTAATTGAACTAGTCGATAATTTAATGTTAGTGGAATGATTTAATTATAATTGTTGGCATTGTGTGAATTTTGTTCATCTGAGGCCTGACATATTCTCTAGGGATCTGCCTTAGGAGTGTGTAATTGTACCGCATTTCGGACTTGGGTGTTGGGTTTTGAGGCAAGACATCCATAGATATCATATACCCATTGTCTATCTATCTGAAGCCAAATATCTGATCTAGCCAACAATGTCGTTTCGTTTGGAATATCTCAACATGCAGCATTCTTAAGATGATAATATATGATCAAATTTTCTCAGGAAAAAAAATGTATAGCTGAATTATTGTGCTGATTACATTGTAGCTCAAGTTGTTGAAAGCTTTGCATAAACACAAGCATAACTATTTATTCAGTCTGGAAGCTACAATTTTTATATGTCATGCGCCAACTAAGACTGTTAGGCTTCATGGGTGTAAATAAGAACCATTTAGGACACCACTATATATGTTGTAAACTTTTAGCTGTTGTTATATTTATTTTAATCGTTTATGGCTGTCACAAGATTCAAAGCAGCATTATCTCACATAATCACTGTTCTATAAAGTTTAATATGGGATATATTAAACTATACTTTCTGAAATTCTATAAGCCAATTTTATGAGCCTAACAAAGTTGAGAACCTGGAAAGGGCTGGCTCCCATTCCTTGTCCCCGTTCCACGCTTACCCGTTGACTACAACCACTTGGAAGCTGCAGAGTTTGAGCTGTAAAGCTAGATTCTCAGGGGGACCAAGCCTCCTCATTTTTAATATTTAGAAGGACTTCATGTAATTACTATTCTAATCTCTCTCATGAGCATTTGAAGTACACGATTTATTTGATAAAAAAGTGCATTTAATGAGTGCTTGTCAATCCACTGAATGAGATTATTCTGTAGGTTAAATAAATATAACTTTCATCAGTTTAAAATTAATCTCCATTTAGTCTCGTATCTACCTTTCTACTTTCTTTCTTATTTATTATGAGTATTATAGAAGAATGCACCTATCAAAACAAGGGTGCATATAAAGTGGCATAGTGATGAGATGATTTATGGACCAACAAAATCTTTGGTCCTCTGTGGAGATCCTAAAGTAGGACTACTGTGGTTCAGTAGATCAAGAATCCAAGGGCTACAACCCCACAGCATTACCCTCTTCTTAGTGATATTCAGCAACCTTAGAGTTCTTTAGGTGTTCAAAGTGTCGCATATATTTGACGAAGGTAATTAATATGCTAATTAGTTAGCTCTTGAAGGGTCAAGAGGGGACATTAAATTTAAGCACTTATTTTGCAGTTAAAAAGAAAAAAAAGGAAAAAAAAAAACTGAAAGTGCGAAAATAAGATAAAAAATAGTAGTTTATTTTTTAAAATAAGAGACATATCAAGGGTTATATGATATAACTCTTCATATGAAAACTTCTAGTATTTGCTTTTCATATACTCTCAATATTAAAATGTTCAAGCTTGGACTAAGATAAATTCTTCATGCATTATTCAATTTTCTGCTTTTTTCTAAGGTGGTCAAATTTATTCAAGTGATCGACATTTTTATACTTGCATTCTAAGAAAAAAATATAAGTAATGGATGCCACTAGAAGAGTGCTTACAAAAGACATTCAAAAGATGTGGCATTGAGTATTTATGAGGAGTCAGAATTTGTCTGAACTAGAAGTATGTAATTTTAATTTTGTTAATAAAAAACACAAACTTAGTTGGAAAAACTGTTTTCCTAATAATCAAAGTGTGAAGTATGTTATTGGTTTAGTCAACTCAATAACAAGCCAAAAGTATTTGAAATTCTCTTTCATGGTGAGGAGAGAGAATTTATTTTCTTATACAATACATAATGCTGAAGCTATACTTTGATTTACCAAAATTTGAGTGTGAACCTTTATGACCCTAAATATAGGAAATTCCTAGATAAGGGTGTGGGGCAAACTTGTTGACTATGTAGCTCTGGCCCTCATTCAATTTGGTCAAGAGGTTGATTTTAAATAAAAAGAAAATCTTACTAACATTTTTTCGGCATATCAAAAGCTGCCAAGTAACCATGTCACATAATTCTCTTCAACTTGTCTTGCTATGGATCCTTTGTCTCACAAATTATCTACTTGCAGTCATCCATGCAAAAATGAGCGCAAATCCTCTAAAATTCTAGTTGTAGGAAATTTCCAAAATTAGGATATATATTAAATTTTTAATGGTCGTGTAATCATAATCTTTATCCAACTTGTGAAGAAGATTGATTTTAAATGGTAAGAAAACCACACATAAATTATCTTTACCCGATCAAACTCGCAATATATACATGTTATCTGAATTTCATATAACTTGGCTTGCAAAAATTTGTTAGCAACAAAAATATCAAAAATATCACTTTATATGTGGGTGCTATGTGCATTGGATGCAAGATCCATTTTAACAAAGGTTTTTGTAGTTCATGACATGCGTAAGTGTCTTTTGATCATATCCATGTGGAAAACATTACTCATACATGATTATAAGATTTAAAAGTTCCAATGAAACAACATCCTTTTGAAAACACTAAATAAAAATATATTGTAAAATATTGCAAGATAACAATAAAGATCTGCTTATCTATAAAAAAAAATGGATAAAATCACATAACTTTGATGATGTAGGACCTTGTGCTTTCATACTTGTCATTACATGTATTTGAAATAGAGATTTTTAGATATCTTTCTTAATTTACACTATAAAGGCAACAACTTTTTTGCCAAATAACTAATCGAAGAAAAGTATTCCTATGCATTGCAAAATGATTATATCAAAATAACTTTTTATAGTTGCTATTAATGGAACTCTTTGGCTTTTTTCATAATTTTTTTTTTATGGCTTATCCCAGTGAAAAGGCGTATAAAGAAAGCATGAGCACAATACATTGCCAATGTTCTAGTTAGATGCTTAGATCTACAAGAAACATTTTTACTAAGAAAGCCTTCAACTTGAAATAAAATGAGTTGAACTACTAAGTAATGGTTGTCTGAAAAGATTTTAGTCTTGACATGGATATTTGATAGGATCTAGCAACTTGATACTTACTATGTCTGAAGTTTGCGACTTGCATTTAAATTAATTAAGAGCAGTGCTTTTGATCAATGCACCTTTTGTATATTTCTCTTTTTTTTATAACATCATTATTTTATTAAGAAAAATGTAGAAGCTCCTCTTCAATTAAGGACAGAAAATCAAAAGAAATGGCTCCAAATCAAAGAAATTTTTTTTTGAGTTATCCCGAGCTGCTCATGTATACTGCTCAAGCAATCATGTGGCAAAGTGTATGGCAACTCAAATGGTGAATTACATTAGAAGCTTTCTTTGACATTTTTCTTCACTATTCCTGAGGATCTCAAGGAAATTTTTACTCCAATGCTCATGGATATCTTTATTCTCATGTAATATGAGACATTTGGCTCAAAAAAAAAAAAGGAAAAAGAGAGAGAGAGAGAGAGAGAGAAAAGAACTCCATACATGTTTAAGATATTGAAAAACTGCTCTACAGAAAGAGATGTTGAAGAGAAAATAAGTAGCAGAGTATTAGCTTAGATGCATTGTCTATAGAGAATGCATTCAAGTTGTGTAGCTACAAAGGTACATGCATCCCCATCACCCACTTCTTGGTTCTTAGGATACGGGAGCTTTAACAACATTAACAGCATTAAATTTAATACCAATTTGCATAAGTACTTTGACTTCTCATATGTTTTTGGGTTTTTTTTTGGTACATTGACTTCTCATGTGTTTGGATACTCCGTGAAACTCTCGAGAGCAAATACCATTAAATAAACAAGTTCTTACTCTGCTGAAATGAAACAACATATTCTTATTGATTTTTAAATGTTTATTTGATCAACGTAGATGCGATTGGAGGAAAAGTTTATAAAACAATAAAAAAAGAAATGATTGCCGAGGAGGATCAAAAACAAACTAGGATATTTGGATTTGGGCAGAAGACAAATAATTTTTTTAGTGTCTGGTTGTATTTTTTCATACTTTGGAGAAGAGAGGACAGTTCTCTCCGTTCTTTCCCCCTTCAAATCTAACCTAATAATTTTGACTTAAGAGAAAGATTGATAATGACTAATAATTTTGTTTGATTTTTGTATTAAAAAAAGGGGAGGTGCGTTAAACCACCGAGCAAACAAATGGAAAAAAGCAGAGGTCAATTTGGTAACAGCAAGAAGGTGGCACCAGAGCTCGCCAAAATCCGGATCCTAGGGTTCTTCTCTCTCCGTTGGCCATGGCGATGGTCGGAGGCGGAGGCTGCGCTGCCCCCGCGGCGGCGGCGGGGGCCGGGGAGGTGGAGGCCGGGTTCGCGAAGCTCCAGGGGGAGGACTTCGAGTACTACATGCAGACCTACTCGATCATGCTGGGCCGCAACAGCAAGAAGTCGGCGGTGGACGTCGACCTCTCGAGCCTCGGCGGCGGTATGAACATCTCCCGGCACCACGCCCGCATCTTCTACGACTTCCAGCGTCGCCGCTTCGCCCTCGACGTCATCGGCAAGAATGGCTGCCTCGTCGAGGGCGTCCTCCACCTCCCCGGCAACCCCCCCGTCAAGCTCGACTCCCAGGACCTCCTCCAGATCGGCGACAAGCGCTTCTACTTCCTCCTCCCCACCCGCTCCATCTTCGCCTCCGCCGCTGCCGCCCGCCACGCGCCGCCGCTGCCCCTTCTCCATCCTCCCAGTGCCGCTGCCGTGCCGCCGCACTTCTCCCGCAAGGGCCGCCCCCGCCCGTCTGAGTTCCGCGACGGCTCCTACGACGACGACGACGACGATCGGGAAGAGGAGGGGGAGGAGGATGGGCTGGATGATGGCGTGGGACACGTCGGCATTGCGGGGAAGAAGATTAGGAGGAGGGGATCATCTGGAGATGTGGAGGGGTTTGCGGGATATGGAGTAGGTGCCTCCGGAGCTGCGCTTCCCGGGAAGGCGGGACCTTCTTCGGGACAATTCGGTAAGATTGGAACTGCAATCATTCAGTTCTCCCCATCCTTTCCTGGATTTCTTGAAAACTTTCTGCCTCTGTCGTTGCTCTTGTTGCATGGTGAGTGGTAATTATATGTGTTGGAGTTTGCTTAAAATCTTAGGGGAGAAAAGATTTTTTTTTTTTTGCCTTTTTGACTGCATTGAATTGTAGACAATACTTGCCATATTTTTAATTGGAGTTTGGGTAACATGTTGTGTGCCTCCGGATTGGTATCGCAAACAGATTAAGAAATGTTTGCTGATGTTGAAGGCAGAAAAGTGCATTTATAAGATTAGGGATTTGTGAGTGGTTGTTCTTGGTTGAATGGGTGAAATTGAATTCCGGAGAAATGAAGAAGCTATCATCAATGCAAAATGGATTGATCTCTCTCATGCTCAATTCAAATTGGGAGTCAGGCTAGGATTTTAATAATGGTGAATTATACAATCTGTCTCAAAATGCTTGTGTTGAGTCTAGGGCTCAATCCTCAGAAAAAAAAGTTATTTTGTTCATTTATTGTGGCTCAATTTTTTAAGGGCCTCGATTACAATTCAGGCACCTGCTTCTGAATTTTTATGTATGATTTTGGTGTATCTTAATGAAACAGACCGTCAGGAAAGTCTTGGAGTTTTGAAATGCACTATTTTAATCAAGTTCTCAAGTCCTAGGAGTGTTGTAGCATGAATAAGGCGCGCAGCCATTCATAGGTATATTTAGTCTTTCATGTTAGTAAAAAAAAAATGATTTGTTTGTCCAAATCAGTGGTCTAGCATGGTTTTTTCCTCATTGTTCAAAGTAAATATTTTAGAATCTACCTATATATGCAGGAGGTCACCCAACCAATATTGAAAACTATGGTTTAATGATAGTATCTACCATTTAAGTGGGCTATGTCAAGTATTCTCCTGGAGGTGATTTAAGCATCCAAAATTGAATCAGGATCTCTGATTTGCACATGTATACTACTTGGGTTTGCTCAAAGTAGGCAATGCTTTTCTATTTAGGAGCTTGTGAGACAAAAATCATTGTTTAAATACTTATGATTGTAGTCTTATTTATTTCTGAGGGATATAGGGGTTTTAGATGGTTATTTGATCTATATGCATATAATGTAAGCTCATTTACTGTATGAGAATTTTTTATGTGAATTAGGTGCTGTGGCCTTTAAATTAACTATGCTTTCACGTATCATATGCCGATGGATTTGAAACTATTCTTTGTGATGTTTATCTATAAAACCTGTGTATCACCTTCAAAACAGTTCCTTTGCTTCTCACATTTCTAGCACCTATTTGATTTGTTTCTTAGAGTGAATTGAAGTTGCATCTATATGTTTCCTTTAGCAGTTTGGTCATGTAATGTTTCACACTTTAGAATATGTTTATAGGTCTTGAGATTTCTTCAACTTATGGTGGTCTTTGAATTTCCACTTTAGTCTTGAAGATTTCACGTTTTTTTAATAATAGGACTAGTGATAATAATTGGTGGATTTTCATGAGTCTGCCGAAGAACATGTTCATTAGGAAGTGGAGATGATTCTTCATTAATTCCTCCTTTTTAAGATTTATTTGATTCTTATTGTTATTGCTAATACTATTATCGCATTTATGTTGATAAGGTGTGGTATATTTGCTGTGTGGGAGGTAGTCATGTTATTTCTAAAACAGTTATTTAGTTGGTGATTCATCAACATCCGAGACAACTATCTCAACTGTCTAATATAGCAAGTACTAAAAGCCTAATAAAAAAGAAAAGTTTTCTTATCTTATTGCAAAGTGTTACCATGTATTAGATAATTGTATTCTGCTGTTGACAGAGGAGCAGACACTTACAACACTTTTACTTTCATTAATTTCAAGTAGCAAGCTGAAATGATTTACAGAATAAACACAAAGCTAGTATAGTAACACCACTTTTCTTATTTAACTTTAATTTAACATTATATGAAACACAACTATTGAATATAAAATTCGTAAACTGTCCTACCATACTTTTAAGATATACAGATGCATAATTATGGTTGAATGATGTGGAAGTAGGGAGTGATAATGGAGCGGGTAATGTACATTTCAATCTATTTAGATATCTAATATATCAGGACATGGGAGCAAGTTGCAGCATCCTACTATTTTGTCTATCCATTTTTGTATCTTCCAAATAAAAGCATTTGCAGATACAAACATATACATGAGTATCCAAATATGTGCATATGGCATACTTCTTAGACTCATATTGCTAATAAACCCAAAGTGAATTTGGCAAATGATGGCATTATGTCTTCAAATTTCTTTATTCACGGGCACAGTGAAAATTAACAGTGAAAATTTTCCGCCAAGATGCGTTAATGTACAATTATTATAATCGACTAAGATGGCCATTTCATTAAGGGCAATTATGTTCTCATGAAGTTTGCATATACTCATTGAAATGAATAATTATAATATACGTATTATTCACTAAATTAATTCTGTAAGCAAATTTGTTTCAAACTAAAATTTATATCTCTTATATCTGAGTTGTATCGATATCTTTTCAATTACAAACAAGTATGGATTCAGATTTTAACTTCCAACTAAAATCTGTCTTCATATTCCTATCCATCAAATGTAAGCCAATAGGGGTATAGAATTACTATTATCCTATGTGCATCCTATCTGTTTTAAGGTCTACATCTCAGTTCTTCTAAAGTTTGAGGTGCTGCAAACTTTTACATATCAGAAAACTTGTGGCCTTTACCACATGTCAAGTTTTCTAGAAGTTAAGATGTCGCTAACTTTGGATACTAGGATACTTAGCACCTATACCACATGGCAGGTTTCTAGAAGTTGAGGTGTCACAAACTTTTGGATACTCAGACACTCAGCACATGTACCACATATCATGTTTTCTAGGAGTCAAGGTGTTGCAAATTTTTGGGCACCTGGACATTTGGCACCAATGCCATGTGGCTACATGAATATGGAAACATGCAAAAAAACATGTACATGCATATACAAAAACTAGGGGCCCCAGTAGGAGTCAAAAACATCCACCTGTCTCTCTCACACACAATCTGATTGTCCCTGATTTCTTCCTCTTTATTGTCTTCCTTTTTGCTTTGCTGTTTTTTGGAAGAGTTCATACTATTCTTATTAGGAAACCTTGATGAAATGGGAGGTGATGAGAGCATAAACAAATAAAACAAGAAGGAAAACAATGATATTAGATTAGGAAAGAAAGTGTAAGTAGAAAGTTTAGTAGAAGAGAAGATTGTTAGAATCTACAACAATGAAATCCGGTCTCTTATACAATCTGAAATCTCATATTATATAACAGGTTTGTACCATCCTGTTCTGGGGCATACCGAAACAGGGAGACCAGGAGAGGGAGGGGGAAGGGAGAAGGAGAGGGAGCGAGAGGGAGAGAGATAGGGTGAAAGAGAGGCTGAGGGAGAGGGCTCGAAAGCGCTCATTGTCGTCTTCGGGGGAGGGAAATTGCGGGCAGAGCAAGCGAGAGAGAGGGGGAGGGCAAGCATCAAGTGGGTTGTGCTTTGAGCACCAGGATGGGAGTAGAGTCGGTTTAATCGAGGTTAGAGCCGGTTCAGCCTATTTACTGAACTGACGTGGTGAACCATCTTGGTTCCCCATCGAATTGGGTCGATACGCCCAATCGGGGCCGATACAGGCAACGATGGCCCTAATGACTCTGAGTAGAAACATCCCTACTTTGTACTCATAATTTTAGGAAAATACATCTAAACATTAGCAAAGGTTGTTCTTTTACACGTCCCATGTGTTCGGAGTGAAATCTTACATGGTGTTGTCCAAAGGAGGACAAAAAAGGTGTTAACTTTTTACATGAAGGTGCTAGCTTACCAAGTTGTTAAAATCTTTGGTGGTTGTACCAAATGACTTGGGACCGAATCTTGCCTTCAAAATTTGGAAAGTTGACAATGTTTGGGGGAAGCCTGCCACATATTCTATAGCCTATTCCCTATTGGCCCTTTCTATTGGCAAAAAAAAGTTAAAGCGCTACATGATGAGTCATTTTCTCCTCATTCTCCTTTTTATATAGTTACTTTAGTAGGAACTCAAAGTACAATCCTTTGTTATTCGTGCAATAGTGGTATAACATTGTTTGGTTTTGCTAGAGGAATAGGAATTTGAAGCTGGTTAGTATACATCTGGAGTTATTTTGATCAAAAAATTAAATCATAATTTACTTGTACAATATATTTATCATAAGTTGCGGCAATTGTTTCTCAACGAGAAGGGTGTAGGTATCATCAACTGCTTAAGTGGGGACCCTCAATTTTAGATTAACAAGGAAAGGATATTGAATGATTTGTCTTGAGGGAAATAGAATGCCCCTATCTTCGGTTTTTTGCAGTTGTTGATGAAGAGCAAAGAAGTTAGGAGGAAAAATTTTCTTTTTGATGTTTTGTGAATGAAAGGCAATTCAGGGAGGGAAGAAAAAGGAAAAATAGAGGGCCAAAGGCCTGAGATTCTTACTCTGTTTTAGGTAGTGATCTTGTGAGAGTAATAAAAGGCAAGTGGATTAGGATAACTAACTCATTTCCTATCCACTTTATTTACAATGCTTCATTTAACCAAACAAGATAGGATTCTAGTATTCTTTCTTTTCATACTTCTTTCCTTTTTTCTTTTCTTGCCATTAAATTTCTTTTTCATCCTTTACTTGCAACCACATTGAGCCTGCCAATTGAAGAATCCAACCAGACAAAGTATCTTCAGCTACCAAAGCAATTTCCTATTTCTCCCTTGCTTTATTGAGAACTGTGGCTAGACGTCCTCTTTTATTTGTTTTCCTTTCTTTTCTTGGAAGAATTTTAGAAATATCCATTCTCTAACTACAACTTCTATGGTAAGTTATGACTACATCAGTGTTTTAAAGGAAGATGTCTCAAGGATAATTTTATATTGTGCACGTAAACATCTCTCTCTATGTGTGCATATGTGTTTGCATGCTCTTTTTCTTCACATGCATAAATACATAAAACATACATGCATATGTATGTCGTTCTTGATTGTTTAGGTTACCTATTATATATAATGCGTAAGCCTTAGAATCCAGCCACAAGGAAGGCTTCCAAGACTTTCTTTTCTTCTTTTTTTATTATTTGAGGATGGGAACAGTCAATGTCTCTAGGAAGTCGCAGCTTTCATAAATCTCCCGATGGCTTCACATCTTACTCTTCCATGTGTTAGTTTCGTTAAATAAATACTCTCTTCTTTTATTAAGCAAATCATTCATATTTCCTATCTAATAAATACCAGGAAGAAGTGAACTAGGTCTTGCCCTAGTGGTCGCACCACTTTGCTTAGCACCCAGAGGATCTGGTTTTTGTTTCTTGGGTGGCACATCCCTGAAAATTTGTACTTGGATAATTAAAGTGTGGGTGTGGGTTGCCCTTCCTTTCTCTGTCTTGAAGGAAAAAAAGAAAACAAAAGAAAAGAAAGAAGTATAAAAATTTAAATAGCAAGTATTTTTATCAGATTGCTTTAAATAATCATGATGGATGGAAGCATAGCAATCCTTCAAATGATCCTGACTCTTAAATAAATCAAATGCACCGCATGTGCACAATACTGGTGTATTATACAATTCACAGTTTGAGATTTATATTCAGTTTCTGTCATATCTTGACTTGGAGATCCATGTTAGATTGAATTTTGCCTTTTGTAATTCTAAAACAACATAACTGGGGTTTGCATCACCTTTTCTTATCACTTGTTTGGCATAGCCAATTTTTTTTCATCAGGTCAGTTTGCATCCTAATAATCAAGTAGGTGATCCCTGCAATTTAAGTATTAGGTTCAAAATATTTATAGCTTACTGTTTGCTTCCAATCTGAAACATTGACTGTTAATCCCTCGAAACAGAAGAAAACTCAGCTCTAATCCCACCCTGAGTAGTTGTTAAAGCAATAGAATTTTTTATTCTTTGCTCAGATGCGCTTTGTTCTTTGCCCTTAGCATTTATCAGATGATTCTCTTTATCACATCAATAATTTGTTCCAACTGGATCTTTCTAGATGTATCATTTCCATTCTGATTGCTAGTATTGGATAGAGTAGGGTTTTACTGAATAACTTTATAAATGAAATTATGTAACCACATCATTGAACCTTTAGTGTTTTCATTTATTATATTGACCATTAGGTTCCCTTTCTGAAGCTAACATATTGGTCATTGCCATGCTGGTTTTGAAAACTCAAATTTTGCAGCTCAATTTCCATTAGGCCCTTCATGCTGTAATTAGATGCTTGTGCCATTTATCTGTTAGCACAACAAGTCAACAACAATATTAATGTTGCCAAGATGCTTGTTATTAACAGAAGAAACATCTTACCATGTGTCTCTGAAGTTGTTGCTGTCTGCAGTTATTAGGGCTCAATGTTTGGTCACCTTGTGGCATTCTTCTCTGAAAAAGAAGCTCATGCTTGGGACACTGCACTCGCTCGATAAGTAGCACTCAAAATGGTGTACTAGGAATGTAGCTATAACTTTGTTGAATCATTTGGAAACTTTAAACAGATATTCTCTCTCTTAAGTAAATTGAAATTCTTCCTCGGTAAACATTTTGCTGCATCTTTGATGCACCATCATATCTTCAAAAATGTTGTTGTTTGCTAGTAATTTGTAATTTTATCTTCTATATTTGCTCCAACCTATCAAACAAAGAGTGATAAGCTATCTATGTTGACCTTAACCAACAAGCTTTATCTGTTTGGGGCTGGTCCTGTGAGGCAAGTCATTATCATAAATTGAATATGTTTTACAACTGTCTCTACCTAATGTCAACCCTTTGGAATTGGCATCAAAATATTGGTCCAGATAGAGAGGTGCTTAACATGAAACTTGGAAGGCTAATTCACAGGTAGAGAGGCCTATGTTGTTGTGCTGTTTAAGCTCATGTGACCAAGAAACAACTTCTAAAGTTCCCAACAGTTTTGAATGTAGAGTGACGGATGCATAATTTTTGTAATAAAACTATATATCACTCTAAGTTAATTGTAAACCAAGGCCATGCACAAATTCTAGTTAATAAGATAACTAGATATGCATTATTTCTTGCAGATGAATGAACTGGAAGCACTGTTCTAATCTATAGATGTTTCAATATATCACAGCCTGGTATATAATGAGATTAGAATTTATGGCTAGGAGTTTGCTTAGGGTGACATGATTTTACTTCCCTCTTTTGCAGATAAAAAGTCGGAGACAAGATCAAGGGCTGACAGGGAAGCAGATAATCATCAACTCTTGCAATTAGAAGAGAAGGATGTTGTTTCATCTGTAGCCACAGTACTGTCTGATCTTTGTGGCCCTGGAGAGTGGATGCCTATGGTAAAACTTCATGCGGAGGTTAGTTATGACTGATGGCTGCTATATACTACCATGAGTTTAAAGCAGACTAGGCTCATCTAGTCTGTTACTGTATCTTCCATCAAATAATGCATATTGTGCAATGCTGGATGCAAATACATGGAAACATAGAAAAGTGCTGTGTTATCCATGCATTTTTTATGCATTTGATATTCTGAAGCAGTTTGCTATCCAATTTCTTTCATATAATTGGTTGTTTAGTTTTTATTAAAGTTGCCAAGGCTAGAATTTATATTTTTCCAGTAAGTTGTGCTTTCAAACCCCAAATCCAAATCTTACTAGGAATTTCAACCAGAATTCAAACAAGACCAACTCTGCATCGCATTTTCAAATTGTATTGTTAGCTTACTTATGCTGGATATAGCAGTTGATAGGACCAATTCTTCTTCTTTTTGGCTGGGGAGCAAATTCTGATTTGGTTAGCATTTACCATTGGTTAAATCTTGTATGGCAATTCAATTGTTGCCTTTGAGCTATTGAGGTCTTCTTATATGTATATCTCAGAGTGGTTGATGCATCTAACATAATCCTCGTGACGGAAACATTTGTCCAAGTGGACACAATTGCATATCTAATAATATATATCTTTGTGTCACTCTCAGCAGGCTCATATTATGTATAAGATGTGCATATGTTTCAAACATTTGTTTCTGTGATTTCTATATCATAAACTGTGTCGTCAATAGTTTATTTTGGCAAGTATTGGGTGTCTCTGATCCATGTGCAAGTAAAAAGATAGGTCAGTATGTATTAAGTGGCTGGGTGGATTGTGTGGCCTCAGAATTGGATAGGTGTTGCAATTGTGGTGCTGTTGTCCATTGTGAAAGGGATTAAGGTTGATGGTGCTGTGATGTGGCACAGAAGATTAAAAAGGTGAATTATTGTGAGTCTTGCATTCTTTGGCTTGCCAGGACTTTACTTGGTTGGAGGTGATCTTGTGTTCATAGCAGCTTCCTCGGCACAGGTGATCATGTGTTTTGAGCATGCAACATACATCATATAGAGATGGTATGTGTGTGTTGGCATTATAATGATAGCATTTTGCAGACTTATTGTTGTTCATCTGGTATAATGCTGAATTAGGCTTGATTTTTAGTGAAATCCCCTAGTATACGAAAGAATGAAAAGGGCTTTCGTTGTTGTGGAATAGGAAGTCTTTGTATCTTTGGGGGAATATGGGGAATAATGTTGTGGAATAAGAAGCCATCGTTGCATGTATTTAATTTATTCGGAGCTATTAGAGCAGGATCCACTTTTTGGGGAATATGACTCGAAGCAATAACAAGAATATTTTTAGTAGAATGTCTTTCACAATCCTTGGAGAGAGAGTTTTCTAATAGACCGAGGGATAAGTATTTCGTCTCATTCACATACAAATCATGAATGTTTGGAATCCATATAATTCAAGGAGACGTTGCTTTTGCTAATTCGAATTGATGGGTGATATCAAATCTGCCTAGTAACTATTATGTACATCAATTTCCATAAGGAGGCTGCATTACTATATTTTCCCCTTATTTTTCTAATGACATTATAGCTTAGTTTTAAGTGACTTTGTTTTCTTTTCTAGCTGCTTGATGCAAGAATTTTTTTGTATGATGCATCAATTATCCATCCATGGCAGACAGTTTTGTTATATTTCCTTGCCAATTGCTGCTGCCGCATCTCAGTATTCCATGGCCTACAGCTAATTCAACATTTGCTTTATTATTAGTTTATCGTTTCAGTATGTATTCTCTCAATTCTCCGTATAATAGAGCTGATGGTTTTCTTGTGACCTGAACCAGCTTGTTGAGCAGTATGGCAACATATGGCACCACAGTAGGGTTAGAAGATATCTGACATCTGAGGACTGGCCACCAAATGAAACCAAAGGCAGGCCATGGTTTGGCCTGCTGACGCTGCTTAGGAAATACCCGGAGCATTTTGTGATCAACACGAGGTCGAAAGGGAGAGTGACCTCGGAGTTTGTCTCGTTGGTTTCCTTGCTCTCATAAGCATCGCATGATTGTATGAGTTATCAAAACAGCAACTTGTTGTATCAGTGCTCTATGATATGTATTGCACCTTTTGTTTATAAATATAGAACATCAGATGGATCCACCATGTTGTATCAGTCTCTCTGATCGTTTATTCTCTCCCCCCCTCTCTCTCGAACACACATGGATGTACGCTCAAGCATACTCAGGCCTTTATCGAAGGAAAAAGGAGATTTTGACAAATGTCTTTTAGTTTTCCTTTTGCATTCTTAGGCAACATATTTATTTATTTTACCGGAATGATTTGGTTTTGAAATTCTCTTACATTTTGTTGCAGGACTCAGTTAATAACTCTATCCAGTTAAGCACATATTTTATATACTGAACACAAGTTTTTATACTGAATTCACATATTTTTTATATGAAATGTACATCTTTTTCAGTGCTTGATTGGCATATTTTCTGTTGAAACATACTCAGTATTATCTAGCAATTTTTTTTGCAATACACAGATACTTCAATACTATATTTGACTTGACAAAGAATAATTTCTGGACATGAAGTAAGGAGGACATGGATGTTTCTTTAAAACATGTTTAGAATCCTCATACTTATTCATGTATTTTTTGAGGGCACTAATATCACCATCAATCACAAAATTTATGCTTTTTATTTTGATGTTAGCTCTTGTTCAGTTGCATGCATTCAAGGCAGGAGGTTGAAAAAAAATGCAACAATAGAACAAAAGGAAGATGCAAGGGGTAGATGGAGTGGTGGCGTAAGTGGAAGGTAACTGAGTAGATGAAGAGAAGAAATGAGTGATGTAGATGAGTGGGACTATAGTTTTTTCTTTCTGGACAATATCAATCGCTTTAGAACAAAGAGAGAGGAACCACCTAAACCATGAAATAGACGCCAGCTTGATGTACCCTAAGAGAGAGGAACCACCTAAACCATGAAATAGACGCCAGCTTGATGTACCCTTAAAATATTAGTCCAACCGGCAAGAAACCTAAATGACACAGGAATCGTTTTCATTTTTCCTAAACCTAGTCTCAATATTCTAGGACCCCATTAAAGCTTACATAAATCTTTTAGGATCCAAAAAAAGGATAGTAATTTTCTTAAAAAATATTTTCACTGCATATTATGAGCTAAGAGAATCAAAGGACTTTAGATGATTCGCCTGCAAGTTAAGCTGGACTATAGTTTTGCATTTTGATCATCATCGCAAGCTAATGTTGCCCGATAAAATAAGATTGGTACTATGTTTGAGCTACATTTATCGGGATATGCTAAATTAGTATCATTATCGTTTTATAGGCCAAAAATTTTAATATGAATTTGGAGAGACCAAGTTTGGAATTTTTTTTCAAAAAATACTTGTTCGATACTATGATGGTGTTTAGTTGATTGCAGTAGTTCCTGCCTTATTCACTTCTATATCAATTTCAGATATAAAGGTGTTAATATTGCTCCATGTGTCACATGGCTATTGCATTTTTTTTTCTTGAGAAAATGCACGGCCATTATATTTGAACATCTTGTTTTAACTATTCTCTTTAGCTTAAATCTGGTCTGAATGACCAAGCTGATCCAATCCATAATGTTGACTAAATTTTTTCAACTTCTGGGTTTGGGTATTTTGATGTGCAAGCTAAAACACAACCACGACCATGTAAAGAAGAAAGAATTAGAATGCTCATTTCAAGTAGCAATGTGTTCCCATTTCTATGAATACTTAAAACAGGAAAGCAGAAAGACTACAAGACTTAGATATCCAGCAATCTTAAAATGGATACTAACTTACAAAATTAGTAAATACGAAAGTAGACACGTAGAATGAATTAAGAAGTAAATCTTAATTAAATGTTAATATTCACTTCTATTGAAATGCCCAACCTGTTATGGTGAATTGTTCAATAGCATAATTAACACAAATTTTAATATGACAAAGAAAGCTTTTCGAAACAAATAATTCAAAAATAAATTAAGATTCCATAGTTTCTCCCAACTCACTCAAACCCGTGATGGCTTAATCGACTCAGAAAAATTGTATAAGAAGCTCTCCAGCCAAAAAAAAAAATCCAATTTGAAAAAACAAAGCCAAGTTGCTGCGAGTAGTTTTCCATGGATATTCAGTTTAGTTTCAACTGGTTTCAGCTGTAAATATTCAATGGATGACAGATATCCGACGACCCTAGCGAACCATGGTTTTCCTTTCCTATTGAAACCTATGTTGAAAATTAAAGACTCTGAACGTTTTGTTTCTTTTCTTTTCTTTCTTTTTATCTTTTTTTTCTTTTGGTTGATATTCAAAGAGGTTGAAACACCATTATCTACGGTACAGAAATTACATCCATTAAGTTCACCATTACAAATACTTGCATGCATCTAAAGGAATAGGAATTAAGCCAATCATGGCATCCATGTTGCAGCTAATTACCAACATGCGAGTTACAAAATGAGGTGATGCCATCCACAACGAATTAGATATCTCTTAGCAGAGGATGCTAAATTTTATTCTCACCTCAGGGATGAATATCGATCCAAGCCATTGCAGTCTGTAAGCCAAGCTTGAACGAGCTTGAGTCTAATCAACCATGCTTCTCTAAATGATGCTTGATTTGTTTAGCATTATTCCAGCTCAATTCAAGCTTAATTTCGAATGTAGCTCAAGATGAGTTCTTATTAATCCGGAATCAAACTGAAATCAATTTGAATTTGAGTCAAGCTTGGTTCAAGTATGAATTAGCATTGAAAGAAAAAAAAAAACTAATTAGAGCTTTAATACAATGATCCATTATTTATATTTTATATAATTAAATTATAATTTATAATCTAAGTTTTGCCTCAGCTTGAGATTAATTTCAACTCTGCTTTATTGGTTCAAGTTTGATTTGTATAGCTTCAAAACAGAGTTTGACTTGAGCTTTTCTTCAGCCAATCTTAAGATGTTGAGATCGTTGGACAGCTCTATTTGTGAATCCTTCTCATCGACTACCAGCAAATACCAGCAAACATAACCCAATTGGTGCGGTCTTCAATAATGAAACCTGTTGGGGGAAAAACCCCAAGTCATGCCACCTCGAAGGCGCTCAACCAAATAGCGCCGACCAGCAAGGCGTTCGACCAAAGAGCGCCGACCAGAGGCGCTCAACCAAATAGCGCCGGCCAGCGAGGCACTCAACCAAAGAGCCTGAATAAAGGCGCCCGACTAAAAAGAGCCGACCAGAGAACGCCGACCAGAAGTAACCCCGCCACAGGACACTCCGCTGGGCGACCAGCTCGGCTCGGCACCCGTGCCGAGCCCGAGCCTTAACCAAATACTCAATCTCTGCCTAACCCTCTAAAGGATCTGACGGCTAAATACACGACTCCACTACAATCTACCACTATCTCTAAGTCATCAAAGCGCGAGATTTCCGCAGGTACTCGGCACGACCTGTCATTAATGCATGAAACCCCCTCAGGCCTCCGATGCACTCAGTCATTAAATGAACACGGCTCAAGATGATCTCCGGATCACTAAACCATCAAAGTGTATGGCTCTCCCTGACCGCCGGTTCACTCAGCAATTAATGCACTTACCATCTACGAACCCCAGGCCCACCACGGCCGGCGGTTCAACCACTCCAGCGGGTCCGATCAACCGTGACAACTCTCTGATTCCGGTCTGATCCCGCCTTATTCTCCACTACGCCATTAATGAGCCAAATCGTGCCCAATTATCACAAAAGAGGACAAATTCCCCTGTCACCTCCCAGGTAACATAATATCCTTCTATAAAAGGGAACGGAGGAAGAAGAGGGAGGGGACAACACAAAACAGACACAAATATTAGCCCCCTCTGACTTAAGCTTCGGAGGGCCGGCGTCGGAAAGCCCGGCCACCGGCTTTTTTGCAGGACTCTCCAGTAGGACACCACCAGCCGGCGCACCGCCATCCACCGTTCCGGCAGCGGAGCTCCTCCCCCTTTGGTTCGCGGCAGCCCCCGGGTCCAATTTCCAGCAACAGTTGGCGCTAGAGGAAGGGCCCGAGTTGCTGCCATGAAACTCAGGAGTAAGGGGGCTTCCAATGCCTCTCGACGTCCTCCACCTAGTCCTGGACACTCTGTCCAAAACTCACCCCCTCCGGCCGAGTCAACCCCTCAAGTTCGGCCGGAGCAGTTTGATGCCCTGGTGCAACAGGTGCAGGCCTTGGCTACCGCTGTCCAAGGCCTGCAACCCAGGGGCATCCCGACGGCACCGCTTCCTCCGGCTCCAGTTCAGCCGGAGCCCCCTACAAGCGGGCTTCCCCTTCGAGGTCAGGACTCCCAAGTCCAGGCCTCCCTCTGGAGAGAACACCCAGTCAGAGGCTCTGGTGGCTGGCCACAACCTTCGGAGGCTGAGTCGGTTCCAGGGCAACTTGCACCGGAACGAACCACTGCCGCGATCCCCCAGAATGATGAACTCGACAAGAAGGTTGAGAAGTTGGAGCGCTAGATCCAGGCACTCCACGGAAGAAAATCGGGACGTGATGGTGACTTTGAGTTCACCACGAAGTCCCCCTTCTCCCCAGAGATTGAAGACGAACCGGTCCCGTCACGGTTCAAGATGCCCCAGGTGGAGCCTTACAACGGTAAGGCTGACCCCCTGGACCACCTAGAAAGTTATCGGGTCTTAATGGCCCTACAAGGAGCCTCGGAGGCCATGATGTACAAAGCTTTTTCAGCAACACTCCGAGGACCTGCCCGGCTCTGGTTTACCGGGTTGAAGCCGAGTACTGTCTCTTCTTTTGAGCAGCTCGGCAGACAATTCGCCGGCAATTTTGCTGCCAGCCAGCCCCAGCGGCGGACATCGGACTCCCTCCTTGATATCAAACAAAAGGAGGGAGAATCCCTAAGGGAGTATTTGGACCGGTTCACCGCTGCAACATGGGAAGTCCGGGAGCTTGACCAGTCAATCGCCATGTCGGCACTAAAGACTGGAGCCCGGTTTTACAGGTTCCTCTTGTCTATCGAAAAGAATTTCCCTGCGAACCTCACCGAGATGCTTGTTCGGGCACGGAAATACGCCAAGGCTGAGGAAGCCGTGGCTGTTAGGCGGAGTAGGGCCGAGCAGAACCCCAAGAAACAGAAGAGACGCCGCGAGGAGCGCGGCCAGCCCAGAAGCCCGTCCCCGCGCCGAGCCAAAAATCCGCCCCGCCTGAAGAGTCCACCCCGACTACGGGGACCGCCTCAGCAGAGGTCACCACTCCGCCCGAGGTTCCCACCACGGGCCCGTGCACCCGAAGGGAGGTATGAAAACTACACTCCCCTCACTGCTCCCCGAGCTGAAATCCTTATGGAGATTGAGGGTCAGGATTATATCCGGCTCCCACCTCCAAAACGAGATTCCAGAGCTCGGCGTGATCCCCGGAAGTATTGCCGTTTCCACCGGGAGCACGGCCATGATACTGAGGACTGCTATCAGCTCCGAAACGAGATTGAAGCACTCATCCGCCGAGGGGTGCTCGATCGATTTGTGCGGGGCCGGCGTGAAGAAAAGAAGCCAGCCGAAGGAGCCGCGCAGCCTGAAGGTTCAAATGCCAACAAGCCCATCGCCGGCATCATCAACACCATCCAAGGCGGGGCCTCGGCTGGAGAAGCTTCAGGGAAAGGAACCTCCTCGAAGCGCCTGCGCGCCTCAGAAGCCATCTCTTTCTCAGATGATGATTTAGAGGGAGTCGAAACTCCCCACGATGATGCTGTGGTCATCTTCATGATTATAAATAGATTTGATGTAAAACGCATCTTAATCGATAATGGAAGCTCGGCGAATGTTCTGTATTTTGATGCCTACTATAAAATGGGGATGACAGGAGAGCAACTACGGAGGATGAATGCTCCGTTAGTTGGATTTACTGGGGACTCAGTCCCAGTAGAGGGCGAGATCGACTTCCTGGTCACAGCCGGGCTCGCCCCCCGTGAAAGTACCGTGGGGATGAGCTTCCTCGTGATACGCCTGCCCTCGGGCTACAATGCCATTCTCGGAAGACCAGGTCTCAACGCCCTCCGAGCGGTAGTCTCGACTCGCCACCTGCTCATGCGATTCCTCGCCAGCCAAGGAGTTGGCGAAGTTCGTGGAGATCAAGCAGTAGCAAGGCAATGCTACATGGTGACCCACGAGGCGGAACGACCAGCTGAGGCGCCTGTCCCAGCAACCGACCAGCCTTCAACTAAAGTTCTGGAGGCGCGGGTCGACCCTCAGAAAAAGCGGGTAGAGCCTGGTGAGTTACTAATCCAGGTTTCTTTGCACGAAAACTTTCTCGAGCTAACCGTGCAGGTCGGCTCTGGCCTCAATGAGCGCGAAAGGGATCGCCTCGTCAACTTCTTGCGAGACAACATGGACGTCTTCGCATGGTCGCCCACGGATATGCCAGGGATAGACCCAGAAATCATGGTCCACCGGCTCCAAGTAAAGCCAACCTGCAAGCCAGTGCGACAAAAGAAGCGAGGCGCCGCCCCTGAACGACAACGAGCAGCAGCCAAGGAGGTTGACAAACTCCTTGAGGCTGGTTTCATCCGGGAGATATCCTATCCGGAGTGGCTCGCCAACGTGGTCCTCGTCAAAAAAGCCAGCGGGAAATGGCGCATGTGCGTGGATTACACCGACCTGAATAAAGCCTGCCCAAAGGACAGCTTCCCACTTTCCAGCATCGACCAGCTCGTGGACTCCACCTTGGGTCACGAGCTGCTAGCATTCATGGACGCCTTCTCTGGATACAACCAGATCCGCATGGCGCCAAAAGATGAAGAAAAAACGGCCTTCATCACCGATGGAGGAACCTACTGCTACAAAGTAATGTCATTCGGCTTAAAGAATGCCGGGGCAACTTATCAGAGGCTGGTCAGCCGGATCTTCAAAGATCAAATAGGCCGAAACATGGAGGTCTATGTTGATGACATGCTGGTGAAAAGCAAGGTGGCGCAAGATCATGTGGCCGACCTTGATGAAGCATTCTCCACACTCCGAAGGTATCAAATGAAGCTCAATCCAGCCAAATATGCATTCGGAGTCACCTCCGGCAAATTCCTCGGCTTTATCATTACACAGCGAGGAATCGAGGCCAATCCTGAGAAGATCCGAGCCCTCCAGGAAATGACGCCTCCAAGGACAGTCAAAGAGGTACAACGGCTTACGGGCCGAGTCGCGGCTCTCGGAAGATTCATCTCCCGCTCAGCCGAGCGCTGCCTTCCGTTCTTTGCGGCTCTTAAGAAGCCAAAGAATTTTTTATGGTCGGACGAGTGCCAGCGGTCTTTTGAAGAGCTCAAGCACCTTCTGGCATCTCCTCCCCTGCTCACAAAGCCTCAACAGGGTGAACTCCTTTACCTGTATTTAGCTGTCTCCCCTGTAGCAGTAAACTCGGTCCTGGTCCGAGAGGAGGGCAAGCTCCAAAAACCAGTGTACTACACCAGCCGGGTCTTGAGGGACGCTGAGACTCGATACTCCAAGCTAGAGAAGACTGTTTATGCCCTGGTCATCTCGGCTCGGAGGCTGCGGCCTTACTTCCAAGCCCACACAATGGCCGTGCTGACCGACCAGCCAGTCAAGCAGATCCTGCAAAGATCAGACCGCGCGGGCCGGATCACTAAATGGGCCATCGAGCTCGGGAAATTTGACCTCGAGTACCGACCCAGACCGGCGATCAAAGCACAAGCACTCGCCGACTTCATAGTCGAGTGCACCATACCGGATGAGGTCGAGCCCGAGCCTGAGCCACCAATGGAGCAGACCCCAAGTTTGGCATGGATTTTACATGTCGATGGCTCTTCAAACTCGGAGGGTAACGGAGCAGGTCTCATCCTCACCAGCCCAGAGGGGGTGGTCGCTGAGCAAGCCTTACGCCTCGAGTTTCCTGCTTCCAACAACATGGCGGAGTACGAAGCGCTCGTCGCCGGGCTCAAGCTAGCCAGAGAACTAGGAGCGAAGGATCTGAAGGCCTTCAGTGATTCTCAGCTCGCCGTCAACCAAATCATGGGAGACTTCGAAGCCAGAGACCCGACCATGCAGAAATATCTTCAGAAGGTACGGGATCTCACCTCGACCTTGGACTCTTTTCACATCCAACATGTTGCCAGGTCGGAGAATCTCAGAGCCGACCAACTGTCAAAGCTGGCGTCTTCTCGCATGAGCGAGCTCCCCAAAGCGGCAGCGCTGGAGTATCTTCAAAAACCCAGTACGGAGGAGCCCGAGCAGGCCCTTTGTATTGAGTTCGAGCCAAGCTGGATGGACGAGCTCATCAGCTATCTGCAAGACCAAGTCCTCCCCAGTGATGAACGAGAGGTTCGCCGAATAAAGCGCTCCGCCACCTGGTACCTACTGCATGAGGGAAAGCTTTATCGGAGATCTTTCACTTAACCCCTCCTCAGATGTCTCCGCCCAACGGAGGCTGATTATGCCATGCGCGAAGTCCACGAGGGGATTTGTGGAAATCATCTGGGAGGACGAGCATTGGCTCATAAAATTTTGCGCCAAGGATACTATTGGCCGACACTCCAGAAGGATGCTGTGGACTTCGTTCGAAGATGCGACCGATGCCAGAGAAACGCCAATGTCCAACGCCGACCTTCGGCTCCCTTGACTTCTATCAGCTCCTCTTGGCCTTTTGCCCAGTGGAAAATTGACATTCTCGGGCCATTTCCTCTGGCTACTAGATAAAGAAAATTCTTGGTCGTCTCCATTGACTATTTCACAAAGTGGGTAGAAGCTGAGCCTCTTGCCCGAATCACCGAGCAGAAGATGCGGGATTTTGTCTGGAAGTCCATAATTTGCAGATTCGGGCTCCCCCGCATCCTCATATCTGACAACGGTCGCCAGTTCGACAACCTCCATTTTAGAGAATTCTGCTCCGAGCTTGGCATCGACCATCGCTTCACCTCGGTCGCGCACCCTCAGACGAACGGAGAAACCGAGGTAACAAACCGTACTATTTTGCAGGGGCTCAAAGCCAGGCTCGACAAATCCAAAGGACAATGGGTCGAAGACCTATATAATGTCCTGTGGGCTTACCGGACCACATTCTGTGTCCCCACCGGCGAGACTCCCTTCAATCTGACGTATGGGACGGAAGCTGTCATCCCGTTGGAGATTGGGCTTCCTTCTCCAAGAGTAGAACATCACGATGCCAGCTCCAACTCCTCGCAGCTCAGAAGCAACCTTGACCTGATCGAGGAAACACGGGAGGCCGCCCGAGTTCGCATGGCGAGGTACCAGCAAAAGACAGCTCAGTACTACAACGCCAGGGTCAAAGTCAAATCCTTCAAACTGGGGGACCTTGTCCTCAGAAGAGCTGAGGCCTCCCGACCAACTGAACAAGGAAAACTGGCTCCAAATTGGGAAGGACCTTACCGAGTCACGCGCATCCGCCGACCCGAAACTTATAAGCTAGAGTCTCTAGATGGAACTCCCATTCCACGAAGCTGGAGTTCTGAGAATCTCCGCGTGTACTACCAGTAGAACCCCAAGGGGTCCCCCATTATTCAACCATAAATTTCATCTTATAATAACTTGTGATGGTTTGTGCACTTGTTCGAGCTCACCAATTCTCCTAGCTATCTCATGGTGCCAGGCTCATTCTCCTACCCTGACCACGGTCGGGATGTCTTGATATTTCGGGATGGTGCGTTCTCCATCGGCCAACGAGCTCGGCTCGTTCTCCATCGGCCGACGCGCTCGGCTCGTTCTCCATCGGCCGACGGGCTCGGCTCGTTCTCCATCGGCCGACGGGCTCGGCTCGTTCTCCATCGGCCGACGGGCTCGGCTCGTTCTCCATCGGCCGACGGGCTCGGCTCGATCTCCATCGGCCGACGGGCTCGGCTCGTTCTCCATCGACCGACGAGACGGCTCGTTCTCCTACCCCGAGACGTCGGGATGCTCCGATACGTCGAGATGCCCCGATACGTTGGGATGCCCCGAGACGTCGGGATGCTCCGATACGTCGAGATGCCCCGATACGTTGGGATGCCCCGAGACGTCGGGATGCGGCCTTTACCAGCCAACGAGCTCGGCTCGTTCTCCATCGACCAATGAGCTCGGCTCATTCTCCATCGACCAACGAGCTCGGCTCGTTCTCCATCGGCCAACAAGCTCGGCTCATTCCCCATCAATCACAGAGCTCGACTGCTCGTGATCGGCGAGAAGACTGTCATTGGCAACGAACTGGATTCTATCTTGCCGGCGTCCTCAAAAAACAGACTCCGAGTAGAGGAGCGTCTCCAGTCGCCTTGGCATAAGAACGCTCACGGTACCAGGTACCCATTTATTTAATATCTTTCCATTATCTCATTTATTCTTGGATTCTTCTATCTTGCTGGCGTCCTCAAAAAACGGACTCCGAGCAGAGGAGCGTCTTCCATCCCCAGGCAAAGTTCACGGTCTTGGCATAAGGACGCTCATGGTACCAGGTACCCCTTTTAATTGATGTCTTTCCGTTTTCATTTACCTTCATTCTTGGTTAATTAATTACCTGAATGAACCCCTGACTGGCGTCGAGGCACCTGGTCAGGCCAATCATCGCTCGGCCTCACCCCTCCAACATGCACTGTCTAATAGCAAGCTTAGTCCAACAACCCTTTCGTCGGAACAAATCCGATCCGCCTCGGCAACTCGAGGCTCGAACCCAAAATTCACTAAAAAATTCCAAGTTTTAGTGGCTAGTCTTAGGGCTCGGTCGAATTCCGAGTTAAACTCGAACTTGAGCTCGCCATCTCGAGCCCAAATGCAAGTCCAACTGTGACGGACGAAGTCAGGGCCGTGGAGCCCATGTCCTTGGAGCCTAAAATGGATCCAAGCAGAGAAACCAAAGTCTACCAAAGACAAAGGCATTTGCAAATTTAAGGAAAATACATGTATATTCATTTCAAAAAGCCCGTAGGCTAAGTACAAAGACTCGGGCTCGGCCTTAACAAGTATGGAGGCCATTCCGACTTAAAAAAAAAAAAACTAACTACACTAAGGCTCGCGCCCGGCAGCTTCGGGAATAGCCGGCTCTGCGGTAAAGGCCTCCTCTTCGGCAGCCTCAGCAGCACCAGGAACGGCCTCGGAGGCCGTCCCGGTGGCCTCGGGGACAGCCTCGGCCGCCTCGGCCAGACCTCCCTGGTCGGCCTCCGGAGCTTCTGCCTCGGCCTCCGGAGCTTCTGCCTCCGGAGTTTCTGCCTCCACCTCCACCTCCGACCTTTCAACCCCTGCTCCTGGTCTGAGCAGGTTCAGGTCAAAATCTGGAAGGAGCTCCCGCAGTTGGTTGCGGAAGTCCTTGAAGCCCTAGATGAGCCCGTTCACACCTTCTTCTTCTAGAAGGTCACGGAACTCATCCGACTCACGGAAAAGCTTGACCGCGTCTTGGGCCTGCTCCCGAGCCTCTTGCTCCCGAGCCTCATGGTATGCGGCTTTCCGCTCGAGGTTTTTTATTTCCCGCTCGAGCTCTAAGGTCTTAAGGCGGGCATTCCCCACCTCTTGCTCGCAGAAGGCCAGTGCCAGCTCGGCCTCGGCCAAACGAGCCTCCGCGGCGCGCACTTCCGATCTCGCCAACGTATGCGCGCCCTTCTCGTCCTCGAGCTCGGCGGTCAGAGCTTGAATCTCGTCCTCGGCTGCTCCCACTCTTGTTTGGAGCACCTGGCGCTCGGCCTCGGACGCCTGGCACCTCGCCTCGGCCTCCTCGTGCCCCCTCTGATGCCTCCGGGCCCGCTTCCGGTAGTCTTGTACAATGTGCATCAGCGTCTCCGTCTCGTGCAAATGCTGTAAAAAAGAGATGTGAGAGATGAGACTAAAAAATAAAACTTGCATATAACCGTACGAATAGGAAGACCAACTTACCCGAACGGCAGAGCAAAGAGTGGAGTCCATGAAGGCGCTGCAGTTTATGGACCGTATCTTGGCCTGGTCGGCCGGAAGCAGCGCGACCCGAAACACTTCGCGTGCTACTTGAGGATTGTCGAGGGCCGAGTCGCCCTCAAAAACCGACCAGACGGGAGCGTAAGGAATCCGCTCCCGTGAGCCCGACGGGCCCGAAAGGCTAGCTTCGGCTGCCCTAGGCAGAGCCGACCTCGAAGCTCCCCGGCTGCTCCCCGGCTCGGAATTGGAGGGCTGGGGTCGAACAGGCGGCCGATCTGACTGCCGCGAAACTAGAGCGGGGCGCGCGAGCGCCAGACCCGCGGAGCTTCTCCCCTGGTCGGCAACTGGGGCTTCCTGCCGACCAGGAATTTGCGACAATGGCACCGGGCACGGGAGCGCCACCACAGCTCCCCTTGAGCCCACGCCCCTGGAATCCGCGCCCTCCCTCCGACCAGCTTCGGAGCGCGCGGGTCGAGGAACGCCCACCTCGACCGCTGCGGTCGCCGAGGTCTTCGCCTTCTTCCTCGGCTCGGTCGGTTCTCCCGAGAGCTCGGCCGCCCTCTTCTGAAACCGGGCGTATAGGACCTCGCTCTTGGTCACCATCTTTGCGATATCTGCAAGGGCGAGCAGGATTAGAACTTAGAACAGTAATAAAATGAAAAATGACACCCTACTGTTACCCTTACCATGGGGACGCGCCGAGCTCAGGCCAACGTTCACTAGAGCATCCTGACTTATGAGGCCACTCAGTAAAATACCGTCCCCGAGGCTGTGGATGGTGTCGATGATCCCCTGCTCACGTGGAAAAAGCTGGGGGGGTTTGTTGATAGACCTAAGCTGGGTCGGTCTCCACCTAAGGTCAAACCCCCATGTCCGTTCAGAGCCTAGGAAGAAGAACTTCTTCTTCCAGTCATGAATGGACGAAGGAGCGCCCTGAAAGAGTGGCCGACCCGCCCGAAGGGCGATATAGAGCCACTCTCCGTCTTCCGGATTCGACTTCAAAACAAAAAGTCGCCGGAAAACGTTGACAGAGGTCGGAATCCTGTGCAGTAAACACAGCGACAAGAAACCGATCACTGTCCTCCAGGCATTCGGAGCAAGCTGCGCCGGAACCAATTAGTACACCGCCAACAACTCGTTCACGAAGCCGTGGGGAGGGAATCGTAGGCCGGCCCAGAGTGACTCTAAGTACACTCCAATCCGGCCTACCGGAGGATCGGTCACCCGATCCCCCCGCCTGGCGGGTTCCAAACGGAACCCTTGAAGAGGGAAAAACCACTCTTCGGTCATTTCGACCTCCAGAACACTCATGGTGGACTCAACTTCACTAGGAATGGAACCCATTAGAAGGAAGAGGGAAAGACTAGGAAGAAAAGGGACCTGTAGGAGACGCCGGACAAAAGAAACTTCGGACTAAGAAGAGTTGGAGGAAGAAGACAATAAGAAAGGAACGGGAGGCCGGGTGAGAGTTTATATAGACCCCTCCAACGGCCCGGATCAGCGAGAGAAACGCTGCATCCCGTTTAGATTACGACACGTGTCGGCTCAAAAGACGGAGCGCCACATTTAATTCGGGTTGACGCTTCGAACACCGAAGCGCCCCATCGGATCGTGCGGCCCCATCATGAGCCCACGACATGAGGACGCTTCGGAGAGGGCGTCCCAATAATGGGACATTTCGGAAAAGAAGAGACGCCGCCTATTAGAGGCACCTCGAAGCGCCTGATAAATAGAAAAGCGCGATAATTTAAAATTTTCGAAATCCGTAATGACCCAACTAAAACTACTTCCCGCGCTCAAGCTGGTAGCCAGCTGGAACTTGGAAGTCGGAGGGTAGTGTTGGGGGAAAAATCCCAAGTCATGCCACCTCGAAGGCGCTCAACCAAATAGCGCCGACCAGCAAGGCGCTCGACCAAAGAGCGCCGACCAGAGGCGCTCAACCAAATAGCGCCGGCCAGCGAGGCACTCAACCAAAGAGCCTGAATAAAGGCGCCCGACTAAAAAGAGCCGACCAGAGAACGCCGACCAGAAGTAACCCTGCCACAGGACACTCCGCTGGGCGACCAGCTCGGCTCGGCACCCGTGCCGAGCCCGAGCCTTAACCAAATACTCAATCTCCGCCTAACCCTCTAAAGGATCTGACGGCTAAATACACGACTCCACTACAATCTACCACTATCTCTAAGTCATCAAAGCGCGAGATTTTATATTCTTTCTCTTTCTCTTGAGAAGAGTGAAGAAACATCCTTTTCTAACTAGGAAAGCTCATTGAAGTAGAGGAGTAAGAGCTAGGGCAGAAAAAAGAGAATCGTAACATTGTCTTTCTATGTCTACCTCTCGGAATCTTTAGTTAGTAGAAGAGTTGATCAAGACTTGCTCCAATGGTAGGGGAGTTCCAGGCCAGGCTCCTTATGCCAAGTAGTGTTAATTTCTCCCTTTTTAGTGCAGGTACTCGGCACGACCTGTCATTAATGCATGAAACCCCCTCAGGCCTCCGATGCACTCAGTCATTAAATGAACACGGCTCAAGATGATCTCCGGATCACTGAACCATCAAAGTGTATGGCTCTCCCTGACCGCCGATTCACTCAGCAATTAATGCACTTACCATCTACGAACCCCAGGCCCACCACGGCCGGCGGTTCAACCACTCCAGCGGGTCCGATCAACCGTGACAACTATCTGATTCCGGTCTGATCCCGCCTTATTCTCCACTACGCCATTAATGAGCCAAATCGTGCCCAATTATCACAAAAGAGGACAAATTCCCCTGTCACCTCCCAAGTAACATAATATCCTTCTATAAAAGGGAACGGAGGAAGTAGAGGGAGGGGACAACACAAAACAGACACAAATATACACACAGAAAGAACAGACACTCCTCTCCTTACTCCCCCCACATATTAGCCCCCTCTGACTTAAGCTTCGGAGGGCCGGCGCCGGAAAGCCCGGCCACCGGCTTTTTTGCAGGACTCTCCAGGAGGACACCACCAGCCGGCGCACCGCCATCCACCGTCCCGGCAGCGGAGCTCCTCCCCCTTTGGTTCGCGGCAGCCCCCGGGTCCAATTTCTAGCAACAAAACCAGTCCCCAGTCTTTGAGAAGTTGTGCATTGCACCATCAAACTTTACCTTGGCATGACAATGGACAGTCGAGCCTGCCGATCAATAAGAGAAGGATTAGAGGAGTGGAAATGGAATAGAAAACCTCAATGCACTTTGCATTAACATATTCCATAAACAAATAAAAGTCCATCATAAAAGGTCGGCCATCTTAAGCTTTGCTTCTTGTTTCCTCAAAATTTATTACAATGGAAGGGGGAGAGGGTCAGAAATATTCTCTAGGAGGAGAAATTATTGGTTGGACCAGGTCCACCTGCTCAATAGTTAATCAATCCAACCATAAAGCAACATGCACAAACACGGATAAAGAAGCAGGAGGAGAGAAAAGGGAGTCGGAAGGGCATTTTATGCATTTTGCTTTCTAGTTGGACTAGTCCACTGCTGAGCTGGTGGACTTGATTCAATCGATAATTTTTCCTCCAGAAGAGGGCATGAATAGAGAATGACCAATTGATCAATCGTAGGTATCCATGTATGGTAGGATAGTTATGATTGTACAGGGCCCACTGATGCATGTGCGGCACATTGTCTCGTGTACCACATGAGACCTGCACAATTTTGGCCATGATTGATCGACTGATCCTCTCGGGTTCAATGCCGAACCAGAGAGGATCCAAACTTGAGATGATAACTCACATATTATTGTACACCTTAATAGGTTAAACATACCCTACCACCAACTTATGTTCAATTAGGTGCAAAAAATAAAAGTTTTTAAAATATTATTTGATTTTTTTTGCTATGATTATTACCTTAGATAGATTAAATGATGGAATAATCATAAATTTTAGATAAATCTATATAAAAATATAAAATTGAAAAAACACATAAATATATTAACAAATAATTAGTTCACATAAATTATTTAAAACAAATAATCATTTGAACTCTAGATATGAGATCACAACTGTCCATCAAGTACTCTCTCATCTCGATTGTTAGGTCACGCGAAACACTCTCTTGCCCCTCGTGCGCCTCTAGAGAGAAGAAAACTAGCAAATTTGAGGAAATAAAATCCTTAAATCCTAGGATCCTCTAAGCTCAAACCTTGGATTTTTTTGTTGTAAATGCTCGGGATGGAACAAGGGATTCAAAGGAGAGGGAGAATTGGAGGATTCGATTGCGCTTGCAGGGATTTGGAGCTCGAGAGAGTGTGTGGGATGGGGGAGGGGATTGGGTAGCTGCACAGATCAATGGGTACATTTCCATTGATTGTGGAGTCCCAGGCAAAATAGCCTCCACACCCAAATTTAAGATGGCCTCCAAGCAGGGTTGTGTATAAAAATGGTGGAACCAGGAACCTAACCCAAACTAGCTTGGTTTATATCTATTTTTTTTTGAAAAAAAATTGGGTTTAATTTGAAAAAAATTAATCTGAAAAAATTGGTTTGTTTTCAATTTAAATTTTTTAAAAATCGGTTCAAATCAATTCAACCCGATCCAACCCTACACACACACACACATATACATTTAAACCAATCCTACCCAACCCAACTCGATTCAATCCACATGCATCTACATATAAATTTCGATTTTTTGATTTTTATTTTCCTATTTTTTATATATAAACAAAAGAATTTTTTATATATAATAAAATTCTTTTGTTTAGATTTAGCTTATCTTGTTTAGTCCAATCTATTGAATATCAATCCTATATAAAATAATTTTTTTTTTATATTTAGACTTAGTCTAGCCTATTTATCCTAGCCTATCAAATATCGATCCAATAAATTAAATTGAATCGAACCAAATTTTTGGATCGGCCTCATGCAACTTTTTATAGATGGTTAGTTTGATTTTGTTTCAATTTTATAGAACCAGTTTAAATCGGTTCAATTTTGAATTTAGCTCCAAACCAACATAACCTGACCCATGCACACCTCTACCTTCGAGCCTTGCATTTCCCTATGTAGGAGCCCGTGACTCTTCTACATAATCTATGTTTTATATCATACGTCGAACTAGTAACATACGGTGAAGATGGGCTATATAGATGTTTCTGCCTCTACCTTCAAGCCTTGCATCCCCCCCTTAAGGAGCCTGTGACTCTTCTACATAATCTATATTTTATATCGTACATCAGATTGGTAACGTACAATGAGGATGGATTATATAGATGTTTCGGTGTGGACGGTTGCACCGTGAGATTTGGTTAAGTTGCTTCATGTTTGGAGGATGAAGTTGAAGGGTTGGAAGATTTAAAAGTTGGATTAGTTTTATTAAAATGTGACACTTGGGAGATACAATATATGGGTGTGTCTTTTGCACCAACTAAAATATTTTTTTAATTTTTATTTTTTTGATAAATATATTTCTCTCGCTCGTAATTTAAGAATAGGAAGTAATATTTTTATAAAAAAAAGTTATAGATTTTAATATTTGAGATTACTAAAGGTGTATTTATTTTTATACGTGGTTAAAACATGAAGAGAATCGACAGAATCTACGTTGACCTTGTGTAAAGTACATATCTTTTTGTGAAGATTTTGTTCTCATCGACAGGCAGATAAATAAATCGGGTAAAATGCCGGCGCAGCCATCGCTGCTCCATCCCACGTGCATTGCACACGTGCGGTGCAATCTCATTCCAGCTTCTCCGGACGAACTCGATGCCAAAGTGCCCCAAATGGACACCTTCTGATGTCACGTGCACAGGAATCATAGATATTTCCATACGGAAATCGCATCGACCGTCCGCTTTAATCATCACTCACATCTGGACGCCATTTCTTTGTTCCCGCATAAAAAATCTATGCGTTCGATTGGAAGTTTGCTTCGCCGCCTCTGCGTTATTTAAACGGCAATGAAACGGAAAAAGGAACCAAGAAATATAAACAGAGCTCTCCCTGTCCTTCCCTTCGTTCTCTCTCGAGTTGTCGTTTCTTGGCCCCCCAGATCCTAAGACCCCAAGCCCTTGGGAGTGCTCGACGGATCGAAGGAGGAAAACCAAATTTCCTCGTCTTTTCACTCCAATCCCTCCTTTAATCCGACCCCCGGGGCTCGATTTCCATCGATCCGTGACTCTTTTCGTTGATCCGCGGCGCTTGCTCCGTTTCCCGGCGAACTAGGGTTTGTTCCGGTTCTTGTCGACCTTCGACTCGCGGCATGGCGTCCGAGCAGCTGGCTCCTGGCGGATCTCCCCCCTCTGCTCAAGTGGTAAGCGTCTCGATCCGATTGGGCTCTGTTTTCCTTCTTCTTGATTCAAGAGTTCGAAGAAAGGTTCGTTGCTATGCTGATTTATTGGATTGTTGGTAGGTTGCGAACGCCTTTGTTCACCAGTACTACCATATCCTTCACCAGTCTCCGGAGCTGGTCTACCGCTTCTACATGGAGAACAGCAAGCTCGGCCGCTCGGAGGCCCAGGGCGTCATGAGTTCGATCACCACCATGCAAGTAAGCTTGTCCTTGTTTCTTGTAGGAATTTAACATCTTTGAGTTTGATTGATGAGAGAAAGTAGAGAAAAATAAGAAAAAAAAATGAAGACCGATCTTTCTTGATAGCAACTCTTGCTTTAGATTTTTCTTTTCTGATTTAATTGATTTTTCTGTTGCCTGGTTGGATTGATGGGAAGGCGATCAACGAGAAGATACTGTCTATGTACTACAGAGAGTTCGGGGCAGAGATAAAGACGGTGGATGCTCAGGAATCGCTTGATGGTGGGGTGCTCGTCCTCGTGACTGGGTACCTCACAGGGAAGGATAACATCAGGAGAAGCTTCACTCAGTCTTTCTTCCTTGCTACCCAGGATAAAGGTTACTATGTCTTGAATGATATATTTAGATATGTGGAAGAGGCTGACGAGCAACAGGGGATCTCTGGGTTGGTGAATGACACTGGTGTGACTCTAGCACCCCAGCAGGGTATGATTCGGAAGCCACCAAATACTTGATTTATATGGAAATTTATGTGTTCCATTACTCATCTTTCCCTGTTTATTCTTTTTTCCTGTTCTAACTTATGTGCAGAGGCTCCTCCACCACAGGAGCAACATGTGATTGAGCGGGCAGTGTTGCATCCAGGAGAAGAGGAGGAAGTGAATGAAGAGGCAGTGTATAATCCTTCAGAGAACGAGGATGGTTCAGTTGTGGAGGAGGAAGCACCAGTAGCTGAGGTGATTGATGAGATTCCAAACAATTCTCAGGCAGTTTTAGCTGATTCAAATTCTGCTACAGTCCAGGAAGAGGCGCCGAAGAAATCATATGCGTCCATTGTAAAAATCTTTTTTGCATCCTTAAGGCTTTCCTTCTATTTACTTCTCCATGACTTGCTAACTATTAATGCCTGCTTAGACATTGTTCCTTTATCTTGTCATGTAGTTTTCATGAAATCATTTCCATTTTGTCACTGACACGTGATAAACTTTGAAAGGATACTGTGTAAAACTTCTATTGCAAATCTCCAGAACCGATAAGCCATGTCGAGGGAATCCTGTCCTTTCTTTTGCTAACTTGCACATATCCTATCTGCTTTAGACCTTCGACCATAGTGTTTTAATGATAATTCTATCCATAATTCTAGACTTAGAAATTTGTAATGTTCATGTTCTTCTCTTATTATATTTATTTATCCCTTAATGAATGGAAATCTATATTTATTTAAATCCTAGTGATTGAATTTAGGTCTTCAACTTATTTTCCTCTACTTGGAAGATGATGACAACTTCGGTTATTATGTATTTGTAAGTTGACAAGAATTTGGCACATTGCATGCTTGTTTTCTTAATGTTATTTGTTTTCATCCATAAGCAATTAATTATCAAAATATTTCTATTTGAAGCGTGTTAGTCTTAGTCTGTTAGAGCTGCATGCGATGCTCTAATGAGGAGTGTAACAAGGAGCAGGGTTTCGACAAGCATAGAGCTGTCTTCCCATCTAAAAATTCAATATCATTGCATAACAATGTGGAACAGTAGTGTTGCAGCAGTTCTCGTGATCTTAGATGTTTCACTAATGTAGGTGAAAGTCATGAAGGACAACGTTACTCCTTTATCGATTCCAGCATCTGCACCTGCTAGGCCAACCCCTTCTAACTCAGACCAACAGGCAGCCCCGGCTTTTACGGCAGCTGCAGCACCGGAGAATGTTGCTGCCAGTTCTAGTGCTGTTGAAACAAAAAATACTGCCCAAGAGTCAGAAGGTTGTGCAGTTCTTGCTAAAACTATGAAGTATTTTGATTTTGTACAAGTCTGATATATTAAGTATGATTATCGCTATCCATTTGCTTCTTTCCAGTTGATGGTCATTCAATTTACATAAAAAATCTGCCCTTGAATTGTACTCCTGAGCAACTCCATGAGGAGTTTAAGAGGTTTGGACCTATCAAGCCTGGTGGCATCCAAGTTAGAAGCCATAAGGTTTGCGTTAACCTCTTCAATTTTCTATGTTCTTTGTTGTTTTCTCGAAATTTGTCATTGACTGTTGCATAACTTTTATTTTCTTGTGGCTAAGGTGTATCTATTTTTCATTATTTACAGCAGCAAGGGTTTTGCTTTGGTTTCGTGGAGTTTGAGGTGACTAGTGCTGTCCAAAGTGCAATAGAGGTACTCATACATATAACACTTCTGGCTTAACTTCTTCTGTTATGCCATGGTTACTTGGAAGATGAATTAATTGACTGAAGAGGGTATTATCTGCATATCTATGAATTTTTTTGTGTCATGATCATGTATGCCTAGTGTGACAAACGTTCTAGGAGACTATTACTTAGGATCTGCTATTTTGTTCATCTGGCCTCATTTCTTCTATCCTATATCTTCAATGCCCTTTTTGCTAATTTTACTGTGACAGTCGAGGTTTTAAATCCCGTAGATTGGGCTTGTTTCGATTTTCTCATGGAAGGGGATATGTTGCCGTCTTGATCCGTCCCAACATTTGGAACAGAGGATGTCCCAAGATATGCCAATTGGGACGTTGGGACGATGGCGGGACGGTTCTGTCATGACACATGAGATGGTAATCCATCCTAGTGTCCTGCGAGACGTCCTGCCGGAACTTGAATCCTTAGTGACAGTAAATTTATATTGTGTAATTTTGGATTTTGTTACATTTTTTGTGAATTTTTTGGAAAGACTATCATGTTTTAAAATATTCTCTGATGTACTAGAAATTGCAATTTAGTTGTTGAGGTCTTCTAGAATTGATGCTTCATCTTTCTTTCTAGTTCTCCTCTGATGTGATTTAGGTATCTGTGTTGATAATTGTTGATGTATGTAATCTCATGCTTTTTCTTTATTTTACTCAAACTTTTGATGTGTCAAACCATGCTTTTTCTAGTTCTCCTCTGCGTATCAAGCTGATGGCATTAGTAGGTTCTTGCTTTGTGGTTAGTAGGTTGTATCTTCATTTCCCTCGCAGTCTTTTTGCAGTTTTAAGACATTATTTGCACTGCTTGCTCATTAACCTTGTATACTAGACATGCTTCAAATGTTTTAAGCCGCCTGCTTTAAAATTCATGACCTAGTCTTTTACCATTGGAGCATCCAGTGGTAATGTCTTTTTCTCCACAAATTTTGTTGTAGCATTGTTGCTCTTACCTTTGCTAATATGTGTTGTTCCTGCTAACTCAGTCTGTTGTCAGTCAACCTCACAAGCCAGAACATTGCCCGCGTCATCAACACATGCCAAGAGTACCTTTCTGTGGGTCTTTTAACCGTTGGAGCTTTATTTCTAGGTTTTTCAATGGTTGGACCTTGTTAGTACATCAATCTAGTCGTCTTGTTGACTTGTGATGGTTGTAGGGTTACTAATTCAGCTTTGAGAATCTTCTAGTAGAATCAGCTGAAATGCAGATTTACATTGCCACAAGCACCTTTTCTCCTTGACCTTGGCTCATTGATTATATTGGTGTATTATCCAGGGTCAGAGGAGCTGGTACCGGGCACCATACCGGTTCTCCGGTAGAACGAGTCGGTACGAGTTGTGCCGAGCCCGTACCGAGAGAGGGCACCTACTGGAGCCGGAGAAGAAAAAGAGAAAGAGAGAGCGAGCGGGGGAGAGAGGGAGAAGGAGCGGCAGCGGATACCGGTGGAGGGTCGGAGGAGGCTGCGTCCTCCGCCCCCGCCGGAGTCCGCCGCCGCTACTTCTCCCTCACTCCCTCGCTTGCTCTCTCTTTCTCTTCTTCTTCTCTGGCTCCGGCAACGTGCCATTTTTAAAGCCGGAACCGTACCAGTGATCTACCGGTACAGCTCGGAACGGGCAGAACCGTCCGGTTCGGGACTGTTCCGCATTTCATGATATTATCCTTATGCGCATGACTCATTTGTTGAATACATTCATGCATTTTGGCTCATTCTATGGAACTTGACATCTTAGCCCACTTGTCTCCGGTTTACCCATATCATTGCTTGGACGTTTTCTCCTAAATTCTTATTCCCCATCAGCTACCTAGATTCCATATATTCTGCACATCTTATTCATAGAAAACACTTGTACATGATTTATCTCGAGTTTGTGGGAGTTGCCAAAGAGGCATGCAGTAATTTTTTATTATACAGTTGGAGCATACACATATTCAGCGTGATGTCTTATTCATACTTATATTTCTTCATGCTTCTGCGATGTACATACATATGGATTATATGCAGTAAGTTTGTACATGTTTTCGTACTGCGTTCTACATTGTTTATAAAGCATACCCTTTATTGGAGTTTATATCTGAGTTCATGCTCTAACAAAATGTGTATAGTCCAATTGTTTCTCAAGTTTCAACTTTGGGGACTGAAACAGGAGCTAAAATCCTCTGGTGATGCTTTTGTTTGCATTGTCTTCTATGTGAATCTAACAATATGTAACTGGAAAGATCACTGGTACCCAAACAATGGTTGGTCCTTGTTGCTTCCTTTGGCCACTAAAAATTTTCAGATTTACAAAGCTTTTCAAAACGTGGAGGCAGGTCTGCATATCAAACGTGTGTAGGAACAATGATTTAATTACAAGTTTGGTTTTGTCAGATATATTTCTAAACTTCTAAATGGTGAACTAGATTAGTTTATCCAGTAAAATAATTCTTTATTAATGCTTGCCAGCTCTTTTAGAGGAATCCAAATGTTCCATATTTTTATGGCCTGTCATCTGGTTATTATCCATGCCAAAAAATAGTACAATTATCTATATTCAAATTTCAAAAATGGCAAGCAACTTTTGGCTGACTTTGGCAATATACACAATAGTAGACATTTCATGGTCAAATTTTTTAATAATACTTGAACACTCCTTGAGAATACCTTACATTTTGGGACCCCCTTGCATTTCGGTTATGCCGTTATGGCCTGTTTCCTTGCTACAGTTTTAAGGTTCTGTTATACGTACAGATGCATAGACATGCATGACGAGCAGATATGTGCATCTTTCTTTTCTTGGCTGTGTGGCAAAAGTTCTACTTTCAGGTTTCCTGTCAGCTTGAATATGCTTTTAATGGTTAGATCGTAAGTACTTTCCCCATAAAATCTATGTAACATAAGTGTACAGCCTATGTAAATTTACTGGCAAACCTAGAGACACAGAAACATAGCATCACGCAAGTTTTAGATTTGTTTTCAACTTTTCATTCTATTTTTGATGTTTAGCCAGTTATATTCTTTTGCATGCTTTTGAGAATTTATGAAATATATGTTTTCACTTTTTCAGGCGTCGCCCATAATGATTGGTCGTCACCAAGCTTTTGTCGAGGAAAAGCGGCCTGCTGGTTCACGAGGCAAGTGGAATGCTCTGTTCTGGTTCCTAGCCTTGATGTGTTCTATCATTATTCCATTTATAAATTGGCATTTATAATATTTAGCTTATTTTAGAGAATTCCCCATATCAATAGCACTGGGAATTCGTACACTTTACAAAATTTGTGGATTCTTAAAATTGCCCGGTTGAAGTTGCCATCTGAGGACACGAGTGGACTTTATTTCATCGGTCTTTGGAGGCATATTAGAATTGTGACAAAAAATATAGAAATGCACATGACCCTGCCTTCATCTATTTGAATTCTGTATGACTACATCCAGTTGTTGGATTCGGCAAAGTGTAATGGTTCATTTGCTCTCTGCAGTTAGCAATGGAGGAAGGTTTCTTTCTGGCAGAGGTGGGTTCCGAAATGATGGTTTGAGAGGGCGTGGGAACTATGGTGGTGGGAGGGGCTACGGAAGAGGGGACTACAGCAGCAGGGCTGATTTCAGCAACAGAGGTGCTGGAAGGGGAGGATCTTTAAACCGTGGCGGAGGTGATGGTGGATATCAAAGAGTTGATCGTATTGGATCCAGCGGTGGTCGTGGAAACCGCTCTGTTTCACTGCCAAGAAATGCACCCGAAAATGTTGCACCTCGTGTGCCGGCTCCAGCTTAAGGCAGTGAATGAGAGAGCGATGGTGTGTACTTTTACGCTTGTTTGAACGGTTGCCATTCATCGGTTAGGATCATTATACTTTGACAGGCACACGAGGTGGGAGCATCTCCTGCCTACGTACTTTGCCATTCTCCTGCCTGTTGTTTTGTCCTGTGTTTTTGCATTACGTAGGATTACTGGTGGTTACGAGTGTAGAATATGGATAATTCTTTTCATGGGATAACAACGCATCTCTATTTGTTATGTCATTTCTAGGATTTGATTTTATTACTGTTCTTTCCCACCCACCCACCTGCTGGAAAGGAATAATTTTTCTTTTTTTGATTCCTCCCTTTTCTTAGAGCTTCACTGGGTTGTTGACAGCTGACTGCTCTGTGAGTTGGATTTTGTTATATTTTTAATCGTCGTATGATGAAAATGGGCAATGATCTTTTGATCATCGGAGCTCGTAGTTCTGACCAATTTTGTATCAGATGCTTGTGTTGCGTTATTGTATTATGGGGTTGTATTTCTTGGTCCTGCACCTATTTGATGCTGTTTTGCTGTTCAGAGAGGAATGCTGTGGTCAATGGGCATTGTGAATCTTGCGAAATTTTATTATTCTATGGTCCATTTTTCCGATTTGCTCTTACTGTAGACAGCCTACTGAATCTCAAGACTGTGCAAGGTCACTTGGGGTAACGGGTTGGAAATGGGATGAGACCCGTTGGGGAGTTTCAGTTTTGGGTCAGGTATTGATTGAGGTTGTTCTGCCAAAATGTTGGTCGGCCTTGGCCCTTGCAAACACAATCCGATTCAGTTTGTCCAATCCTGAAGCCCAAGTCCGATTGCAGGCTCGAAGCCCAGGACAGATTTCCGCGTGGAGGCCAGTTCCCTATCCCCCGCGTGATCTCCGCCCCATCCTCTTCCCCTTTCTCCGAAAATTCCTCCATTCGGCTCGTACGGCCACTTTACCAGCCCTCTCTCCCTTTATAATGGCTGCTTGCCTTATTCTAATATAGTTACAGCCAACAGAATCAAAAGCAATAATTTGGCATAACTGTGGAGGAAGGATATTCTAGTCGGTCCATGGAACTCCTCCGGAGTGCTGTGCTGCATAAGATGCAACTCAGTTGGCAGTCTTGTTCGCCTTCTTATACGCATACACTGTATGAAAGGCACTGCAGTCTCTCACCATTTGTCGGATATCGCCGAGTAGAGAACTCCCATCCCCCTCCTCACATAGCCAATTGATCACCATGGTCGAGTCGCCCTCGAGGATGATACGCTCCACCTTCAACTTCCGTCTCGCATAGGAGATGTCTGCCAATGCTGCCTTGAGCTCTCTCCTATAGCTAGCAGCCTATCTGTGCTTCGCCAGCCCACAGCAATGACCTATGAGTCATGACTTCTGATCATGAAACCCACTTCTGCTTTATCTCATTACTAAAAGCACTATCATCAAAGTTTACTTTAAGATGGCTAAGACAAACCTGGGCGCTGAATCAACAAGTGGGGGTCCTCTCTCCTTTTATGCTGCACCCAAAACAAGCCCTCCGATTTCATCTCTACTGCATCTGCCCTGCAGTTGCCGCCCCTGTCGCCACCATATGAAAACCATTTGGGGTTTGGGCTGGGTTTTCAATGGGGCTCGGGCCGAACCCTCAACTGTAATAGGCTTAGACTCGGCTTGAAGCCCAAAGAAACCCAGCCAACCCGCTTCCAGCCAATTTGGTGATGGTTAGGTTGGTAGTGCTGATGTAAAAAAAAGGCTGTATGAACAAATATTTGCCAGATTGGAAGTTAGCATATTTGTTAATTTCTCCATTCGTTATCTTTTTTGCATTATTGTATATAATATTAACTCGGGCTGCCAAAAGCCGTGATAACGTTGTTATGTTGATAGAATATAACACCGTTATTTAAAGACAGCCCGGTAGGCCAGCGTAATTAGAGTCAGGTTGGCTGATTTGAGGGACATGAGTCGGACCGAAGCGGGAGGGGAGGAAAAAGGATTACCGTTCCGCTTTTATGTGGCACGTCACGTATTTTGGATATGATGCAGAGGCTAAACAAAAGAAACAATTGGTTCCAACCTAGAAACTAAATTTCAATGATCCCACACTTAACAGAATCCATACATTACTTTTGAGATTGAATCACCTCAACATAAGAAATATTGAAGCGTCCAATCACCCTTACCAATAAGAACAATATGCCTTGGACTCTTATGATCTATTTCTATGCTGCATACAATATGGTTTGGAAATCAATTATTCATAGAAATGATGAACACTCTAGGTGTAAATCTACTATAATATGGTTTGGAAATTCGAGCAGAGCTACTGAATCTGCTTTAACATTGATGCACACAATGAATACCGGCACACAATGAATCTGCTTTAAGATGACTGACCTAAGTGGAATGAGCCTTGATGGTTTGCAATTGCACACTATGAGGTTAAAGGCAATATCGTTCGACAGAGCAGCAGTGACACTCAAATCAACAGCCTACATATCAAAATCCATGAAACATTCGAACGAAATGCCAACATCAAACCTCTACACTAAAACAACTCCTTTAAGTATGATCACTCCAAGATAGCACAATCCATTTTTACAATGTGCATATGGCTCCAAATTTAGCTTGAATCATCAAAAGCCTCAAAATGTGATCCTCTGCATAAAATTATATGAACAAGCAATAATAACCTAAGTCCTCATCCAAAAAGCTAACCAAAAGTTCTTACTTGGATTCCTCGCCTCTGTATAAATATCTAAGATCTTTCTAGTGCATAATCGGTAAGAGAATAAAAACATAATAGCACAGGTCCTCCTGCACTCTTTCTTTTTAAGCCCTAGTGTGCCCACTATATTAAAGATTCAAATCTAATCAAATGCAAATCCAATCACAAATATTACAATATAATTGGCTTATACTCGGTCTCAAAAAAGTTGTGCTGCAATGTCTTTTGGTCACCTATGGACTATGGGCCAGTTCCCTCTAATACCATATGTAGCGGCTTAAGAACTCATCCAAAAAGCTATCCAAAAGTTATTATTTGAATTTCTTGACCTTATCTAAATATTCAAAGTCTTCTTTATGCATAACTAATGTGGCACTAAATATATATTATTACAAATGGTGTCAATACTAACCTAGGCCACAATCCATATTAACTAGGGGATATTACAGCACAACCTTTGAGAGCCAAATATGATATGGTGTCTGTGATTGAATTTGAACCTGTAGCCTAACAATGATACTAAAGCTTAAATGGAAAAAGTATCTAAGAACCTCTGCCAGCACTTACTTATTCTTGCGTCAATTATGCATTGAGAAAATCATGGATACTTACACAAAACTAAAGAATGAAAATAACTTCTTTTGGCTAGCTTTTTGGATGGGGTCTTGGTTCGTTACATTGCCTATGTGATATGCACATAGATTAGGAGTTCTAATGCCTTTATAATTCAAATCCTACAAAAAAAAAAATTCTATTTGTTTCCGCTCCTAGCTGTTTCAAAATCTTACTTGCCTTCTAGTTAGAAAAGAATTATATTGCTTAGAGTTGAGCTAGTGATCCAACTAATGCCAGAGTAACAACCATCAACAATCTTATAATGATACAATCTGTGCTATTAGATTGAGAAATGATATAATGTCACCAGCCATGGAACCCGTCTAATGGCAGTTGTTTACCATCAGAAGACCTGAAGCACTCTCCACCAGTTGACCTTGTTTGCATTTTAGAGGTTCACTCCCGAGGTTTATCCTCATCAAGATATATTAGTCTCTTTTCCAATCACGACCTATTCTGCATTATTTATTTTTTTGGTGCAAAACCTATTCTGCAATTAAAGATAGCCCAAGTGTCTTTTCTCCAAAATTTCATAACCATCTAATGATCAAAGGCAGCATTAATCTTTCTATCTTCTTTCTTATAAAAATGATTTCTTATTGCGTTACCAGTCTCCTGTGAAAAGCAACTCAAGACCTAGTTCACAAAGTTGTCCGACGGATATGATTATTACTGGTGACGATCTTTCTGATATTCATGAGCTTAAGCAGTTTTTGAGTCAGCACTTTGAGACAAAGAATATTGATTCTCTCAATTATTTTGTTGGACTGGAGGTGTCTCCTGCCTCTGACGACCATTATCTTACCCAAGCCAAGTATGCTTCTGATCTTCTTTCTCGTGCTAGTCTTACTGATTGCAAGACAGCTGACAATCCCTTAGAGTCCAACGTCAAGCTTCGTGCTAGAGATGGGGAGCTCCTTCCAGACGTTACTCTTTACCGACAACTCGTTGGGAGCCTCATTTATCCCACTGTTATCAGACCAGATATTGCCTATGTTGTACATCTTGTCAGCCAGTTCATGACGACTCCACGTTCTATTCGCTATGCAATTGTTCTTCGCATCTTACGCTATATGGATTCATGGACTTCATTTTTCTTCTTACTCATCCCTGACATTATAGGTTTATTTTGATGCTGATTGGGCCGGTGACCCTACTGATCGTCGCTCTACCACTAGTTTTCTTTTCTTTGGTTAACTCTCTCGTTTCTTGGCAAAGCAAGAAGCAGACAGTTGTTGCTCACTCTAGCACTAAAGCTAAGTATCGAGCCATTGCTGATACTATTCCTGAACTTCTTTGGCTTCGTTAGCTTTTCCAAAATATGGGTGCTCCTCAGCAGTCGAGCACTCCAATTTATTGCGATAGTTATAGTGCCATTCAGATTGCTCACAATAATGTCTTCCATGAGCGCACCAAACATATTGAGATCAATTGTCATTTTGTGTGTCATCATTACAGGAGGGCACTCTTCGTCTTTATCCTGTCGCTTCGGCTGATCAGCTTGCGAACATCTTCACCAAAGCTCATCCTCCTGACATCTTTTGATCTCTTGTTTCCAAACTCAAGTTAGTGTCCACTTTACCATCTTGAGTTTGAAAGAAGACATTAAAATCATTGTAGGACCATTGATTGATTGATTGTGCCAAATTTAGTTGGCCTTACCAAACTTCATCTTAATTGATTTGTGATTGATTGTGCTAAACTTAGTCAGCCTTACCAAACTTTGTCAGCCTCCTAATACTCTATAAAAACTGGTTTTGTATATTATAAAAAAAAAAAAAGAAATACAATTTTTTGAGGCACGGCTGGTGTTTACGAGCGCTTGTATCTGTGCTCTCTCTCTCTATCGTGTCTGCTACTGAATTGCCATCATGCAAAAGCTGGAACTTGATGAGAGACTGAGCCTTCCAACTGGGTCGCAGTACATCATCCAAAAGGCATCTTTTGAAAGTATCACGAGTCTTCTCTTTTCTGAGCTACTCATGCAGGTCCTGCTATTGTATCAGAAAAAAAAACAGAAAAAACAGCCCTCTCAGTCTTCTTCAATATTTTCAGCTAAGAAGCTGACACCGTGAGGGATTCCAACATCCACCCGAATGAGATCATGTCACAAAAATAAAATTAGTCATTTCTCTAAAGATTACCGGATGAGGTCGTTTCACAAAAATAAAGGTTAAAACACTGCATCACACTTGCTAATAATCCAAAGGCAACTTTGTGTTCCCAGCATCTGTGTGGCATTTTTCCTGTGTAAGAGTGAAACTGGTAAACCAGGAATTTGCTAGAAAGAAAGCCTCATCAGCACATTGTTAGGAAGAGCTCCAATAGAAAAGATCTATACAGCGTCTTTCAGATCCAAGTTGATGAGCCAACTACTGAAATTTCCCCTCCTACACTACCATCTACTCTCTAATTTGAACAGCCAACTAGTAAATTTCTCCTCCAACACCAGCACCCATCTCTATTGCTGCTATCTACCTAACTACCTGACACCTAGAAGAAGGCCAAACAACAAAAAAGATAACACTGACAGAAGCCTAGCGACTCCAGAAAGACAAGAACAGCAGAGAACTCTTCTCTACCCACTCATGAAGGAACAACAATTATCTGCCTCAAGGGATGTGAAATGTTGGTACCCCCAGCATGCCTCACAAACTCTGCTGGCGAAAAGGAGCTCCCATGGCAAACACAGACAATGCTGACCTCCGACTTCGTATATCTGTATAGAAACCCAGTGACAGTTTTTCCATTGGGCCCATCCCCGGTAGCCGATACGTAGGGCATTCGAGGCAGAGAGAATGAGCCATTCAGGTTCCAATCTTCGGCAGCTGAGATTGGTTTGTTCACAGAGGCAACGCCATCGAGCTTCCTCTTGGTTGAAGTGGCTGAGTTCAGCACCAAGCTAGACCCTGCAGTGCAGGCGGCCTTCTCATTACCTTCTTCGATGACTCGGGATGAAGATGCTGCATGGTGAGATTGATGCCTTTGCAGGTTGCCGACTTGTGATGAAAGTTGCGAGCCAGACTTCTCTGCCATGGTATGGGTTGTTGAATGGCTCCTTGCATCACTGCTGATGCTCGATCCTGAGGTACCAAGGAACAGTGAGTAGTCCTAGATGCAGAGAAGCAACCTAATGTGCAGAATTTAAGATATAAACACGAACAATGACATAATCAGATCCATTTGAGATCACCCCTATCACGTAGCAATGTTTACTGTTTGAGGGTTTATAAAATCATTTGCATTTCTCTTTCAAAAAAGAAAAATCATGCATATGATGATGCATTTTGCTGCCCGAGTTGAAAGATCTCAGGCATAATATCTTTCATATTTAAGAATTGAGAAATAATATGATACTAGTGATCTCACAAGTAATATCTACCATAATTACTGTGAGGACCCGTGCGGGCGTGTGTTTAGTCCCACATCGGTTATTCGCTGGGTAGATCTTGGGTACTTATACAGAATCAAGGAACCCAAATAATACCTTCCGGCTAGCCATTTTGGGTGAGGTCCTGTGTTGTTACAAATGATATCAGAGCGGACCCGGCCCATAACTTATGTGGACTGGGGGACACTGCAGCATGGATCCATTGGGGCTGACCACGGGCCAATCGTGGTGTTTGTGATTAGATTTGAATAGATATGAACCCTTAGCCTGACGAGGACGTCAGGGCTTGAACGGGGGAAGTATGTGAGGACCCGTACGGGCGTGTTTAGTCCCACATCGGTTATTCGCTGGGTAGATCTTGGATACTTATACAGGATCAAGGAACCCAAATAATACCTTCCGGCTAGCCATTTTGGGTGAGGTCCTGGGTTGTTACAATTACAATATTCTCCTAATTATTGAAGAGCTCCTGAATTAGTAAATGATTCTCCGAATTATTATCCAAAAATGAATCGATCTAGAACTATCCGATTATTCTTGAATTATACATGAATTTTATGATTTATACAGCAATTATTTATGATTAGTTTAAGAAATTTTTGTGTTACAAATTAATGATACCATATATTGTAGCGAGCCATGATATTCTATGCCATCATTTGTTACTTTTTCCTCCACTATACTTATTTTTAAATAAATAAATTTATAAATAAGTTAGAAAGTCTATCTTCTTAATTTTATTATTTTTCTAATTCTTTGGGGTCCGAGCTTTTTTTTGAACTTTTGCTAATTTTCTGGATTTTCCCGAATTCTGGATCATTATATCCAGCCGAATTATTCCCAAATGCAGCAATGATATGTACCATAGAATTTTGATCGACAGCATCACTAACATTACAGCCCTTATCAATCAACCATAGGATCCATCGAATATGTGTGTTGAACGCCATAAAGCGAAGAGTGCAGTGTAAGAGGTACATAGACGGGGCACTACAAGAGCTCAATACAGTGATGTCATTTGGTTAATGGTGCTCAAATATTCATTTTCAATGCATAAATAAACCTAATTCGTGAGTTGCTTCACTATCCACCAATCATCAGAAGGTACATTGCATTCTTTTGGAACTCCTTGCATGGTTTAAAAATAAAAGGAAGCAATTCAACCCTACCTATGCAATATAACAATATAAGCTCTAATGTCAACAGACCATTAAAATAACAATGGCCATTCACCTTTTGTCAACAACTAAACAGAGAGCCAAAGCGCTGTTGCAAGAGCTTATTGGTGTTCAATTACAGTAACAGTCAAAAGGTTAATTGCTGTCCAAAAGGTTATTGGTGTCTCATGGTCAAAAGTCATACTCAACAAAGAAAACAAGAATCTTTCTTTAAAAAAAACCAAAGGAATCAAGAATCCACAAACAAAAATTGTAACCATTTCAATTTAATTTCAGCAAAGCCAACCCATTTAAAGGGTCGCATTCCAAAATTCAGAAGAAAATTGAACAGAGTGGTAATTTACTCCAGAATTACATACAAAAGAACCGAGAACAATCTAGTTCTAGAGTAGTCAAAGATGCAAACTTTGAGGTAAATAAGTAACGTTTTTCAGAGATCTATAATACAGAATACATCGAAAATTCAAATAAAATCCAAAGAAGGGAAGAGATGTTTACCTCGAAACGAACCACTCCAATGATCCGAAACCCCTGAAGAGCTGCTCCCCAGTGAATCAATGGACGAAGGGACTCCATTGACCCCAATGCCATTCCCACCTTTCACGTCCAAAGAGCAACTCTTACCGATGCCACGATTAGCGTTCAGAGCCGGCACGGAAACCGGCAAACCCCGGCAAGCCACCGGCAGGAACACATTCCTCTCGGAACGGTTCGAACCCTCGTCGGCCGCCGGCGACACCGCCGGAGCCCAGCATGGCATGACAACGGGATATCCGAGCCCATTCGGGACCTGTGCGTACTGCACATGGTGGTGAGAATACTGCATTGCCATCGCCGGAAAAGGATGCGACCCGCACGCCACCGGATTAGGGTTAGGGCTAGGAATTCGAGCAACGCCGGAGATTCGGCCATCGCTCTGCCTCCACTGGTCGGCCACGAGCGCCTCCCTCTCCCTCGCCGCCCGGTCTCTGGCCCTCGATTTCAGCGCCTGGGCCTCTAGCGCCGCCTGATCCTCCGACGGAACCTCATTGCCGCCTCCAAAGATCCCATTTTTCCTCCCCTCCCGCCGCCGGAAAGGATCTCCGCCGTCGAAGCGAAGACCCCCGCCGAAATCGGCGACGGCCTCGCCGGATCCTAACCAGGTGTCCGACCCGTGACGGGCCGGACCCGGATTCGAGGCCCTCCGGGAGCTCCCGCCAATGGAGAGCCCGAGGCTGAGCTCGACTCCTCCGTCGTCCGCCGGCTCCGGGTCCGAAAACTGCACTCTTCTCATATTTCCATCCATTAACGGGTTCGGATCTGCACTATAACTCCATGACTTCTCAGAACCTTCAAAAAAAGCAAAAGGAAAAAAAATTTCCAAGATTAGGCGTAGGCTTTGGATTTGGAACTTGTTCTCTTTACCAGAACTTCTACGGAGAAAGAGAGGAAGAAAGACGAGGAGGGAAGGCTTTTACGAGAAGTCCAAGACGGAGAAGGACTTAGCAGAACTTCTACAGAGAAAGAGAGGAAGAAAGACGAGGAGGAAGGCCTTTAAGAGGAGTCCAGGGCGGAGAAGGGAGCCCCTCGTACCAGCACCCGTCGCCGGAGGAGATGCCACGTGGCAAGGTGATGGTAGGAGATGGGCTCCACGGCGGACACGTACTCGCGTCTACATAAGTTCGCAGAAACCGTTTCTCCCCGTTCCATCCGCTTCTTCAAAATTATCCCTTCGTCTGCCATCAAAGATGAAATTCCATTTTCCTCTCATGGTCCATATAGCCGACATCTGTACGTTTTGATTTACGGCATGGCGTGTATATAGTGGACCCCGGTGCTTGATTCTCTTTGTTGGGTACGTGGCGGTTCGTCGATGGCTTATTATGGTGTTTCGGAAGATTATGGGGAAGTAATTGATTGAGGGCGTCTGGCGTGTCCGTCTCGCGTGGGTGGAGGTCGCAGCGTGGTCAAAAAAAAGGGCTGAGAACGGCTGACTCGACACGTGGCAGTCCCGCGACCCCGCGTGCGGCGTTCTTCCTGCGGCCTGGCGCGCGATGCCTGCGGCATCGACACGAGTCGCGATGGGAGGCCATGCCTAGTTAGTCCAGAGCTTGCCACGTGGAGGATAGAGAACACCGCATGCAGAGGGGACACGTGTCCGACAGGTCTGTGGAACCAGTACGCTAGGCGGCAGCCTGCAGGAACGTAGCCTTTGATGACTTGATCCGAGTGGAGTCCACGCTTGGAGCCATAATTATATTATTTATTTTTATATTAAATATTTTTTTATTATCATAATATGTGGTGTATTGTACCCACATCATGTATTCATAGTTCGAAAATAAATAAAAATTATATATATATATAGATTTTCAAAAAAATTATATATTTTTAAAATGGATAAGGTAGGGGTTACCTATAATAACATCTAATGTTACATAAAATTCATGATGCATATTAGGCATACTACATTATGGACCGGCAATCTAAAACTTTAAACAATTAGGTCGAGGATCATCATAAATTTTATTTATCCGATACGGAACTTTTCGGATGGCTTTGGAAGTATTGCATTATTGAAACAACCAATCTCTTTACCTTCATCCTAATCTTATTTTTATTTATTAAAGTCTGCGATTGCTGAGTTGAGACATAAAGGGATTAGCTGGGTGGGTATGATCTAGGAAAAGACACAATAACTGGGTTGGATATGAATTTACTCTTCTAAATTCTATTGTGAGGATTTTTTTGACCCAATGTTAATTTGACCTAACTCAAACCTAACCTATTGCCACTAGTAGCATGTTATTGATTCGCTAACAAGAACTTGTGGTGGGTCATCATTGTGGGTGAAGGAGTGGTCTAGGCATGAGCCAGGGAAGGGCCCTGACCAGGGTAACCACTTGGTGACAGATGAATAATCTATTATTCTTGCCTAGGGTAATATTATTGAATTAAAATGCACTGCTCTGCTTGAGAACTGGTGTAAGTATTGCAAGTCTACCTAGGTGTGTATCTAGCCAAGCTAGACCAACCTAGAGCTAGAGTTGGATCAAGCTTGATTTGAAATCAATTATAGGCCTAAAATTTGGGACCAAGCTTATCTTTTTCTTCTTTTTTTTTATCAAGCCTAATTTTAAGCAAACCTAATTTGAGCACTTCTTTTTGGAATAGAAACTCGAACCTATATTAAATGGATTGATAGCACTTAACTAGTTAAAATAAATTCAAACTTTTGTTAAGCTTGCTTCGAGCTTGATTCATGCTCATTTCAAGTTTGATTCAAGCTTGCTTGAGGCTTCAAATTTTAATCAAGCTTGACTCATGCTCAACTTATCAAAGTCACTGAAGCAAGATGTACAAATGTAAAATAAGCTATAATACTACTTAGTTGATGTACATATTAAGCTTCTAGATATATACCTATGCAAACTTATAGCATGCTCAACTTATCAAAGTCACCGAAGCAAGATGTACAAATGTAAAATAAGCTATAATACTACTTAGTTGATGTATATATTAAGCTTCTAAATATATACCTATGCAAACTTATGGGACTTCTTAGTCTACTCATCTAGTCCCTTGAGGCCACAGATGAGTTGGATTAGCAAAATGGACCCCTTTTTTTTATTTTTTATTTAGTAGCTCACGTCAATCTAGCATGAGTACAACCAACAGAAATAAACCCTGCGCGAGCCCAAAATAGTGCTTTTAATGGCTTCAATTTCTTAATGTGGAAAGGCCCACGATGAAATAAGCTTGCAGGGTTGGGCTCCAAATGTCAGGTGGTATAGGAGTTTTTAAGGGATGCAGACTGGACAAATCTGAGCTAGTGATTTCCCCAATCCTAACATCAGGTTTAATTTCCAATAATTACAGATCCCATATGTATCTTATTACTTGTATATCTTTATGAGATATTTAAACCATGCTAAACTTCTTGACCTGAGATCTCTACAATTATATGCATTATAAAATTTCCATACCAAAATCTAAATTCATAATGATGCATTAATTATAGCAAAACTTCTCTAGGTAAAAAAATGTAACACATTAAATAAATTTTGAATAACTTCATGAGAAAGATGTATTAGCTTCTAATACGTGTTAATCCTTACGTGCAAGTTGGTTTATATGCATTGTAACCAGTTTCCAATAAGATTTACTTGATAATCTAGTCTAAATAATACAAAATCTAACTGAAGGTGGCCCATAAATATTTCTATAGTTAGTCGAATGATGTAAATTTTTTTAAATCAAACACTAAGCCATGTGGAATTGATTGCATTATTAAATGCATGAACCAAAGGTAATTCGGACAATTGGAGTTGCATCATCAACTATTTTTCTTTAAATTGAGAAACAAAAAAAAGTTAAAGATTAAAAATGTTAGTAATCATTATTTTTTTAGGATTTCACTTTTGGCCCCTTAGATTTTTTTTTTAAGCAACATGGCACTCTACCTTCGGTGAACTTTGCGAGCGGTTTTTTATTGGGGAGAAAGGGAAAGAGGTCGGATCCCCTTCTTTCCTCCATTTCCCATCGCGTCTCTCCTCCTCCTCCTTTGCTTCTTCTCCGAAGAGATGGCCGCCAACTTCTGGACGTCGTCCCACCAGTAAGACCTCTTTCCCACTGGTAATCCTTTCCACGATTCTTTGCTCCCGTTTCCCCCGTTCTGATGTCCCGTGTCTCCATGAATTCGTTCGCAGCAAGCAGCTCCTCGATCCCGATGGTGTCGACGTCGTTCATCCCCTTGACAAAGAGAAGGGTCTCACCCAAGAGGAATTCAGGCTCATCAAGATCCACATGACCTTCTGTAAGTTGAAACATGTGGCGCACCAATTTTCCTGATCTCAATTTCTAGGGCTTTTGTTAGTTTTTTTGATTCGATGGGATGCTTCAAGAATCCAACTTTGGTGTCGTTGCCGATTTATGAACTATATGATGGTGATGGATGCGATCATCTTCCTAGCAAACTCTATTGATTTCCAGGGTTTTGATTAACGGGATGTTTAAAGATTCTAGCTTTGGTGTAATTACTGATTCATGAACAATATGATGGTGGATGGGTTTCATCTTTCTTGCAAAGTCGATTAATTTTATGGGTTTCTTCAAATTTGTTATACTTGGTTTAGTTTTTTTTATTCAATTAGGATATCTTGGCTGTATCAACAGTTTATCATGACTTGTGAATTTGGATGGTTTCTGGAGGTTATGGGTTTAGGGAATTACCTGTTTTTGGATTTCGGAGAACTGTGGTAAAAAAGAGAGATTAGAGTGCGCAATAAACAATGAATTCTTTTTGAGGATTATTTTGTATGTACCGACAAATTGCAATCATCTGTAAAAATAGATAGATGTAACTGATCATCAATTCATGAATAGCCAAATCACAAAATTTTTTAGTTCTCATGATTTTCTCAATTATTTGCTTTAATATATGCAACCAAACTACCCTTCACAAAATTTTGTAGTTCTCATGATTTTCTCAATTATTTGCTTTTATATATGCAACCAAACTATCCTTCCCAAGGATTTACAATTTTTAAATACCATATACTCCTAATCAAAGAAAAATGATGAGTAAATAAATGATTTTGAAGATAATTTCTAACATAAATTTATCTTCTTCACATTACCCATCTTGAGTTTTTAGACCCTCCTCATTACCCGATATTTTAGATTGGATGATGTTCTTGGCCTGTCTGAGAAAGAAAACTTTTAGGGTCCAATAACATGACACCCTGAAGAGTACCATCCCATGCCATTGTGGCCAGTCTTATTCTATTATATGTGCTTGAGTAGTTTTTTGAATTCTTTTACAGGTTCAAGATAGGATAGGTGTCACTCTTGCTGTCACTCTTGTTATGAGACTTATTTTTACACTCCACTTGAGCCTTGCTTTTCTAAGAATTCATTCCTTCTGACCTCTTTGGGTCTGGTAAGTTCTTTTCCTTTAAAGAAAAAACCTTTCTTTATTCTATGAATATATTAATGGGCCATATTTTTTCTCATCAAATTATACTATGCTATTCACTTTTCTCATGTGCCTTGTCCTGCACATCAAGTATTAGGTAGTCCATGACAAGTCTAAAGAGTTCGACTTTAAGGCCAATTCTCGTTTTATTCCTTTGCAAGTGAAAAGCTAAAACTACAACAAGCATTTTTGTCTTTCTTCTTTATACACTTCCCCTTTTGAGATAAGGGAAGGGAGACCCTGCTGCCCTACAATTATCCAAGTTCAGATTTCTAGGGATGCACCACCTATGAATGGAAGCCAGAACCTCTAGTTGACAAGCAGTGGGGTGTGAACACTGAGGCAAGCCCCAGTTCGCTTATATGATTCCTTTTTAATCTCAATATACTCCTTGGAACATGATCCTTCAGTGCTGTTTAAGAATATTGCATCTAACAGCTTTATAGTATGCTTTCTCTAAACAAGGAAAATAGTTTTTTGTGTTCCCTCGCATTCTTTCAAATTTCTACATCAATTTTTGAAGTGATGACATATCCTTGATGTTGACCATCCTAGTTAAAGATAAATTGCTTCTCGAATATTGATGTCCTACAGAGGGAGTCACAGATAGCTGGACCAATAAAAAGGAAATTTGAAAAATAAAGAGCAATCATGGTTTGGCTATAATATGCCATTTAATATGCACCGGAAATCCCCTATCATCCATTTACTTAGTATATGTATCTAGTGTGGTCAAAGCCATACCTTTCATTTTAGGGATCAGGGCCATGAAACGCTAACAAAGTCTTGATGCAGAATGAATTTGTTGAATCTATAATTCTCTTTTTCAACCAGCTAATTGTAATTTCTTTATAAAATAATTCTAAAACTGCATTAAGAGCTAAGCCACTTTCATCCTAATCAATTTCTTTCAGTCTCTCCTCTTAAAGTAAATAGTTCTACCATTCTTTACAGATGAGTTTTTCTGACTCTGAATATCTCAGATATTAGAGTTTAGAAAGATGCAGAGACCATTTAGGGTGTATCTAAAAGAGTAAGATTCATTTGATTGGAGCAAGGACTAATCTGATCTTCAACTTATATGTGAGGATAATATGAAAGTGATTTCTCATAATGTTAAAGAGAGGTAGGATGTTTACTTTGTGCATTATGTACATGTTGCAGCAGCTACATGCTTAGCCTGTTATAATTACATGCACTGTTTCATTCTTTATGTGGTCTCAGGTTCTCTACATAGATTATGTATATCGGATATGTAAATACATGCACCTTTTGTGTGGTGTCCTATGCATTGGATACCAGTTCATGGAATCATTTATATTTGTTTGTAAGTTGACTAATAGATAGTGCATCATATACGCTTGCTTGCTTCTTGAGTTCATTTAAGATTTTAACAAGATCATCCCTGCCCTCTGAATTGGACCTCTCTTACTTGAATGGTTCTGCCAAAATGAATTATCGGTGTCATACACTTAGTATGCTTTTGTAGGTAAGAATAGTTGTTGGATTATTCTGAATATAGAGTTAACAGTTATAGTTCCTGGAATATTGCATGCCAAGTCCAAGAATTTCAGGCCTCCTAAAAGTCTTCTGCTACCTTTGAGTCACTAGATTACTGGAACATATTTAGAACAACATCCTGTGTTCAAGAGACACTAATAAAACAGTTACTTAATACCGTTGTTAAATGAATCAGGCATGTCTATGTAACATGTCCGTTTTGTGTTAACTATAGTGTTTTGTTTTTGCAGTAATAGTTTTTTTTGTAAGATTTATATGCGTGCGATCAAATCATCATTGTTTGGTGAAGCATATGGACATGATTTTCTTTGGTTATTAATTTAAGATCAAATGCTAGTGCATGTTAAAACCTTGTCTTTTTCTTTCGTCACCTGGACCCTTTAGATTGCTCTCTTTTTGCATAGGCTTGAACTGAGTAGGTAGGAAGGTAAGTTTTTCTACTCATCAAATAGTTCACTAGGTTGGGAGTTGGCCTCTATTTGGACAGTAAAAATTAGGTACGTAATCATTTTTAAATATCTTCAATGATGGATTATACCATGTTCCTTGTGGTCAACCCTGTATAGATTAAATCAGCCTTCTTGTTTAAGATTAAGGTTATAATAGCTATGGAGGAAGGTGCGATAAACATGATGCAACTTGCAAATGTAAGGACTAAGGAAGCTGAAACCATAAGAATTTGTGCACTTCACTGCAGGGACAGCTCTTGGGGGGAGGCTCCGCCAGCGCTGGACAGAATCCCTAACAGTGTAATCTGCTCCGGATACCATGGTTGCCTCCTCTTGCAATCCTGTCACTAAGATAGCTTTTGAAACTAGGCACTCCTGTGAATTCAGTGATCTTGCTGGACTCCTTTCCTTCAGCAACATTTTGCATCTTCCTCTTTAAACTATCATTTAACCATGTTCAACTAATTTTTCTCATCCTATATCAGATCAGATAGAAGATAACAATGTGGTTAGAATCTGAATTGCATTGCAGTCTCTCATGTTCTTCTCAGCTGTCAACATAGAACAATCCACAACGCCAACCCCACCTTCTCTCTAACTTCCCTTCTAAGAACCATTCTCTACGACAGTCCTAATCCTGGATTATGGATAGCGTCAGCTGCTTGTAACTTGTCATGCTTTCAGCATATTACCACCCCTCGAATTTCTTCTCTTACTATTTCATTGGCCTTGTCATAAAAGGTTATTACTTCTCTCTTGGGCAGTTACTATTTATTTCCGAAAAATAATACATGGCACATTATATTATGGCGTCTAGGGGACTATTTCTTGGCTTATTAAACAATTAGGTTGCTTGGAATGCTTCAAGTATGTCATGACACAAAACGTAGATTTGGAGCACATACCAGCAAAAACTGTTTACTGTTGATACGATTTCAAAGAAGGATAATGAACCCTCTACAAATTTGTATCTTAAAGTACTTGGAGAATTTATGATCACTGTCATAACGGGTGCAACTTCTCCAGGGAAGTTTAAAGTTATGATCTGTGAAGCTGAGTTGTTGATACCCAGTTTAATTTTAAGGATGGTTGAGGGATGCAGAGAGATTGTAAGAATGATAACCTGAGTCAGATATCACCCCCATATGTGAAAAGATGGGAGTCATGAAACAGAAAAACAGTTAAAAATTAAAACATATAAAAAGGAATATTAGGGCACTAACAAATGATAACCCACCTTATTCTTTAATGGGTCAAATAGGTTACACCTATGATTTGCCTGCAAAGAGTGATACGAATATGTTTCTCAAAATTAATGAGTTTTGAGTTCATTTTCTAGGCTTTTCTTGTGTTGTGGGTTCCATTGTATCTTTTAGCTGTATTCTCAATATGCGGCACTTGTTTGTCTGTTTCCTTTGCTCTTTAGGCATATCTTAATATGCTATAAATTGGGTTTTCAGATGGTAGGTAAAGTATCAGTTCTATCAGTCTACTATCTTTTATTTTCTTTTTATTTTGTGTCTGTGAAATTATCTACCATTTTTCTCATGGGAGAAGGGGTTTGTATTGATTTAGATGAGTTGGCTGTACTTGGCAGGAGACAAGTGGAAGCATAGGATCTAGATGGAAATCTGAGGGCACACCTGAAGATTACTACTTGGTTTTATGTAGGTTAGATAATACAAGAAGATTCATCTAGGAGTCCAAAGTGATAGTGTGGGGCCTATTGGTTGTGCCCCAGTCAGGTCTAAAGTTGTTTCTACAATTTCTTCTATGACTTATCCCCATGTCAAGTTTTTCTTTTTCCTGTTCGTAAATGCACCATAATACTTAATTACAAAGCTACATGATTTGTTGGTTATTTGAGATGAACACTTATGTAAGGATCGATTCCATTGAAAGTTGATGATCTATTCTTCGCAAAAGGCAAAAAGTTTGTGATCATATATAATATAGTTCATATTGTTGTTTCTTCATAAGTTGCTTCTCTTTTGTTCCTACTGATTGTGATCATAACCATTATTTCAGATATTCTGAAGTTGGCTCAGCAAGTTAAAGTGAGGCAAAGGTTAGATCTTGTATTGCTGTTATATCTTATAAAATATAGACAGTTAAACAAGAATTCTGTTCTATAATGCTCAAATTGTTGATTGATTTTTGATCCTTGCACAGTCATCTTCAATGCATTGGTTTTGCTCTCTCAGTAGTAATTTCAGAACAATGCATGGCATGTGCATGGTACAATTCAAATCAGTTAGTAAGTTCAGTTATAACAATACTTAAAGGGGCATCACGTTTATTGATGATGTCTGTAGGCCATGAGCATATTCAAAGACTAATGAGTAGAGATGGAAATGGGGACCAATAGCCCACTAACCTGACTTGAACCCTGCCTGGTATATCGGGTTTGGGTCCAAAAAAAAAAGCTAATAACTTGTTTGGGTCAGTTATGTATCCCAACTGTAAATCTGAAATATTATCTGGGCAACTTTGGATTTTGCCCAATCCATATGCAAAATGATGTATATATGTATATCCTTAGCCCAGAAAAACACCAACAAGACTCAATCATCAACTGATAGTTGCTACAAAGTACTTAGTGTATCTTTTTCCTATTCTATGCCTTGTAAAGTGGTTGTTTAGACAACAAATTAAAAGACCAATTAGTTTTTCTATTTTAGCCAAATGTTACCATGCTCTCAAGTTATTGCTTTTTTGATAATGTTAATATTACGTGTACTTAGTGTAGAAATATTTTAGTTGCATCAATTAACCTTGAAAATAATTAAAAAGCACTGTAATGGAAATATTGTTATAAAATTTTTCATGTTTCTCCATATTTTGTTTAGTTTCTTAAACTTACTACTATTTTAATGTATTTATTTATTTTAATTATTTATATCCTGGGTTAGTGGGTTGACCTGCAGTTAAACTGCTGGTCTGTGACCTGGACACCAAAGCCAGTTGGTGTCTAGTCCAGATTTCAAAAATTGGTTCTTCATACTTAGACCCATTTGATGGCATTAACTGTTATATGACCATGTAATTTGTTGCTTCATTTGGATTACTCACCTCATAAATATAAATTATTTTAGCACCTCTTTTTTTTTTTAATGTGTGCTTGTCAACTGTTGCAAATGATTTAGCTTTAGAACAATTTTAATTCATCTATGATTTTTCAGGGTTATGGCTACTGCAGTTACTTATCTTAGACGCGTCTATACTAGGTATGTTGGGATCTCTTGGTAAGGGAGGGGGTTGGTGGGTGCCATTAAATTTATTCTTCAATTAGCTTTATTCATGCAGTATTCTTGTTGGAATTACTTTAATATACGGTTGTATTATGCTACTGAGATTTGGCTGACATACTATTTTTTTCAAGAGTGGAAGGAGCTTGTCTGATATTTTAATGTCGAAACCTCAAATGAAAATTGTTGCATTTTTGTCTAAAAAACTTTAAAAAATGAGGTTTTGTTTTAATATTTATGCTGGTGTACTGCTTCACTCTTTTTCTCTAAATAAAGAAAGGGCAAAGTGACTGCAAGTATTTAATGTCGAAACTCTCATTGACACTTGACAGTGCTTAAAATACAGTACTTGTAATACAACATAGTCACGTAGTGTCTCTTGAGTAGATTGTTCATTACATTATTCTGTTCTCCTTGATGAATTGTTCTTAGAAGTCTTGGTTCTCTAATTGTGGATATTACGACCTAAGCTATGTTTCTTTTGCCACTTTGCCACTAAATGAACATTTTCTTGCATAATGTTTCTGAGCTCTTGTTATGCTCAGTTTTGATGTCTTAGATACCAGTTCCAATTTGTTATTAATACTAAAGGGTAATTATATATTTTGCCACTTTTTTATTTCATCTAATTGTGTCTGCTATACCATGCTTATCTTCTTTTTTCTGGGTTGTTCTCTATATTGTTGCAGTCTCCTTAATGAATTGTTTGTGCTTATAAAGCTTGTTTCTCCAACTCTAGGTCTTACAATTTAGGATATCTTTCTTCATGTTCTTCTCCAATTTACATTTGTCACACAATATTTCCAAGTTATATTTACTAGTAGCATTCTGATTGCAGGAGGAGCATGACAGAATATGATCCACGTTTAGTTGCTCCCACATGCTTGTACCTTGCATCCAAGGCAGAAGAGAGCACAGTGCAGGCTAGACTTCTTGTCTTTTACATTAAAAAAATGTGTAACTACTTATCTTTACTATGCCTATTATTTTTGAGGCTACCATGATCTTTACATGTATTCAGTGGCGGAGCTTTTTTTTTTTTAATTTTGTAGTCATTGGAGGGAGGGGGGCACATGGGAGGCAATTTTCCAAAGTCTTGAAACTGACCGAATCTAAGTTGTTATTTGTGAAGTTTCCTACTTTTTTGGATTGCTTTAAAAGCTTATTTGACAATAATCTACGAGTATGTTTTAAATAGGCAACTTATATAGGTTTAATTTACAGAAATGTGGTTTTTTGAAAATGTCTCAACAAACTTATAGTTGTTAGTTGCAGTATTTATTTGCTATCCACCGTTCTCTTCTCCTAAGTAGACTCATTTAGTAGGTGGACCTTTCTGATCTACAAGCTAAATTCTATTACGATGCTAAGTTGGTATATACAAATTTGTAGGGTATTTCCACTGGATAGATGATTTAGGCGACCAGTTTAGTTCTTTAAAATTTTAACAACCTGATTTGAAAATATATTTGCAAACTATTAGTTATTACCATCATTCCCCTCTCGGAAAATCTTGGTTCCGCCACTGCATGTAATATATATATGCTAGAACCATCATTTGAGTTACACATGACAGGTTCGGATGAAAAGTACCGCTTCGAAATCAAGGACATTCTTGAAATGGAAATGAAGCTTCTAGAAGCCCTTGACTATTATTTAGTTGTTTATCATCCTTATCGGCCACTACTTCAGTAAGTTTTTCTTTTCCCAATCATTATAAGCCGTACTCTTTCCTAAATTGAATTAGTATTATGCGAATTCAAATGTCGTTATCTTTACTTTTGCATGATGCACCTATTCTATATCTGTTAAATCATTTTAAGAATCTTCCTTATGTAGCTTTTGGTATTGAGTATCACATATTATATTCATACCAATGACACTTGGGCCCTGTACAGACTATTGGACAACTATTGTGCAAAGCTTTTGCAAACAATACAACAGAATACCATGGGAAGATATATTTTTTTCTAATCTAGAGACACAATACATCTTATACAGAAAAGAAGAGATGGCACTTCGCATGTTGCCTACTTTGGAGACTATCATCTCAATCATTTTGTTGTACCGGATGAAACTGAAAAGAAGATCTAAAGCTCAAAATGTAAAGAACAAACTAGTCATTAATGAATGACTTAAAGGCTCTAGCACAATAGCTATAAGGGGAGTAAAATGACTGGCAACATCCGAGTGCAATATGATGTATACAACAAAATTTACACATATGGTTTTTTATATTTAATAGTTATAATAGACCTAGGGTCCATTACATGTATGATTCATACTCTTGGTAATGTTAAAATAGCAGAGGTATAAGGTGAGGTGTTTAAACTAAGGCATTATGGACATGTTTTAAAGGTTTAAAAATCTAAGAAAAATAATATGAAAACAAACATGTGGGGTTTGTGATTTGACTTGTTGCAAAAGGATCAGATATTCCACATGTAACATCAGCAGAATTATTGATGGTTAGCATGAGGGGCAATGTGAGGGTAGCCTCAATTAGGCCTCTTTCTGAAAAAAGCTTGGTACTTTCCTGAAAATTCATATATTGCTGGGAGTCAGTTCCACAAATGGTTGGTTAATGAATTAAGTTAGAGGCATAGTTTAATGTCTTGGTCATATTGACAGCTTGGGTTCAACACTGAACAGCAATCAGATAAGTAAAAATCCAAAACAGTCTTGATATGACAGCATTGGCCTAGTTGGAGTTGTGCTTGCATGTGAATGATCAAGACTTAAACCTGATCTCTTTACAACCAGAACTGTCTAATGACAGTGGTCATGAGTGTGAAGATGAGATTTGATATCTCATATTCTTGTTTTTCTCATATAAAAAACTGAAGGAAGTGGAAACTCAAGCATCCCAAGGAACCATGAAATCCTGTGTCCGGTGGTCAAACTTCGCTGCAGATGTCCTAAGATAGCATGGCAATATAACAAGCAATCATGTGTCACTTTAATATCAGCATCAATTGTTGTCTCCTTTACAAGCATGCTATCTGCCACAACTCTTGTAACATCAGTTGAGGACTATGAAGCATAGACATGTGGGATATGGATATGTGGATACAATATGGAATGCTAGAGTATGTGATATGGATACAATATGACAGTGAACATATGTGTATGTAAAAAAAAACATAAAGGACAGTGGTCTCTCAAAACAGCATAGTTCATGTGTTATATGATGCGTTAACTTCCACAAACCCATAATTTAATTGTGATTCAATCCATCAATCTCAATCCATGGTCCAAACTATGGTATGAACATCACAAAATTTCAAAAATTACCATTCATCATTAAAAGGTTGGCATTCATTAAACAAAGAAAGAAAGAAAAAGCTCACTCCCTCATTGTTAAAGGTGTTGGGGAAGTATCTTGAGTGTATCTAGAGCACTTCTCTTAATTTTGAAAAATAGAATACTTAACATAACAAGCCTGTCTGGTTCAACTGAAGTGGAGCACAAGGCTATTAACCTGTGGTCGTAGATCGAGATCCATGGTGGGCATTCTTTTAGAGAGGGTGAGCCTTGGCACAATGGTAGGGTTACTCCATTGTGACCTGGAGGGCACAGGCTCAAAACATAAAAACAGCCTCTTTGCATGCGGGGGTAAGGCTGCATTTAACTGTCTCTAGACTCAGCAATGGCGGGAGGCTGGTGCCCTGAGCTGCCTTTTAGAATACTTAAGTATCAGTCATAAGTGTTGAACAGGTATCAATATCTAGGGCTATCAAAACACATGAGCTATTTGCAAGCTAGCTCTTGTTCAGCTCGACATTCAGCTTGAGCTCGGCTCGCTCATTTGGTGAATGACCTAGCTTGAGCTGGATTTTCGAGCTCCGAATTTAAATCAGCCAAGCTCAAGCTTGGTTTATCTCGCTTGGTTTCAGTTTGGTATAGCTTGATATATTGGAATTATATGTATATAATATTTATTTGACTATTTTAATATTCTCTAATGTTTATTAACAAGCATTCTTAGCGAAGAGCTATGGAGTCTGTCATAGATTTGATTTCAAAGTTAAGATTATTTATAAGTTAAATAACACAGTAGTTGTTACATTGAATCCAATGGCTTAGAGGTTTGAAGGGACTAAGGGCTTATCTGGTTTGTGCACTGACCCTTTAAGGCATAGCCTTTCACATCTATCGGCTTTGAACATTGCTCTCTCTCGTTTCCACATAGCACCCCAAACGCCCTCTCTCGGACACATGCATGAGGGATGACAGTGGCTCTCTTCTTTCTCATTACTTCCATGGGCTTCTCCCATTCAGGGTCATTAATTCTTTGTGAGAGAGCGAGGGAGCAAGAGGGAGAGAGAGGCCATGAATGCGGGAATGGCTTGCTTGGGAGAGAAATAAGGCTGTGAACACTAGGATGGCCTTGGATTTACAACTCCTATCGGTTTAGACATGCCTCTCCTGTACATGCTCTCAGCCCTCTTTGAACTAGGGTTTCTTGTTTTCCTTTATCTTTAACAAGCTTAGCAAGCCAAGACTAGCGCTTTAGAAAGATAGAGATAGAGAGAGAGAGAGAGAGAGAGAGAGAGAGATCAATCTATATTTCTTCCCTTCTATCTCAAACATGTGCCTCTCTCATGTTCGAACTCTCTGTCTTTCCTTATTATATTTTATATTTCACTAATAATTTTTGTGGGCCCATAATCCATGCAAAAGGAGCTTGCTTCAAGTGGTAAAATTAATTGTGTTCCTCTTACATGCATTCCACATTCCAAAGGTTATATATGTATATGTATGTTAAAGCTAGAATGCTTTTAAGAGCATTTAGCCTGGAATACTTCCAAATGAAAATCAATATCAAAATGAAGAATCCACATCATTGATAATAATTTGCATTTTCCAGATTGGCTAGAGTAAAATATGTATTTTTGAGGTTTTTTACCTACAAAACAAATATATGCAGAATGACACAGTATTAACTTGATACTGTGCTTAAATTTATCTAGAAAAATGATAATGATGACTGCTTCCAATCAAGCCCTAATGATGTGTTCAAGGAATGCTGAACCACCTGACACACATCTACCTCTCATGTATCACACCAATCTCGAACTGCCATATATGACTGGTGAACTGATCAGCGAATAGAAAAGTTGTTTTAGCAGCTTTATTCGATTTATAATCTAGAAGCATCCAGATCCACTATATTTGGCCTTAGTATGTTTTAAGATGTCTAGATCAAGATCATCTAACAAAATATGATCTACAATGTGGTTTTGCCTGCTGGCTGTTTTGCTAGTGCTCATTTTGTTCCAACTTCATGCATAGGCAAGGGACACTCAAAATAAATGATATTTGATTTCTACCCAATTTAGATAGTGTAGATCTTGATCAACGATGCGGATTTTTATTCTGGAAGGATCATTGTTGATTTTCATTGGGAAGCATGCAGGATGGGGCCAAAGGCTTCATGCCAACTAAAATAATATTTTTATTCAATGAATATTGATTGAAGAAAATAAGACCCAATTTTCCATTATTATTTATTATTTCTGTTACAACAGTTAATAACAGGCATGAGCCAACATATTTATTCCAAATAAACTGTCTTGAAGTGAAATAAGCAAATAACTGCCCTTATTTCTGTTATAACACAGAGAACAGTTTCAACAGGGGCCTATTCTTAAGGATATTAAAATTATATAAACCTTAATTAGATCTTTAGGTCCTTAATAATTAAAAAATGTAAATTCTATAACATTGTAAAATTTATCCTCCTGAAATGGTGGTGTGAAAAATGGTATTTTTTCTGTGACAAGCATACTTGTACAACTATTCCACTTTAAAAAAAAAATGTGTGGAGACTGACTTAAATTTTTTTTCTTTTATCAGGTTATTGCAGGATGCTGGCATAACAGATTTGACACAAGTTGCTTGGTAAGCATTTAATCTGATTTTGTTTTGAAAGCATTTGATGTAGTTTCTTATACGTCCTGAAGGTTTTCTCTTTGTTTATGGACCTTTTTCCCAGTCTTAATTTGCCAAAGATCTAGCAGAGTAATATTTCATGATAATGGGATTTAGGTGATTCTTTCCTGGCGAGTGTTTCTTTGTACTGCAGTTATATTGTAAGATGGCATAAGAGGGTGACATTAGGTCTGCTTCTTAGTTCAACCTTCATTAAGTTGTTTACTGGCTACTAGGAAAATTGGGCAATAAACCAAAGCAACACTAGTGAAAGAGACACTAGTTGAATATAAGCCTGAACCTACTAAATTCAGGTGTATTGCTCAGATAATAATATGTCCATTTTTGCTAGAAACAAAAGGAAACCCCCCTCTGAAATGTTATCCATCAGAAGAATTTGAAAACTCCATGTCGGGTAAATTTATGGTAATGTCCAACATATTTACTGGGAGTTCCAAGAGCAAATAGGTTTTCGGATTGAAATGAAATTTTGGGCCCCAAGGTATTCTCTAATTATTATTTTACTAGACTGTAGTTAAATTATGTGATCATGCTGTCTAGATGATAAAGGGGAATCAATTCTGTGCTGATAGATGTCCATTACATGCAGGGGCCTTGTAAATGACACCTATAAGATGGATCTTATTCTTATATACCCTCCATATATGATTGCACTGGCCTGCATATACATCGGTAGTGTGCTCAAAGATAAAGAGACAACTGCATGGTTTGAGGAGCTTCGTGTCGACATGAATGCTGTAAGCCTTGCTATCTTAGGACCCTCATCCAAATGCTTGATATTTCCTGTATGAGTCTGGTTACAAGTTGAAACTATTCTACCTACGCGGGGATTTGCAGGTCAAGAACATATCCATGGAAATATTGGACTTCTACGACTACTTCACACTTGCAGGTGGTGAGCATCAGAAAGGTATCCCAGAGGAGAGGATAAATCCAGCTCTGAGCAAGTTGGCCACAAAGGCTTGAACAAGGCCAACATGTTCAATTGACTTAATGCACTTATTAGCTGGATGTTAAAAATTTTGATCCATTGCAATTGGAATTATTCATTCTTCTCAATTGTTGCAGTTAATGGAAATATGTAAGCCTGTTTATTTGAATCCATCGTTGATGATTAATTCTTATTGTAAGAATTTCAGTTTCCTACTTAATGGTTTTTAGAGTATTACAGTTAGTTTCTGAGCTATAACATCACATGTGCATAAGTTTGTATGTTTTTCAAATATAAATGACATGCCTAGATTAGTGTAAGTTGTGTGAGGAAACACTGATGGATGCTGATTTACTCATAATTACCTGATTCACTAGTTCAGGTTTACGTTCATAATTTCCAGTTTTTCTCCTTGCAAGGAATTATTTTTGCTAGGTTTAGGTTGAGCAATCTTATTCTTATTGATTTATATAATTTTATTTTAATATTTGTTTTGGTATTAGGAAAGTATAACATTTTGATTCATTAATGTAAAGACATCTAATAGTGCGAAGCCATCTTACAAGAGAGTCATATATCAAATCAGGCCATAATAATAAACAGTACTCAGAGTTCTGGATTATCTACGACCGGATGATGTCCCAAGTAAATTACATCGTTGCCTTATCCATTTGAGTTCATGGGCAAGTCACCAAGGACAGATTTCATGGGGGTTTAACCTGATGATGTTCAACAGAAATGAGAAATAAAGCAGGGCCTTATGGAGAACGATGCTATGTTGTAGCCTCTGCATGCATTGTTATCCATACCATGTATAAGATATACTCCCTCCATGTCGAAGTCAAACACTAATTCTCCAGTGAGCGGCTTGGGGTATCCAATATTCAATAATAGAATCTAACGAAGACTTGATATGGATTTGGCTATCATCTTGTGCTCTGCTCCTAAATTTCAGTTTTTACTGAATACGAAGTAAATCTAGGGGAAAAAAAGACAGCAACATTGGATGAATGTATCCGCCGCTTGTGTCGGCTTCTTGCATGTGTATGCTACGATGTCTCCATGAAAAAGGAATGAATAGATAGATAAAATTACACACAGAACAAAAGCAAGCTGGTTGAACTCAAATTGAGCCTCATCCAATAGCGAACTCAACCTAATTTAACCCGACATGTTACAAACTGGTTGGATCCAATTTGTATAGGTGGACTAGTGCCTAATTTCAGCTAGACTCGTTTTATGTCAGACTTAAACTGATTAACCCAATGTGATCGGTCCATATCTAGAACCAAGTGATGCCTGACCAACCTGAACGACCAATTTGAAACCATTCGGACCCTTTGCATGGGATGGCTAGACCAGTTTCTTCAATGGGAAATAGGAAGAGAAGCAATCCATCCCTACCCACAACCAAACACGAGCTCTAGTAGAAGAACCTGGGTCTTCAGGGACTCTTGGCGCGGCCTGCTCTGGACCGGCACGTGAGAGGCGGTGGGATGAGGAATAATAAATAATCCCACATCGGAATCGAGCAAAGGAGGCGGGGATCCAATTGGTGTATAAAAAAGGAAGCGTTGGGCTGAGCTAACCATCTTTGCGCTTGGGGCAATGACGCAGCTAATGAGGTTTTAACCGAGGCGCGTCAATTGCTGGTTGAAAACTATTTCCAAACCCCCTCTTCGGCCCGGGTTCAGCCCGGTTGCCGTCGAGAATTTCTGGAAGGGCTTCCTGCAGGGTAAAGCCCTACAAAACAAAAGTAAAATATTTTCTCGTTGTAAAATCGTATGTCTCTTTTTAAGAAATGTTAAAGGGGATTCGCAATTTCTACATTTAAATCCTAAAAAAATAAATTTATGACTACTTGTGAACAAAAAGCTCTAGCATCAATCATAAATGGTAAATACTAAATTAATGCTTTGGAAAATAATCGGCTTATCAATGTCTTACACTTAGGATTAGATTTTAGGTAGGTTAATAACTATTAAAAAACACATTTTTGGTTGTGCATTTATTCTACCTAAGAGGTCACAGGATTAGAAGACTAATTTGCTGGGTAACCATGATATGAGAAGGAGATGGAAACAACCTCAATAGGATATATCTAAGCAAGGTACTAATATGCTAGGTTTCTTAATTTTTTTTAATCAAGATAAGAGCATGATTGAATCTAGATCATGGGTGAGCTAGTAGCTTTACCAATTCAACCACTTAAATGAATAACCTTGGATGATTTTTTTTAATTGTTCTCTTAAATCAAAAAAATAGCATGGAAAAAATACATAAAAGATTACCTTCTATTTTTTTTCAATATATATTTTAATATAAAAATTGGTGCCAAACTTAGCCGACAGATACTAGATGTCTAAACTGCACCTTCACTAGGGCATGGAAGCCAAAGTTTTAAATAATATTTTATAATGTTATGGTTAACTCCCACTAAAATAATTATTGGCAAATATAACTTTTATAGCAACCATTATTTGTCTCAACGGAAATAAGAAACTATTAGTAAAAAAATATATTATATAACAACTTATTGTAATAGCAAATAATGGATAATAATAGAAAGTAAGTAGCATTATCTTTCTAATTACTTTCCACTTAACAATATTATTGTTTTTAGTCTGTACAACCATGGTCGGAGAAAAATTTCGTAAGGGATTGAATTTGTTAAAAAATATTTAGCAACAAGCTTATATGAGCAAAAGTAAAGTATGTCAAATTAAGCCAAATCATTCGATTCATATGGTACCGGGCTGATCCAATATGAAATTGGATCGGTTCACTATTTCAATTCGAGCATGAATCGTAAAGAAATTGACTGGTTCGATGCCGACTCGATTTGATTGTGGGCACTATAGCTAGGTGCATCGATTCGGTATCAAACTACTATATATCGGTATGGATCTCCGTATCAGTTCGGCGTCTAATTAACTGTGATTCTTTTTTGTGACTCAACACCACTCCATCTGATGTGTGGGGTTGGGGTGGCCATCCAGGCCAAATATGTATTCAGAGAAGCTGATGGGGCAGCCGACTAGGTGGCTGCCTTCGCGGCTCATCATTCAGGGTACACTTTTTGGATGGAGGAGGGAGAGTTGCTACTGGCTCTCTGTGAGTTAGTATTTTTTGATTTTATTGGATATATTCATATACGTACTGTATGGGAACTCGTTTTCAGCAAGGAAAAAAAAAAAAAAAAAAAAAAAAAAAAAAAAAAAAAAAAAAAAAAAAAAAAAAAAAAAAACCACTCCACACATTAAACGAAAATTCTATTCGCTCTTCTGTCTCTCCCGCACCTTGTGGCGCAAGTCTTCCTCCCACTTCTCTCTTCCTTCCATTTCCCCTTCGTCTCCGTCCCCCTTCTTTCCTCCTCCGCGTCTAATGTGACCTCATTTCATTAATATTATTATTACACGATGTCTTTCTGGAGAACCCGCTGCTTATCTTCTTCCCGCTCATCTTCTTCCTTATCATTAGAGAAACATCTCCATTCCATGCTCTCCTCCTCCAATTCCTATTTCTGCTCCTCTTCCCACCCTCTCCCCAAAACCCTCCCCCTCCGCTCCTTTCAAACCCTAGCCTCCGCCCCTCCTCTCTCCTCCTCCGCCGCCGGCCGCCGCATCTCCTTCCTCTCCGCCATCCTCTTCCGGCGGCCGCCGCAGCACCGCCCCCTCCTCCTCCTCCTCGCCTCTGCCCACCCCTCCCCGAGGGCCTTCTCCTCCGCCTCCTCCGGCCAGGAGCTCGAATGGCGCGAGGACCACCACCAGCCGCCGGAGGAGCATCGCTCCTTGTCACCGTCGGCGGCGTCCTCCTCCTCCTCCGACGACGATGGCGGCTACCAGGACCACCTCCTCGAGGTCCAGCAGCAGAAGCAGAGCCGCTTCATCCCCGTTAAGGCTTACTTCCTCTGCACTAGGTCCCTTTCTTCTCGCTTTCTCTCGTGCTAATTTTTCACTTTCTTTTTCTTTTTTTTGTCCCTTTTCAATACGAAATTTGTTTTTGATTCATCCCTGTTGTGATTGCAGTATTGATTTGAGAAGCTTGCAGTCTCAGAATGCTTTCAATGTGATCCCCCCAAATTCTCGCGCCGCCAACTATGTCGTGCTCCGGTACTACGACGTTAAGGGCGATCCTCAAGTAGGTTCTCTGATTCTTCTCTTTTTCTCTGATTTGATGTTATAGAATAGGGATTTTTGCAGTTAAGAAGAGGGTTTTGTGATATGGTGTATTCATCTTCTGTAGCTTCTGTGGCTTGAATTGGATATTGCTTTGTTTGGCTCCATATGTACTTGCTTGTTAGAATCTTCCATGTGAACTCCACTGATTGTTACAATCCCATTGACGATTTTTTATTCAACTGCATATTTCATGCTTGCACTAAGCCAACTGGACTTCATTGTTGTTTGATTATAATGGGAATCTTTATCATTGCAAAGTGTACCTCAATTTGCCTGCTTCACGAATTGTTGTAGTATTTGCCAGAGGACATCCAAGAGCAATGATAGTTATTGTTACAATTTTTTTTTTACAACAGTGCTTTTGTCAGATTGGTATCTTTGCCACAAACTTAATACTATTTTATTTTGTTAAAAGGCAACCATTTTCTCTATTGTGTACACTACTTTATGTTGTCATATGCCTTCATACTGATGGTTTTTAGGAGCCTAATAGAAATACAATCATATGATGCATATTAGGTTGTGGAGGCACTATGATATGCCTGCTGATTGCATACAAATTTAGACCATGTGACGTTACCTAATATTTTCCTGATTTCAGGGTCTGGAAGATGGTTTTGGAAATGAGAGTAATTGCCACTATATGGTAGTTTTTCAGTATGGCTCAGTTGTCTTGTTTAATGTTTCTGACCTTGAAGCTGATGGGTATCTGAAGATTGTTGAGAAACATGCATCAGGTTTGCTGCCAGAGATGAGAAAGGATGGTAAGCACTCCAAAAGTTCTTAAACCTCTTTGCTTACATTTTACTAGATCAATTTTCCTCATCAATCCTCTATATTCAACTGCTTAGACATTTTTCTAGAAGAATCCAAAGCTCAAAAAATTTGAAAGGATATCAAAATGAACTCATGAATAGGTACTTTCTTGATGAGAATTTTGAACACATTGCATATATGCTTCTCCACTTGGATGCGAATCAATTTGGACATGATTCAGTGCAAGACATGTTCAATTTTTATTGGTCCATAAAATCATATCTATTCTAGTTAGAGCATAAATTTTGTAAATGACAGGAGATCAAGGAATATAGAGCAATGATATCATATTGTAGATGAAAATGTTCATGTAGGTTGAGGAATGGAGCTGGCAATTAGATCCTCATGGCCTTTAAATGAATCATGGTAAAAATGAGAAAAATAAAACTTCTATTTATATTTTAAAGAAAATTAAAGGTAATACCAAGGTCCGCCGTACCGGTACCGGTCGGCGTACCGGTGGCCGGCCGGACCGGTACGGTACCGGTCCGGTCCGGTACGTACCGGCCGGTACCGGTACCGTACCGGCCGGTACGCTGTGGTTCTTAAAAAAAAAATCGTACCGGTGCGAACCGGCCGGTACGGGCTCCGAACCGGCCGGTTTGGCTAAAAAACCGAGAAATACCGGTGTTTTAGTGGTTCCGGTACCGATCTAGGATCGGACCGATACGTACCGGCCCGTACCGGCCGGTACGGGCCGGTACGGCATTCCATGGGTAATACTATATCATTGCTGTGCACAATCTCTAGGAAAGTTATAACCTCACATTCTAATAATAGAAACCATTTTTAAAACTTCTTAGTTTTGAAACTTCACAAGCATTCATATTGATGAGGGAGAAGGTGGTCAAATTTCTGTCATGGTGAAGAGGAAATTGACAGATTCAATTATTGGATTGTGATGCAAGTTCCATTTTCAGGATACCGTTCCTCATTTCCTCTCATGATTTGACCATCACATATTTGTAATCAAATTAAGGTTCTCTCATTTTTATACGTTAGCAAAATTTTCTGGATTTTCCTTTTCCCATTTGAAGCATTTGCATCATTCTATTATATGTTTATCTCCGTGCCGCCAAACTTAGTTGGTTTTGCATTAATTATCATGAGAAAAAAAAGCCTTAAGTTTCTCTTTTCAAGGTTCTGATGACCTTACAGAAGATTTTTCTAGCATTCTGTTGTGCTTTGGGCTTTGCATCATGGACAAAGTGTAATTTTCATATCTCTTTTCATTATATCATTCTCATCAAGTGCTTGATGCTGTCTTTGAACAGACCTTCTCTTTAAAGCAGTGGGCCTCGTTTTGATTGCTACAACTTTTCCAGTTTTTGAGATCTATATTTTCACCTGTAGTACTAAGTCTTAAACTACCAACGGGTGCTTTACCAATTCATATTACTAATTATTTAGTGACCTTGTTCCATTTTACCCTTCGTTAAATTTGAGAATGTTGATAAATTCCACAACAAATGCTATGAGATCCATATACTTTTTTTTTTTTGTTTGTTTGTTTAACTTCTGCCATCATCTCTGTTCTCAAAGTTTAAGTTTTCTTCATTTGGAGGCAGCTTTGGGTAAAAAAACTAATCTTATGCATGTTTCTTGTTGTTCTGTATCTTATGTATGCAGTGTTTGTACTTTGTGTCCCTTCCCCAGTTAAACATCTAAATTCACTGTTTTGCTATTTTGTCTGTTACTTGATTCTCAAGTTTAGATTTTAGCCTGCAACTCTTAAGGTCCACTATTTGTTCAGCTGCTATGTTTCGCTATCCATCATGCTTCCTTGAATTCTCCTGGTGGCATTGTTTGGTAAGCTTTCCGATTGTAACTCTGGATTCTCTCTCTGTTTATACATTTCTCTTCTTTTCCATGAAGTCGGCATTGCTATCCTGTGAGTACTTGGTAATCTGCCACTTGGTTGTACATGTAGGGATTTGCACTAGCACTTCATAGGTCAGGAAGGAAGTAGGTAGGTCAAACTGTTACATCATGGCAAAATATGTAACTGCTTCAATCTAGATGCACTAGTATTTGATTAACCTCAGTAACTGTTTTTTTCCATTAATTCAAGATCCACATAACCTTGAGATAACTACTTTCTGTTTATCAGCTTCTCATGCATTGTCTGTCCCAAGTCTTCCTTCTTTGTTTTAAGATCCACTTGATTACCAATTGCATCATCCTCATCGAAAATTAATTCTTCATTTTCCATTCAAATTGCTCAACTGAAGACTCATGTTGTCATCTACCAACAATGGCCAGTCCAGTTTTTGCCCCCTTCTTACTTTACTGAGATGGTCTGTCTCACTGGTTTATCATTCTACATTCTGAACTTTGTTGATTTGTAGTTTCACTCAGATGCTTGCATTATTGCTTAAGGCTTCCATACAGGCAAAGCTGCTTTCTGATGAATATAACATGATCACATTCACCACCACTTTTGAATCATTCATGTTAGTCTCCGAACACATTCGTGGATCGTAGCAAATGCTTTAATACTAGCTAAAAACTAGTGACCTCTCACCAGCAAATGCTTATCCCTGATCACTGGTTCATCTCATCATTTGGACAACTCAAATCATCATTTGGATTCAACCTTGTGGCTGCTTCAGTGCTTCTATTGGTCAGCCTAATAACTTTGATGCTATCTAGTTATCTTATGCTCTCCTTGGCTAGTTGGTAGATCAACTGCATAGGTTAACCTGCTGATGCATTTAGAATGCAGTACATACTTCTCTATTGCACTATCTCATTATTCACTTCATTCTTTAAGCCCATTCATTTTAATTACATAAATGTCAATATACCAATTCTATATGTACAGCCCACGAGGATGCAATCCAATGTATAGGGCACCAGTTGTTTTTAATATTTGCTTAAAGGCATAAACTTTCCATGCCTCAATGAAATAAGGTTACAGACAGTGATTTTTGAGAACCTACGAGGTGAATGATGCTTTGGAGGTTCTCTGGATGAATTGGCATATAAGTGTGCATCATTATATGCACAAGAACTAATGATGATGCTAGAGATAGTTGCAATTTTCTCATTACCTTGTCGATCGTCATAAGATTAGTTGTTTGATTATCTTACAAGAATGTGATGATTTACATGAATGTTGATGATATGTCAGGGAATGCTTTTGGAAATACTTAGAAAGACTTTGGAGGACAAGGTTCTGAAACTAGTCAGGTCATATCTGAATATTTAGTACGCAATTTAGTAGGAATGCACATAAATGAAGTTTTGTTAAAATATTGATCGACAACACATCCTGTAATCACCCGTGAAAGGTGTATAGTATTGGAGATGAAAATTTAGATGGAGACATTTGTAATGAAATTAATGCATGGTGAAGCCTGAATATGATGATTGGACATTTATTTTGTAGTAATTATGATCACAGCTCATGCCAATGAGTGATCATCATATTCCAAGCATTTTCCAATCAATTATAAGATATTCAAAGGAAAACTAAAAAGGGAAGAAACACTCATGGCCTACAAAGCCAATAGTCTTACAAAGCATATAGAGGATAGTGCTGAGCTTGATTTGTTGTACAACTAGGAAACATATGATTGTAAATGTATTTAAGGAAGAAATCTAAATAGCTGATAAATTTGGATTGATCGCACCTCTCCTTTTCTTTCTTTGGTTTTCTAGACCTCTTGGTTTTAGTGCAGAAATGATTGCTTTCTGATGCTATATATTTCTGCAATGAGCTTTGTTTACTTTGTTTCTAATCTTATCCCAGTGGAATATTTTCCATTCTGTTGAAAGATCTATTCATTGCTGGAAAACAAATTCTTGTTGTTAATTCATGGTCAAGTGATAATTTCCATCATCTTATAGTTAATATAAGTATAACAGCATTTGTCAATTGAAGGATGCTAAAGTCACATATATTAGTAAAATACTTGCTGGCCTAAAATTCAGCAAAGCATTATGCTTTATTGTGTTGGATGGTGACTGCTAGATATGATGTAAGGTATCTAATACCTTGCATCATAAAGCTTCATAATCTAGGTATCTTAACCTTTTTCTTTTTTTCCTTTTTTTTTTTGACTTTTCATAAAAATTGGCATGAGAGCTATACTTATCCTGAACTTCATGGTTTGAATTCTTGAAACTCTAGATTATGCAGTAGTGGAAAAACCAACTCTGGATGCATGGATGCAAGGTGGACTTGACTATATAATGCTTAAGAATTTGAGTATAGATGGTATTCGCACCATTGGAAGTGTTCTTGGTCAAAGTATTGCTTTGGATTACTATATCCGACAAGTATGTTGCAAACTTTTCTTGATATTGTAAAATATTTAAGCATTAAAAGAAAAATTGTAATTGCTATTTTCATTGTTTAGGTTGATGGAATGGTAGCAGAATTTACAGATATCAACCGTGGTATGGAGAAAACCGGTACCTTTACCATGAAGAGGAAAAAACTTTTTCAATTGGTCGGGAAGGCAAACTCTAATTTGGCGGATGTTATTCTAAAACTCGGGCTTTTTGAGAGGTATTTTTCCAATATTTCTGATTTAGTTATGTTGATTTTGGAAAAAGGTAAAGCATTAGAGTTTCTTGCATATTTCAAAGATGATAGTGGTCAGCCTATGTTTATCCTTATTACTATTGCATATTTAGTTCTCATCATGGTTCGCCGTACTAGTATGTAGCACTTGTACTGCATGTACCATACTGTACCAGTATCGAACCAAGACTAGATAGGAGGGGCGTATTGAGTCTCGATACACCGAGCCGACCTCCGTACCATCATATCAACATTATACCAGTGCGGCACTAGTACGGGGGCCTGTATGGATATAGTGAACCTCAGTTCTTATTATATCCCATACATTTATAACAATGGCTTTGTATTGAAAATTTTGTACGGATCTTTTTCTTTTAACTCCTTTTGATCTCTCACTTTGAAAGGATTTTGCGTGACATTTCCTAATCATAGAATAATATTGAACCACCGAGGAAAAAATCGAGTTTCTGATGCATTATTTATGTCTAATCCTACTCCAGAATTTTACATTTAATGGTTGAATCATGTTGGAAATTGCTTCATTTTCATCTGGACCTGGTTATATTCTTTCAGGTTGCTTACACGATTGTGCGATGCTAGATTTGAAATTTTTGGATTGGGTGTCTGAGGAGTAAGTTTAGTACTACAAACTTGGTCCAACCAAAATTTTCTCGAACATACTCAAAGATGATCGGACACGATCCATCATGCTATTAATTTTTGTCCCCTGATCCAATGGTTAACCATGGCTTGACGACAGATCAAAGCATCTTATCATGCTGTACGGCATGTACCACAGCAGCAAGATATGCGCAGCATATAATTACCCACATACCATTCATATCTCCCTGTGCCAACCTATATCTGTTTGTGCCACCATGGACTTTAAATATTTTCCTCAAGTCCTAGGACATGCTTGGGCATATCTAGCATGGTATGACATGTGCTGAGCTCACTGTGATTGGCATGGTGTGGCATGCGGTATTTTCATCCTTGGGCTAAATATGGTGAAGCATCATGACAACATTCTTTACCTGTTCTTTTCATCATGACAACAGTCTTTACATGTTCTTTTCTAACTCCCTAAAGATGACATTGGAATTCTTTTGCTCATACTGAGACAGATATATGCATTATGATATTTACCAGATATAATGGGACCTCTTATAAAACTTGGAGCTTTATATCTATTTCAAAGCACCAAGGTCTAACCTTAGCGATTGGTGTTATCACCTAAAATAGAATGTATTATAACCTTCTGCTATTATATGATTATAAATGAGAAAAATGTTGGCAGTTATCTATCAATTTTTCATTAGAGTAATGATGATGCTTTCGATCTTACATTTTCAGTTTACAAATTTACAAGTATTCTAGAGTATTCTATGATTGTTTTAACTGAAGTTGGAATTCTGTTATAAGATTTGTTTTAGTGGTGTCTCCAGCTACTGCTGTTCCCATGTCTTTTTCTGAATGCTGTGGATTTGCCTTGTTAACTGGAGGCTTAAGGTTTTAAACCTATTATAGACGAGAAAAGGAGAGCAGGAAAAGAGGCGGATGGTGTGTGCTGGCTGGGGGGTGGGGGCAAGAAAGAGAGGATTTATGTATGTTTTCCTGCATGTTAACTGTTGAGTATATGACCTGCTTGCTTCAATTTGAAGACATTTATATTCTACAGTCTCTGCAGACTGATTTTTAATATTTATAATTTATAGTTTAAATGACCTGCAGCACCTGAACCACCATACTTGTATGTGACGTGCTCGGTGCTCTATTACTGTTGACTATCTGACCGGTAATAAAGCAAATTTGATGAATGAATGCCTGTAACCTGGATTACCATCTGCTCAGCTGATTCCTCCTTTTGCTGCTGATCGTCTTACTTTTGTAATCTTGAAGTCCCTCTCTCTAAATGAAGGATCAAATCTTTGAACCAATATAAAGGAAAAGAAGCTAATAAAAGTAAAGAAACAATTTGTAACATATAAATGGATGATAAGTGTTGGGGGGAAAACCCAAGTCGTGCCAGTCCGAAGGCGCTCGGCCAGGGAGCGCCGACCAGAGAGGCGCTCGACCAAAGAGCGCCGACCAGAAAGGCGCTCGACCAAGGAGCACCGACCAGCGGTCAACCAGAAAAACGCCCGACCCTACAACGAGACACCCCGCCGAGCAACCGGCTCGGCTCGGCACCCGTGCCGAGCCCGTGCCTTAGCCAAATATCCAACCTCCGCCTAATCCTTTAGAGGACCTGACAACCAAATACACAACTCCACCGTACTCTGTTACCATCCTTAAGCCATTAAAGCACGTGATCTCCGCAGGCCTTCGGCACGCCTGACCATTAATGCGTATGACCCCAGCGGGCCTTCGATGCACTCAACCATTAAATAAACACGGCTCAAGATGATCTCCGAATCACTGGACCATCAAAGCGTATGGCTCTCCCTGATCACCGGTTCACTCAGCAATCAATGCACTTGCCATCTACGAACCCCAGGCCTACCACGGCCGGCGGTTCAACTACCCCAATGGGTCCGATCAACCATGACAGCTCCCTGACTCCGGTCTGATCCGGCCTTATTCTCCACAACGCCATTAATGAGCATGATCGTGCCCAATTATCACGAAAAAGACAAATTGCCCTGTCACCTCCCAGGTAACATAATATCTTTCTATAAAAGAGAACCTGGGGGAAAAGGGAGGGGAGACAGACACACAAACGGATACAGAAACAAACATTCTCCTCCTTTACTCCCCCCACATATTAGCCCCCTCTGACTTAAGCTTCGGAGGGCCAGCGCCGGAAAACCCGGCCACCGGCTTTCTTGCAGGATTCTTCAGGAGGACGCCACCAGCCGACGCACCGCCACCCACTGTCCCGACAGCGGAGCTCCTCCCCTCTCGGTTCGCGGCCGCCCCCGGGTCCAATTTCCAGCAACAGTTGGCGCTAGAGGAAGGGCCCGAGTTGCAGCCATGAAACTGAGAAGTAAGGAGGCTTCCAATGCCTCTCGACGTCCTCCACGCAGTCCTGGACACTCTGTCCAGAACTCGCCGCCTCCGGCCGAGTCAACCTCTCAAGTTCGGCCGGAACAGTTCGATGCCTTGGTGCAACAGGTGCAGGCCTTGGCCACCGCTGTCCAAGGCTTGCAACCCAGGGGCATCCCGACGGCACCGCTCCCTCCGGCCCCAGTTCAACCGGTACCTCCTACAAGCGGACTTCCCCTTCGAGGTCAGGACTCTCAAGTCCAGGCCTCCCTCTGGAGAGAACATCCAGTAAGAGGCCCTGGTGGCTGGCCACAGCCCTCGGAGGCTGAGTCAGTTCCAGGGCAACTTGCACCGGAGCGAACCGCTGCAGCGATCCCCCAGAATGATGAACTCGACAAAAAGGTCGAGAAGCTGGAGCGCCAGATTCAGGCACTCCACGGAAGGAAATCGGGACGTAATGGTGACTTCGAGTTCACCACGAAGTCCCCCTTCTCCCAGCAGATTGAAGACGAGCCAGTCCCGCCGCGGTTCAAGATGCCGCAGGTGGAGCCTTACAACGGCAGGGCCGACCCCCTTGACCATCTGGAAAGTTATCGAGTCTTAATGGCCCTACAAGGAGCCTCGGAGGCCATGCCGTGCAAAGCTTTTCCAGCAACGCTCCGAGGACCAGCCCGACTTTGGTTTACCGGGCTGAAGCCGAGTACTGTTTCTTCCTTTGAGCAGCTCGGCAGGCAGTTTGCCAGTAATTTTGCCGCCAGCCAGCCCCAGCGGCGGACATCGGACTCCCTCCTTGACATCAAACAAAAGGAGGGAGAGTCCCTCAGGGAGTACTTGGACCGATTTACTGCCGCAACATGGGAAGTCCGGGAGCTTGACCAGTCAATCGCCATGTCGGCACTAAAGACTGGAGCCCGGTCTTACAGGTTCCTCTTCTCCATCGAGAAGAATTTCCCTGCGGACCTCACTGAAATGCTGGTTCGGGCGCGGAAGTACGCCAAGGCCGAGGAAGCCGTGGCTGTTAGGCGGAGCGGGGCCGAGCAGACTCCCAAGAAACAAAAAAGACGCCGCGAGGAGCGTGGCCAGCCCAGAAGCCCGTCCCCGCGCCGAGCCAAAAATCTGCCCCACCTGAAGAGTCCACCCCGACTACGGGGACCGCCTCAGCAGAGGTCACCACTCCGCCCGAGGTTTCCACCATGGGCCCGTGCATCCGAAGGGAGGTATGAAAACTACACTCCCCTTACCGCTCCTCGGGCTGAAATCCTCATGGAGATTGAGGGTCGGGATTATATCCGGCTCTCACCCCCGAAACGAGATTCCGGAGCCCGGCGTGATCTCCGGAAGTACTGCCGTTTCCATCGGGATCATGGTCATGATACTGAGGACTGCTACCAGCTTCGGAACGAGATCGAAGCGCTCATCCGCCGAGGGGTGCTCGATCGATTTGTGCGAGGCCGGCGTGAAGAAAAGAGGCCAGCCGAGGGAGCCGCACAGCCTGAAGGTTCAAACGCCAACAGGCCCATCGCCGGCACCATCAACACCATCCGAGGCGGGGCCTCGGTTGGAGAAGCTTCAGGGGAAGGAACCTCCTCGAAGCGCCTACGCGCCTCGGAAGCCATCTCTTTCTCAGATGATAATCTGGAAGGAGTCGAAACTCCCCACGATGATGCTGTGGTCATCTCCATGATTATAAATAGATTTGATGTAAAACGCATCTTAATCGATAATGGAAGCTCGGCGAACGTTTTGTATTTTGATGCCTATTGTAAAATGGGGATGACAGAAGAGCAACTACGGAGGATGAATGCTCCGTTGGTCGGATTTACTGGGGATTCAGTCCCAGTAGAGGGCGAGGTCGACCTCCTGGTCACGGTCGGGCTCGCCCCCCGCGAAGGTACCGTAAGGATGAGCTTTCTTGTGATACGCCTGCCCTCGGCTTATAATGCCATCCTCGGAAGACCAGGTCTCAACGCCCTCCGAGCAGTAGTCTCAACTCGCCACCTGCTCATGCGATTCCCCACTAGCCAAGGAGTTGGCGAAGTTCGTGGGGACCAGGTGGTAGCAAGACGATGCTACCTGGCGACCCATGAGGCGAAACGACCAGCCGAGGTGCCGGTCCCAGCAACCGACCAGCCTTCAGCTAAAACCCTGGAGACACGGGTCGGCCCTCAGAAGGAGCGGGTAGAGCCTGGTGAGCTACTAATCTAAGTTCCTTTGCACAAAAACTTTTCCGAGCTAACCGTGCAGGTCGACTCTGGCCTCAATGAGCGCGAAAGGGATCGCCTCGTCAACTTCTTGCGAGACAACATGGATGTCTTCGCATGGTCGCCCGCGGATATGCCGGGATAGATCCAGAGATCATGGTCCACCGGCTCCAAGTAAAACCAACCTGCAAGCCCGTGCGACAAAAGAAGCGAGGCGCCGCCCCTGAACGACAACGAGCAGCAGCCGAGGAGGTTGACAAACTCCTTGAGGCTGGCTTTATCCGGGAGATATCCTACCCGGAGTGGCTCGCGAACGTGGTCCTCGTCAAAAAAGCTAGCGGAAAATGACGTATGTGCGTGGACTACACCGACCTGAATAAAGCTTGCCCAAAGGATAGCTTTCCACTCCCCAACATCGACCATCTCGTGGACTCCACCTCGGGGCACGAGCTGTTGGCATTCATGGACGCTTTCTCCGGATACAACCAGATCCGTATGGCGCCAGAAGATGAAGAAAAGACGGCCTTCATCACCGACGGGGGTACCTACTGCTATAAAATAATGCCATTCGGCTTAAAGAATGCCGGGGCAACTTATCAGAGGCTGGTCAGCCGGATCTTTAAAGACCAAATAGGCCGAAACATGGAGGTATATGTTGATGACATGCTGGTGAAAAGCAAGGCGGCGCAAGATCACGTGACCGACCTTGATGAAGCATTCTCCACACTCCGAAGGTACCAAATGAAGCTCAACCCAGCCAAATGTGCATTCGGAGTCACCTCGGGCAAATTCCTTGGCTTCATCATCACACAGCGGGGAATCGAGGCCAATCCTGAAAAGATCCGAGCGCTCCAGGAGATGACGCCTCCGAGGACAGTCAAGGAGGTACAACGGCTTACGGGCCGAGTTGCGGCTCTCGAGAGATTCATCTCCCGCTCGGCCGAGCGCTGCCTTCCATTTTTTGCGACTCTAAGAAGCCAAAAAACTTCCTATGGTCGGACGAGTGCCGGCAGTCTTTTGAAGAGCTCAAGCACTTTCTTGCTTCCCCTCCCTTGCTCACAAAGCCTCAACAGGGTGAACTCCTCTACCTGTATTTAGCTGTTTCCCCTGTAGCAGTAAGCTCGGTCCTGGTCCGAGAGGAAGGCAAGCTCCAAAAACCAGTATACTACATTAGCCGGGTCTTGAGGGATGCTGAGACCCGATACTCCAAGCTGGAGAAGACTGTTTATGCCTTAGTCATCTCAGCTCGGAGGCTCCGACCTTATTTTCAAGCCCACACAATGGTCGTGCTGACCGACCAGCCAGTAAAGCAGATCCTGCAAAGATCAGACCGCGCGGGCCGGCTTACTAAATGGGCCGTCGAGCTCGGAGAATTTGACCTCGAGTACCGACCCAGACCGGCGATCAAAGCGCAAGCACTCGCCGATTTCATAGCCGAGTGCACCATACCGGATGAGGTCGAGCCCGAACCTGAGCCTACATCAACAGAGCAGACCCCGAGTTCGGCATGGACTTTGCATGTCGATGGCTCTTCAAACTCGGGGGGTAGCGGAGCGGGTCTCATCCTCACCAGCCCGGAGGGGGTGGTTGCTGAGCAAGCCTTACGCCTCGAGTTTTCTGCTTCCAACAACATGGCGGAATACGAAGCACTCGTCGCCGGGCTCAAGTTAGCCAGAGAGCTAGGAGTGAAGGACCTGAAGGCCTTCAGCGATTCTCAGCTCGTCGTCAACCAAATCTTGGGTGACTTCGAAGCCAGAGACCCCACAATGTAGGAATATCTTCGGAAGGTACGGGATCTCGCCTCGACCTTGAATTCCTTCCACATCCAACATGTTGCCAGGTCAGAGAATCTTAGGGCCGACCAGCTGTCAAAGATGGCGTCCTCTCGTATGAGTAAGCTCCCCAAAACGGCGGCACTGAAGTATCTCCAAAAGCCCAGTACGGAGGAGCCCGAGCAGGCCTTTTGCATTGAGTTCGAGCCAAGCTGGATGGACGAGCTCATCGACTATCTGCAAGACGAAGTCCTCCCCAGTGAGGAACGTGCGGCTCGCCGAGTAAAGCGTTCCGCCACTTGGTACATACTGCATGAGGAAAAGCTTTATCGGAGATATTTCACCTCTCCCCTCCTCAGATGTCTCCGCCCAACAGAGGCTGACTATGCAATGCGTGAAGTCCATGAAGGAATTTGTGGAAATCATCTGGGAGGACGAGCATTGGCCCATAAGATTTTGCGCCAAGGGTACTACTGGCCAACACTCCAGAAGGATGCTGTGGACTTCGTCCGAAGATGTGACCGATGCCAGAGAAACGCCAATATTCAACGCCGACCCTCGGTTCCGTTAACTTCTATCAGCTCCCCTTGGCCTTTTGCCCAGTGGGGAATTGACATTCTGGGACCATTCCCTCTGGCTACCGGGCAAAGGAAATTCCTGGTCGTCTCCATCGACTATTTTACCAAGTGGGTGGAAGCCGAGCCACTCGCCCGGATCACCGAGCAGAAGATGCGGGATTTTGTCTGGAAGTCAATAATTTGCATATTTGGGCTCCCCCGCATCCTCATATCAGACAATGGCCGCCAGTTCGACAACCTTCGCTTTAGAGAATTTTGCTCCGAGCTCGGCATCGACCACCGCTTCACCTCGGTCGCGCACCCTCAGACGAACGGAGAAACCGAGGTAACAAATTGTACTATTTTGCAGGGGCTCAAAGCCAGGCTCGACAAATCTAAAGGACAGTGGGTCGAAGACCTATACAATGTCCTGTGGGCTTACCGGACTACATTCCGTGTCCCCACCGGCGAGACTCCCTTTAATCTAACGTATGGAACGGAAGCTGTCATCCCGTTGGAGATTGGACTCCCTTCTCCGAGGGTAGAACTCCATGATGCCAGCTCCAACTCCTCACAGCTCAGGAACAACCTTGACCTGATCGAGGAAACAAGGGAGGCCGCCCGAGTTCGCATGGCGAGGTACCAGCAAAAGACAGCACAGTACTACAACACCAGGGTCAAAGTTAAATCCTTCAAAGCAGGAGACCTTGTTCTCAGAAGAGCCGAGGCCTCCCGACCAACTGAGCAAGGGAAACTGGCTCCAAATTGGGAAGGACCTTACCGAGTCACACGCATCAGGCGGCCCGGAACTTACAAGCTGGAGTCTCTAGATGGGACTCCCATTCCAAGAAGCTGGAGTTCTGAAAATCTCCGCACTTCGCCCGGCTTGATCTCCACCAAACAACGAGCTCGGCTCGTTCTCCATCGGCCTACGAGCTCGGCTCGTTCTCCATCGGCCAACGAGCTCGGCTCGTTCTCCTACCCTGACCACGGTCGGGATGCCCCGATATTTCGGGATGACGGAGTACCTACTGGACTCCCTGAAGATGTTCGTGAGTTCGTGATGCGGTCTCCACCGACCAACGAGCTTGGCTCGTTCTCCACCGGCCAACGAGCTCGGCTCGTTCTCCACCGGCCAACGAGCTCGGCTCGTTCTCCTACCCTGACCACGGTCGGGATGCCCCAATATTTCCGGATGACGGAGTACCTACGTGGACTCCCTGAAGATGTTCGTGAGTTCGTGATGCGGTCTCCACCGACCAACGAGCTCGGCTCGTTCTCCACCGGCCAACGAGCTCGGCTCGTTCTCCACCGGCCAACGAGCTCGGCTCGTTCTCCTACCCTGACCACGGTCGGGATGCCCCGATATTTCGGGATGACGGAGTACCTACGTGGACTCCCTGAAGATGTTCGCGAGTTCGTGATGCGGCCTCCACCGACCAACGAGCTCGGCTCGTTCTCCATCGGCCAACGAGCTCGGCTCGTTCTCCATCGGCCAACGAGCTCGGCTCGTTCTCCTACCCCGACCACGGTCGGGATGCCCCGATACTTCGGGATGCGGCCTCCACCGGCCAACGAGCTCGGCTCGTTCTCCACCGGCCAACGAGCTCGGCTCGTTCTCCATCGATCATAGAGCTCGACTTGATCTCCTGTTCGCGATCAACGAAAAGTCCGTGATTGGCAACAAATGTCTTTAACGACAACTGGATCCTTCTACTATGCCAGCGTCCCCAAAGAACGGACTCCGAGCAGAAGAGCGTCCTCAAAATCGCCAGGCGGAGTTCACAGCCTCGGCGTAAGACGCTTACGGTACCAGGTACCTGTTCAATTAATGTCTTTACATTTATTCATTTATTTTCATTCTTGGTTAACTAATTACCCGAATAAACCCCCGACCAGCGTCGAGGTACCTGGTCGGGCCAATCATCGCTCGACCTCACCATCGCTCAGCCTCACCCGTCCTACATGCACCGTTCAATAGTAAGCTTAGTTTATACCGACGGCTCGATGAATCCCCATCACGAGCTGCCGGACGTTCAACCCGGTTGTCGGAAAAAGTCCAATCATCCGCCTTGGCAACCCGAGGTCCGGGTTCAAAGTTTGACTAGAAATTCCAAGTCTAGTGACCCTTGGTCCTAGGGCTCGGCCGAATTCTGAGCTAAGCTCGAAAAGACCTCCCGAGCCTAAGCGTATCCTAGACATAAGCGTGGCGATACCACTGGTCGAAGGTCCGAGCAACGGAAGCTGTTACCTGAGCTCGGACCGAATTAATACGCCGAGCCTAAACGCAAGTCTAACTATGTAGCGGACGAAGTTGGGGTCGCAGAGCCCAATTTCTTGGAGCCTAAAGCGGATCCAAGTGAAGAAGCCTAGGTCTACCGAAAATCAAAGCGCAAGGCAGTTGCAATTTACAAAAAATGTATATTCATTCAAAAAAGCCCGTAGGCTAGGTACAAAGCTCGGGCTCGGCCTTAACAAGTATGGAGGCCATCCTGATTTACAAAAAGAAAAAAACAAAAACTTAAGGCTCGGCGGCTTCAGGAATGGCTGGCTCCTCTGCGATCGAGGCCTCTTCCTCGGTAGCTTCGGCAACCTCAGGAGCAGCCTCGGGCGCCTCGGCCGGACCCTCCTGGTCGGCCCCGTCAGATACCGGAGCTTCTGCCTCCGCCTCTGACTCTTCGACCCCTGCTCCCGGTTGAAGCAGGTTCAGGTCGAAGTCCGGAAGGAGCCGCCGCAGTTGGTTGCGGAAGTCCTTGAAGCCTTGGATCAGCCCATTCACCCCCTCCTCCTCCAGAAGGTCGCGGAACTCTTTCGACTCACGGAAGAGGCTAACCGCGTCCTGGGCCTGCTCCCGAGCCTCCTGCTCCCGAGCCTCGTGGTAGGCGGCCTTCCGCTCCAGGTTCCTTATTTCCCGCTCAAGCTCTTGGGTTTTGAGGTGAGCATTCCCCACCTCCTGCTCTCGGGTGGCCAGCGCCGACTCGGCCTCGGCCAGACGAGCCTCCGCGGCATGCACTTCAGATCTGGCCAGCGTGTGCGCCCCCTTCTCCTCTTCGAGCTCGGCGGTCAGAGCTCGAACCTCGTCTTCGGCCGCCCCCACTCTTGCTTGGAGCGCCTGGCGCTCGGCCTCGGACGCCAGGCACCTTGCCTCGGCCTCCTCATGCCCCCGTTGATGCCTTCGGGCTCGCTCCCGATAATCTTGGACGATGTGCATCAGCGTCTCCGTCTCGTGCAGATGCTGAAAAAAGAGACGTGAGAAATGTGAGAAACAAACTTAAAACAAAACTTGCACTACTGCACAAATAAAGAAGCCAACTTACTCGGACGGCAGAACAGAGAGTAGAGTCCATGAAGGCGCCGTAGTTCATGGACCGGACTTTGGCCTGGTCGGCCGGGAGCAGCGCGACCCGAAGTACTTCACGCGCTACCTGGGGGTTATCGAGGGCCGAGTCGCCCTCGAAAACCGACCAAACGGGAGCGTAAGGCACCCGCTCCCGTGAGCCCGACAAGCCCGGAAGGCTGGCCTCGGCTGGCCTGGGCGGAGCCGACCCCGCAGCTCCTTGACTGTTCCTCGGCTCGGAACTGGGGAACTGGGGTCGAACAGGCGGCCGATCTAACTGCCGCACAACCGAGGCGGGGCGCGCGAGCGCCAGACCCGCCGAATTCCTCCCTCCCTGGTCGGCAATCGGGGCTTCCTGCCGACCAGGAATATGCGAAATCGGGGCCGGGCACGGGAGCGCCACCGTAGCACCACTAAAGCCTGCGCCCCTAGAACCTGCGCCCTCCCTCCGACCAGCTTTGGAGTGTGCGGAGCGAGAAGCGCCCGTCTCGACCGCCGCAGTCGCCAAGACCTTCGCCTTTTTCTTTGGCTCGGTCGGCTCCCCCGAGAGCTTGGCCGCCCTCTTTTGGAACTGGGCGTATAAAACCTCGTTCTTAGTCACCATCTTTGCGATATCTGCAAGGACGAGCAGAATTAGAACACAGAATAATAACATAATAAAAAATGACTCCTACAGTTACCCTTACCCTGAGGACGCGCCGAGCTCAGGCCAACATTCATTAGAGCGTCCTCACTTATGAGGCCGCCCAGTAGAATACCGTCCCCGAGGCTGCGGATGGTGTCGAGGATCCCCTGCTCGCGCGAAGAAAGCTTGGGGACTTTATTGACGGCCCTAAGTCGGCTCGGCCTCCACCTAGGGTCAAACCCCCATGTCCGCTCGGAGCCTAGGAAGAAGAATTTCTTCTTCCACTCACGAATGGACGATGGGGCGCCCTGGAAGAGTGGCCGACCCGCCCGAAGGGCGACGTAGAGCCACTCTTCGTCTCCCGGGTTCGATTTCAACATAAAAAGTCGCCGGAAAACGTTCACAGAGGTCGGAATCCCGAACGCTAAACACAGCGACAGGAAGCCGACGATTGTCCTCCAGGCATTCGGAGCGAGTTGCGCCGGGACCAACTGGTACTCCGTGAGCAGCTCGTTCACGAACCCATGAAAAGGAAATCGTAGGCCGGCCCAGAGTGCCTCCAGGTACACTCCGATCCGGCCTACCGGGGGATTCGTTACTCGATCCCCCGGTCTGGCGGGCTCCAAACGGAACCCTCGTAGAGGAAAGAACCATTCCTTGACCATCTCGACCTCCAACTCGCTCATAATGGACTCAGTATCACTCGTACCGGGACCCATTAGGAAGAAGAAAGGAAAGGATTCTGGGAGGATAGAAAAAAAAGAGAGGGACCTGTGAAGGACGCCGGAGATAAGAAACTTCGGACTGAGAAAAGCTGGAGAAAGGAGACAATAAGAAAGTAGCAGGAGGCTAGGTGAGGATTTATATAAATCCCTCCAACGGCCCAGATCAGCGAGGAAAAACGTTGCTCCTCGTCCAGATCATGACGCATATTGGCCCGAAAGACGGAATGCCACATTCAATTCGGGCTGACGCCTCGAACACAAGCGCCTCGTCGGATCGTGCGGCCCTATCATGAGCCCACGACGCGAGGACGCTTCGGAGAAGGTACCCTAATAATGAGACGTTTCGGGAAAGAAGAGACGCCGCCTATTAAAAGCACCTCGAAGCGCGCGATAATTCAAAATTTCCTTTAACTCATAATGGCCCGACTAAAACTACTTCCCGCGCTCAAGCTGGTGGCCAGCTGGAACTCGGAAGTCGGGGGGTAGTGTTGGGGGGAAAACCCAAGTCGTGCCAATCCGAAGGCGTTCGGCCAGGGAGCGCCGACCAGAGAGGTGCTCGACCAAGGAGCGCCGACCAGAGAGGCGCTCGACCAAGGAGCACCGACCAGCGGTCAACCAGAAAAACGCCCGACCCTACAACGAGACACCCCGCCGAGCAACCGGCTCAGCTCGGCACCCGTGCCGAGCCCGTGCCTTAGCCAAATATCCAACCTCCGCCTAATCCTCTAGAGGACCTGACAACCAAATACACAACTCCACCGTACTCTGTTACCATCCTTAAGCCATTAAAGCACGTGATCTCCGCAGGCCTTCGGCACGCCTGACCATTAATGCGTATGACCCCAGCGGGCCTCCGATGCACTCAACCATTAAATGAACACGGCTCAAGATGATCTCTGAATCACTGGACCATCAAAGCGTATGGCTCTCCCTGATCACCGGTTCACTCAGCAATCAATGCACTTGCCATCTACGAACCCCAGGCCCACCACGGCCGGCGGTTCAACCACCCCAACGGGTCCGATCAACCATGACAGCTCCCTGACTCCGGTCTGATCCGGCCTTATTCTCCACAACGCCATTAATGAGCATAATCGTGCCCAATTATCACGAAAAAGACAAATTGCCCTGTCACCTCCCAGGTAACATAATATCTTTCTATAAAAGAGAATCTGGGGGAAAAGGGAGGGGAGACAGACACACAAACGGATACAGAAACAAACATTCTCCTCCTTTACTCCCCCCACATATTAGCCCTCTCTGACTTAAGCTTCGGAGGGCCGGCGCCGGAAAACCCGGCCACCGGCTTTCTTGCAGGATTCTCCAAGAGGACGCCACCAGCCGACGCACCGCCACCCACTATCCCGGCAGCGGAGCTCCTCCCCTCTCGCTTCGCGGCCGCCCCCGGGTCCAATTTCCAGCAACAATAAGCACCCAACTTACCATTCTTTTATATTTATGCATGTTCATGTGCTTTTCAGATGTGCCTGTGACCATACTATGTCCATAAGCCTTGTTTAGATTATATATCCTTGCTTTTATATATCCTTATTACATGTCATCCCTTTGAAAGGCCACTGGAGGTATTACAGTATTATTGCAAGCTTTTTGGGAATCCTTCTCACTGCTTCTATTCATGTTAGCTCACTGCCTTTTCTCCCTTTCTCTAGCCCGTTCAATATGGATTGAAACACCTGTCATTATTAGCTGGATCTCCTCGAATATAAGCTGCATATGCTCATTCAATTCATTTAGTTTTTCACAGTCCCCCCCCCCCCCCCCCCCCCCCCCCCCCCCCCTCTCTTCTAATGCACTTGTTCATCACTCTATCCTCAAGTTTTTTGTACATGCATCTCAACAAATATACTTTAACTCTTTAACTTCTCTAAATGCTAAAATTGCAATTTTTAACTTTAGAGAGAACGTAATTGTCTCATACAAAGAAATAGTGCATTAAATTCAATATATTTGTCCATCAACATTGAATTTAAACTACATTGAAAATTGGAAGGAAGAAAAGAAACATAGCCATAATCCAACAGTTCTCATCAACCATCCCAGTGATTCCATGTTGGATATGACATGATCCTAGATCAAAGATTATGCTAATAGTTGAGTAAATTACGTACCTCTGTAGATGTACTTCTTCAGGTTTTATAGTTGGATCAAAAGTTATGAACACTGAAAAGGTAAACCATCTTATTCTCTTCACTCAAAAACTATCTTATTCTCTTTGTATATATCACGAGGAGGACTAATGCCGGTACAATCCCAGGAATACATTTCGACTGAGTGTATATATTTGATCCATTTGATTTTTTTGTTTTTCTTAAAAAAAAAAAGCTTAATGGACTTCTTATCTTGGTAGACTGATTGAAAGTCATCTATATCTAGATATCTCTATAAATGTTTAAAGGAGTCAGTTTTTTTGAAATCCCTGTCATCATCTTATTGTATTTGTTCTCTATTTAAATTGTTTGATGGCACTTTGTCTTATAAGCATCTGTCGCATTTATCTATTGAAAACCATGCCAGAACTACATGACCATGGCTAGAATTATAGCAGTTTCATGCTTTACAACTTTGTTTTCCTGCACTAGATCCGATATTGCTTGGAAGAATGCAAACTATGCCCAAATATGGGAATATCTTCGGGATGAGTACGAGCTTACACAAAGATTTGGAAACCTGGATTTCAAATTAAAGTTTGTTGAGGTAAAAATTTCCTTCAGCAGATTATTTGGTTCAAAAGGTAAAAACACTGGTCGTGTTTATCTAGTTTTTCTGATATTTGAGTTTTCTATTTTGCAGCATAATATTCGCTTCCTCCAGGAAATTCTTCAAAACAGGAAATCTGATTTTTTAGAATGGCTAATCATTATATTGATTAGCGTGGAGATCCTCATTTCTGTCTACAATATTGTTCGTGAATCATTATGACATAGAAGCCCTCTGAAAACCACAACAGTCAAATGATGGTTGAAATTTAGATTTTTTTTTGTACTTTGGTTTAATGTCTCCTGACTTTGTGTTTATTGGGAAGAGGATTTATCTTGTTTCTTTCTTGCTCTTGTAAAGTAGTGAGATACCCCATATTATTTTGGTTGTGTCATGATCTAAATGTGCATTCTCCGTGCTATTGGTGCTGCACTCGTTCTGCTACTTTGTACAGTAATGCCGTCTCTTTGTAACTCATTTTGGCACTATTAATACACATTGTTTACTAGCTGTGCCACTGTGGTTTAAACACATTCATATAGTAGAAGATTTGAGAATTTTAAATTTAATAGCAATAAAAAAATGAGGCTGTGATTATCCAAAAACCTTAATCATAAAAAGAAATGCTGCTATGCTTATTTCATGCTTGCATCTAATTGGGAGTGGCATGGTAAAACTAAAGCAGCCAAGATGGGACCTTTATATTTGCAAAATCGTTGATGTCATGATCTCCATGGTACAATTATTCAAAGGTAATGGGACCGTCGTACTGCTAATCATGATAAGCTGTTGCTTTACCTTGAAACTTCATCCGTTGTACGCTTGTTTTAAGGAGACCTCTTCAATCACAACCGTAGGAGGTCCATCTCCAGCACACCAATTTGGTCATGTATGCTTTAATTTAACATGATTTTGAAGCTCGTATACATCTCTCTTTCCGTGAATCAAAAAGATAGTACATAATTTCGACTTGAGTAAATATATTATTTTATATAATTTATATACAAATCATGAAATGAAGCTTGTCCCAGTGGTTATTATCTTTTTGCTTCGCAACCGAATATCCTAGGTTGAATATTGAATGGTGCATTCTTTTTCATGTCATCATTAAACTCTCTATCAAATACAATTTTGTGGCCATCGATATTTATTTAAAAATTAAAAATTTTGATTTGAGTAAATGCATTATTTTATATAATTTCTATACAAATTATGAATTGAAGTTTTTTCCGATGGTTATTATCTTTTTTGCTTTGCAACCCAATATCCTATGTTCAGTGTTGAATGGTGCATTCTATTTCATGCCATCATAAAATTTCTACGGAATATAATTTTGTGGCCATCGATATTTATTGATAAATTAAAAATTTCAAGATATATCTTAAACACCATCTTTATATCAGTATTAAAATTTAAAAGAAAAATTAAATTAATTTTTTTATGATTATTTATATAAATAAAGTTCATTTCATCATAAAATGTTCGTAGATACAAAATGCCCATTAATCTTTATTAAAAAATAAAAAAATGTCAACGTGCAGCACAGTGTTCATATCACCATCAAATTTAAGAAATGAAATTTAAATATCAAAAAGTATGATAAAATATAGAAATGTAATTATAGGCGCCGTCTGTGGGAATCGAACCCACGACCACATGGTTAAAAGCCATGCGCTCTACCGGCTGAGCTAAGACGGCTAGGCGATTTCATTGTGGACATACAATCAATTTGATGAATGAACCTATCCCTCTTTTGGGAACTAAAACCTATCTCCTTTCAAAGTAAACGCGGCAATGTTTTAGGACGGGATGAGATGAAATATTCCCCGCCTCTCCCCTTATCAAGTATGCACCATACCTAGCAAACCACAAAACAAGCACAAAACGCATGTGACCAAGACAACTGCTTTTTGGATGTTCCCGGCTATTGGAATTTAAGAACGAATATTCTATCATTGAGGTAAATGGTAATTTGAAAAGAGCAGATAATTTAGAATCATTGTCATATAGAATCACGACGTAACGAAATATGGTGATCTCATCATCTTTATCCATATGCATTCTTGATCTTGGGATGATCATCCTATACCAAACTCTTTCTTAAAAAATATAGATTTTAATAATTACTCATGTTTTTTTGCTTTTTTTAACATCCAAATTCACCCACCAAACCCCCACCAAACCCTTCCACACCCACCATGGTGGGCCCCAACTACCCCCAACAAGGAAGAAATTACATCCCACCCATCCAGACCCACCATGGTGGGCAATTTTGACATATTGTGAGGTTATGACTGGGTGGGTTTTTTCCGAACTTTTTCCATCCATTGCGTTTTTTTTTAATAGAAATAGGATTGGTGCGGTGCACAGCTGACATGGTGCGCCTAGGGTAGAATCTCTCTCCGCGGAGACCCAGCCAAACGATTCTTCACCGCGAGGGCACGCTTTTCCGACCCATCCCGCTCCCCTACTCATATTCATATACCGAGAAACAAACGCCGCAGGGGCCGCGTCGATCCACACATCCCTAGGAGCAACACCATCCCTCCGTTCTTTCGGTGGCTCTCCATCCAACTCCCTATCCCTCTACACGCCCCGCTCTTGCCCACCTTTTCTATCCTTCCCTCCCTCTCTGGCCTCTTTGGTTGGCTTTGTGGTTTCCCCTGTTGGATTGGATTGTTATTTGAGATCGGGGAGGCCGCCCATGGGATCTCTGGAGGACGCGCGGTTCGAGGGGGAGCTGGAGAACGGGGTGGGGCTGGAGGAGCTGGAGGAGGAGCTGGACGCCGCGTCGGGATCGGGATCCGGGCCTGAGGCGACGAGGACCATCGAGGAGGCCGTCAGGGTCCTTCTGCAAGGCCTTGGGGAGGACCACGAGCGGGAGGGGCTCAGAAGGACGCCGCTCCGCGTTGCCAAGGCCTTCCGGGAGGGCACCAGAGGTTGTTGGTGCTTTGTTTTATCTAAGAAAGTTGGGATCTTTAGCTTAATCTATGTTGTACTCCGACGTTCGTTTATTGCTTTTTATGAAAAAATGGAATTTTTAAGTACGATTTTGTATGGATTTTGATTTATCGTGGTTTGGGTAATCCTGGTCGTTAGTCATGTGGATTTTGATATGGATTTTACTGTGTTCTTCATATAGAGATTGGACTTTTTAGCTATATTTCTGTATGAGTTCCACTTGGTAGTTGCTTCTTGGCCCTGGGAGGAAAACCAGACTTTCGCTTCCTTATAAATGTGGTTTATCTAAATTAGAAAAAAAATGAAGACTTGAGCTTGTGTATACCACTTCAACGGATCCGTATGAGTAGTTATTTATCGGTATCACTTATGGAGCACTGCTTTAATTTTTTCTCTATCAACCATATCCTTTGCACTAATTTGAGTGTTAAGAATTTTTTGGGTGACTTCATTTTTTTTCATTTTCCCCAGTTACAGATTAATTTCCTTTATTGTTAGGGTGTGATTGTTTTGTACTCTTTACCCTTAGCCTAAGAACTATTTCTTTATGAGAGGTGTCCATGACCTTTTCTTATGGTCAAGGATGTTTGATAGATCTACTGGTGCATTCCTCGTAAATTCTGTTTACTTTTTAAAATTGATGGTCAAAGATCTTGATAGATTTTTCAGTGGTTGTTATGTTTCTATTCTTTGTTCTAGCATTTTAAATTTAGGTAGCCTTTTCAATCATTCAACAGTCAAACCATGTCATTGTCATAATGTATATGCAATACTGAACACACCTATTTTGACAACATGTAAAACTATATTCTCTTACCTACCTCTTGGGACCACATAGTGTGAATCCTTGCCACTAAAACAATATTAGTTTCACTTTTGTCAAAAGTGGGAGTAGTAGGATATCCTTTTTCATGGTTCTTTTGCTGATTATGCCGACCCTGCATAGTTGGCTCAAGGATTGTTGTTTATCATTGTCTTCTTTTTTTGCTCTAAAGTACATTTTTTTTTTGTTCGGGGAGAGTTGAGTTTCAAGGACAGCTCAATATTCTTGTACCTTTTGTTTGGTGGAGGGAGTGATATGGTGTTAGCTAGTGGTAATTTATAGATCTTTGCAAGTCACATCACTTGCATGACAGTAAATTTTTTTTCAATTGAACTGAAGTCCATTCAGTAAATTGTAGTGTACTGATTTGCTCTCTGAGATGAAAGGTCATGAGTCAGTTGCTCTACTAATGTAATTGAAGTATAATGCACTGCATGTTATTAGTTTTTAATAAAACTTCACATCTATGATTCCATTTATAAGCTATACAGTGAAAATTTATGTTGATGCTTTTCTAGTATATAAGTAGAGTATCTTTTCCGACTTTCTTGGAAACACAGAAACATGAACTAAATAGGCAGACCCATTTTTAAGAAATTTCCCTTCTTGTCATTTTTTCGTTTGCCACTGGAGTCATGCCAGAAACAACAAGAGAACCAGTAACTTTCTTTTAATAAATCAAGGGCTGTTGGGAATGATTTTCCTGAGGTATATGGAACAGTTCCTTTGCAAATTTTGGGGGTATTGTGAAACAACTCATATGTACTATAGAATTGTTTTTGCTTAGTGATTTTACAAAATGCACATGTATGAGTGAAAATATATCTGGAAATTAAGTGAATTTTCAATCATCTTCAAGGAAAAAGTTTCTTACATGTGTTCTTTGTTGCTCTTTGGCCATTGGTTTAACATTTCCAATAAAATATTATGATTCATTTTGGAAGGTATCACTTATCATCTAGAAGGCACCTTAGGTCATTTTTAATTTTTCATCTATGGTAAAAGCAGCAAAGCATGAAATGATAGGGTTATAAAACAATGCTTAGAGTTGTCTTCTTCCTTTTCTCCCTTCCTCGTATCTTGATGACTCGTTGCAAACCAAACAGACAACTTAGACCCTTCTTTTAGTATTAAAAAAAAAAAAGTTAAGGGTCGATTTTTTTTTTCTGCTTCAATGGGGCTTACAAAGTCACAAATCCACCTCCCTATAGGTGTTCTTTTTATGTAGTGGGGCATGTTGCAGTAAGCTTCTCTCTATTCATTTCAATTTAATTACACCATTGATTAATTGCTCGCTTTCTTGTCCCTTTATTATGACCAGCACCACTAACTTGTGATCTTTTGTACAACTTTATAATCTATGTAATGTTTATTTCCAGAACTGAAAATTTATCAGTTTTAAATGGGTTTAAATATCTACAAGAATTTAGATTAAGCACCACCTATACTAAAATTAATATTTTCATTCACCATCAAACTCTGTGACATCTCTTCTATTTACAGTTTGTAAAGCTATATAAAGACATGCAAATATAATATAAATGACAAAAAAAATGGCAGTTACCAAGAAAAATACAAGTAAATGATGTTATTCCATTTTGCTACTCAAGCTGGTAGGTTGGACTAGTTTGGGCAAAACCAATCACGTTTTGCTTCACTAAATTGGTTTTGCTAGAGATTAACAAAACTTGGTTTCATCATTGACTAGGCAAAAGAAAACGGTAAAACGAAGGCTATAAATGGATTGTAGAAGGTCCCGCACTACGAGGGATTGAGACTTGGTGAATACCACATAAGATGGGCTGTAGGAAAGACTTACTTATGGAGGGCTTGGTTCTGAGCCTGAGTGAAAAGCCCATTTTAGGAATAAATAACCTGACCGTCTCGAGAGGGAGAGATAATTTATGATCGAAGACCATGGACTTGAGGTATGGGGTTAGTGCAAAGCGGAATATGAGTTCATTGATGGAATGTCAAAGTCAAATTGTGAAAGCAAAGTGGGCCCTTCAAACTTCAATGCATCATTTTCATTAATCTTATTCGAGTAGCACTCTTGCATCATATTCGATCTCTTCATCTAACTTCGCTCTTCAAGTGTGAAATGGCTTTGAGTTCTTCACTGGTCATCTTGATACCTTCTCCCTCTTGGAAATTGGCTAAAATAGGGGGGGGGGGGATTTTTCCATACTACTTATCTTTGCAATTTTCCGCTTTCTTTCCTTTTTATGGTACTATGTTACAACAGCAAGTAACCAAATAACAAGGGATGCTAATGCCTTTGTTTCATTTGCTCCATACTATGGTATGAGTTTTTTGTATACGAGTGACAACTCTCCATTGTCAATTCAGGGGTTTTGATCCAGGTCATATTCTATATTGGATTCAATAAATTTTTAATAGAGGGTTGAACATGAGGAATCAAAGAATTATAGATGGATGTACAAATTTATTGATGGGAGTATTTAACAACCAGCACAAGAGCTGATATAGATAAATAGAAAAACAAGTTCAGCCGCATGGTCAACACCGCGGGGCAATTTGAAAAGGAGTCTATCTTTCTTACAGTGCCTTTCATTCCTTGAGAAAGAATTTCTTCCGGGTTTCATTAGATTAAAAAACGTTGCTTCCTTGGTCGTGTGGAACATGGCTGAGCATTATGTCCTTGAGCATGAAGTACTGTGCTATCCCCCCCGCCTAAGGTTTTAGAGGTTGCCGAGTAGGGCACTTTCGAGGAACGGGTCATGGGTGGGTAGAAAGAAGAGAAGGAACCCGACTTTCCTCGATAAGGGTGGGATTGTTCATGTCGCTATAAGGTAAATCATGAGTTTTCGTTCAGGCAGCCGTTCTGGTAGATTCATCTCCAGTGTCTCCAGTTTCATCTCCAGTTCCTTATAATTCCTTGAATTATAAGGAATTCAAGGAGTGTCAATACATCGAAAAAAGAATATCAAATAAAATCATGAGTTAAGAAAATAAAGTAGACATCTTATTGAAGAAACTCAATGGACCTTCAAGTGTGTCATTTTGGCAATTTCATTTGGGAAAGAAAATTCAAGTCATTTGAGAGTATAAGTTGTTGTTTTGTTGTTCATAGCAAAATACCACGTAACAATCTAAATATTTTATGAGATTCAAGCACTAGGATATCCATTCTCTATTGAAAATAGACTTCTCTTATTTTCCTAGAGACCCATTATAGCATTTCTTCCAGTTAAGTCAAAACTTTTCAAGTTTAATCTTGATAAAATGCTTCTTGAAATTTGTAGAAATGAAGGAATGATAAAAAGGGGATGGTGCTTTTTTTTTATAATGTATATACAGTTAACTTGGTCATGTAAATTTATTCAGGTCGCAACTTTGAAATTTACCATGGCTTGGGATTGGTTCAAGTAGAAGGTGACTTTTTTTCCTCCTCTTGAGTTTCAACTGAGAATTCAGAATCTTTGTCGTAACTAATTTTTGTCAAGCATATCACATTTTAGCTTGCCTTCAAGCTGGACCTAAGCTTTATTCATGCTCAAGAAAACATTACTAATTAAACACACCTTTTAATTGTATATTTCACAACCTTTTAACTATTGTAGGTCGTCATGGAGCTGTTGCTAGGATCTTCACAGTTCCCAGTATTTTCTCACATAAAATCAGGTCTCAATATGACTGGATGATGAGCAAATGTCAGTTGTAGGATGGTTGATGTCCTGAACACTTGAGTAAAGCAGAGTCATATGATTGGAAAACCCTACTAAGTAAGATGTACCATGCGGATGGATTGAAAGAAAAAGTATGCTGTGATAACAAGCAAGAAAGATCGGTTCTCCTTGTTTGGAAGGTCTGTAGCTTTGGTATCTTGTTAAGAGCCAAGGAATTGATAGAAGTGTTTGATCTTGTAGTAGTTCACACCTTTAAATTACAAGATTATCACTAAATTCATGATTCTATACACATCTTATCAAGAGAAGCCCACTATTTTGAATCTTTTCAATATTTGATCAACTAATAATATTGTAGAATGTTTTAATGTTAGAAGTATTTCTTTCAAAGACAATTGTTTATTGCATGATTTATGCTATTGTACCCTTAGTAGTGACCAATGCAAGGTTTTAAATCTTGGTCATGGACCCTGTATCAATCAGGAATCGGGTTGATGTGATAGCAAGATGGTACCATATCGACACTTGTGATGACTGACATCTTGGAAATTCGTTGGGACACCATTTTTTTTCTATTGTTTTTAATGGTTGCTTAGAGATTTTCTTGGGTTGGTTTGTCATAATCGGGAAGTTTTTGAAGTCGGTGATTAGGTTTATAGTGTTGATATCAGTATTGGCACAGTGTTTCTTTAGGCTGTTTGCTTCACATGCAAGATGAGGACAGAGAGAAGGAAGAAAGAAAGAAAAGAGGTAGATCCAGTTTTTATTGCTGGTATATGGCTCTTCAAAGACCAATCAGATTAAAACCTACTGATTGCTTCGCCACCTCTTTTTTGTGGCCTTTTTTATTCCGAAAATCAAAAAAAAACTTGGTATCAATACCATAACCCCACTTATTACCTGAAAGATATTCCTTAATCCTATATTATGACATAATCAAACCTTAAAAGCCTTGAAACAGCAACTAAAAATAAAAAAGGTAAAAAAGAAAAAAATAAAAAAGGTGTCCCCATGAATTACCAGGTTGTCAGGCTGTCTCAACTGTTGGTGCGGGCATCGGACATCTTCGTCACCTCTTAGTTCGTATTGGTCATTACCAAATAGGGTGACCTGGGTTTTCATATATCGGGATTGTGGACCCTTGCTAGGACCCTATGTCAACAAGTCTGATATAGGATAATTGGGATAGATCAGTACAAACTGAGACTTCAACTCTTAGACAAATGCTTGAAGCTTTTCTCTTTTGTTTCTTTTAGGAGATAAAGTTGACAAGTGGTTGGGGGGTTATGCTTTAGATCCTATATTTTCAAGATATTAGTTGGTGTTAAATAAATAGGAAAGGGTTGGTTGCCAAGTTCTGTGGGAGATTTTGTTTCTTATTTTAAGGGTCTGTAAGTAAAATCTTAAAAGTCTGTAAAGACGTCTTCTAGGGTTGGAAGAAAGATCATTCTACGGGGTTTGTTTAGAAAGAAAACACCCTGCCAACAACAACAACAACAAAAGAAAAACTTTTAATTTCTCTTCTGTTATCTTTGATCTCTGCTGGTGTTATGTTTATTCTACATTCAGCTTTTGCTGACTTTCATCTGTATGTCAACTAAAGACTCTCTCGTCTGCCTTGAAGCCCATTAAAACCTTACTTCTATCCCTCTGCACCACAAAAGCACTAGGGGAAGTTTATTTGGCATTTTGCTTGCCTTTAGACTCAAAGATTGATCAATAATGTCCCACATGCAGGTTCAGGACAACAAGAAATCAATTAACCTAATCCTTTCCCTAGGTTGTCCCATGCGTTTATGCATCATTTATGTGTCTTTCATCAAAATATCTCTTGTACCCTTTTCCTTTTATAATGACTTTCAATTTAGTTGTTCTCCATGTCTTACAATAGGACTGAAGCAGAATTACATGCATGCTTATTGTTGCATATCTACAATTATATTGGTAAGGTTTCGTTGTCAAACCCCCCTGAAATGTTCAGCAGAATAGGGCTCACCACAAGTTTGGTTGCCGCAGAAGTGAGAGAAGAGAGTTATTTGGAGGGGACTATTTTATCTAATTGTTTGGCAACAAAAAGAAACTAAAGGGAAAGAAAAATAAGGAGAAAAGAAGGGCAAAATAACAAGAAGGCAAATTGATATTCATAAATCAACTATATCTTAACAACTTCATTATTTTTATCTTGCCTCTTATTGGCAACCAAACAGAGTCCTTTTTTACTTTTACATATTTCTCCTGCTGCACCTGCACCATCACTTGTCCGTCTTCCACATTTCTTACCTAAAATCATCCCCATCCCATCCAAGGCATCCTCTTCCCTTTAGCTGAGGCACAACTATACCGTATGAGAATTGCAGGGTGGAATTTGTGCTGGTAGAAGTTTGAAGAAGCACAACAATGTACTTTTATTCGATATCTTTCCTCACCATCAGGCATTCTGTAAAATATGCTTAAAATATAATGCTTACCTCTGTTTCAAAGCCTAATTTTTAGAAGTCTCAGGCTATAAGCAAGTGTTTGTTTTCTGTTTACCGTCCGGTCTATAATTTAAGAGGGAAATATGACATTGATGTTCTTGTTGTGATCTTTGGATTGCAGTCATTTGATTAAAATATTAAGGTCAATTATTGGTACCTTTGCTTTTTTTTTTTTATAATATGATAGTGGAATTAAAAAGTCTGTTTTATTTACATGCTATATTAATGAGCATGATAAATACTAAATGTATCAAACAAGCAGGAGTATTATGCTGCCAGCGAATGTCTCCTAGTAGGTGTATCATGCTTATATCTTATTTATTATTCATAAATTCTGTGTTATTATGTTTCATTACTGATTAAAGGAGAGAAGCTTTATTTGAGACCATTTCAACAGATCCATTGACTCGGATCACTTTTGCTTTAGGTTACAGACAAAATGTGAAGGACATTGTTCAAGGTGCTCTGTTTCCTGAAGCTGGTTTGGACAATGGGATAGGTTATGCAGGAGGAGCTGGTGGGCTGGTGGTCGTTCGAGAAATCAACTTATTCTCATATTGCGAATCCTGCCTGCTTCCATTTAGTGTTCAGTGCCATGTTGGTTATGTCCCATCAGGGCAACGAGTTGTTGGCCTAAGCAAGCTTTCTAGGGTTGCAGATGTCTTTGCTAAGAGGCTTCAAGACCCACAGAGGCTGTCTGATGATATCTGTGCAGCACTGCAGAACAGCATCAACCCGGCTGGTGTGGCTATTGCTCTTCAGTGCCGGCACATCCAGTTTCCAGAGGCTCTAAGTTGTAATCCCAACCCAAAGCATCCTTGCAAATCAGAAATGCAGGGCTGGGTTCGGGCATCTGTCTGTTCTAGTTCTGGAGTTCTTGAGGTTAACTCTTTCTGGACGGACTTCTTAGCTCTTCTGAAATTCAGAGGCATAAACTTAGAAGGGTGCAGTAAAAACTGCTTTCCTGTTCAGTCTTGGTGCCCGTCAAGGTCTTTGGAAGCACCCCTATGCAATGGGCATAGCACAAAAAATCCCAATAATGGTAAGGTTTCTTCCAAGCCAGGGCCTACTCATGCTTCCATGGTTGCTGCGGTAACCTCAATTCTCTACTCCCTTGGTGAAGACCCAATGAGGAAAGAACTCATTGGCACCCCTTACCGTTATGTGCAGTGGCTGATGAAGTTTAAGAGTTCTAACCTGGACTTGAAGATGAATGGTTTCAATCTTGGTAAATTGACATTGCATAAGAAGACAGGAGATGTTGTTAATAGCCAAAGTCAGATTCATTCTGTGTTGAATTTGCCTTTCTGCTCTCAGTGCGAGCATCATCTACTGCCATTCCATGGAGTGGTGCACATAGGCTACTTTGATGAGGAAGAAGGCAAAGGTATTGAGCGATCCATTTTTCAGTCAATGGTTCATTACTACGGCTGCAAACTCCAAGTGCAGGAGAGGCTCACGAGGCAGATAGCAGAGGCAGTTCATCATGTTTTCTGTAGGGGGGTGATGGTTGTTGTGGAAGCCAACCACATTTGTATGATATCAAGAGGGATCGAGAAGGGGGGAAGTAGCACGGCAACAATCGCTGTTATGGGTCAGTTTTCAACTGATCCAGCTGCTAAGGCATTGTTTCTTCAGACCATTTCAAACAATACTGCATCAGGCGGATGATCTTGCTTTGTTATATCTTCAGGTTTTAATCTGATTATGGTCAACATTTTTTCCTGCCCACATTTATATGGGCATGGCAGGCACAATTTCAGTGGTGATTTTCTCCAACTAGCTCGAATGATTATAATTTTGAATTTCCTCGATTTTTTTGTTCGATACACCTGAGCAGCAACCAGAAGTCTGTCATTCTAGGAGCAGGAGGGTGTGGCAAGGGGGAAACAGCATGAGGTTTGATATGCCCTGTTGTTACCAAAATCTATAAGGATGATGAAGATCTTTCAGTTTTTTCCCCTGATGTATTACTTTCTTAAAATGTAATGCATTCTTATCAAGTTAATGATTCCTTTTTACAAGAAAGCAAAATAAAAGGAGGGGTGATGCTTGTTTTATTATATTTAAGTTTGATCCGATATATTTACTCAGAAGTATCTTCTTGTTGATTTTGCTGCTGGACAATTTGGCCGAACTAAATACATATCAACAAGAATGTCTCTTTTAAAGGAGCTTGGTTTGCGCTCATAAATCAGTTCCTGAGCTCATAATCTAGGCAACAATCATACAGAAAATTTTCCAAAGAATCTCAGCAGAAAACCAGTCTGGAATTGTTGAGCTGAAGGAATAATGAAGGTTTTCTTGGAATCAGAAGTCCAAAACCTTCCGAGATCTCTACCGTGAAAGCTCTCAACTTCTAGGAGCAGTAAGTTTATCTTACAACTGATCCGGATTAAGTTGTTTTTCAAATCCTTATGCATTAGTCAATGGTGAACTCAATTAGATTCCGGTGGTGCAAATTGCTGCACTGAGAAAAGAAAATTCTATTGGTTTCAATATGATGTAAAGTGGCATTTTGATGTTAATAGCAAGAACTCTAGATGTAAGACTAGACTGAGAGAAGTTTGATTTGGAAAAAGATATCTAGAAACAAACTTCAATGATATTTCTTGTCATTAAATTGCTAGCGAGGATTATTTTCGAGAGTCGACATCAGTTTGATAGCAGGTCATGAAATCTGCTCAATCCTTGGAGCAGCCTTCGAGTTTTCTCCGACACTATATATTGATGGAAAAAGGTTTAGAGGAGGAAGATTCTCATAATGATATTTAAATCTGTTGCTGGAAATTGGACCCGGGGGCGGTCGTCGGTTGAGGAGGGGGAGCGGGCGGTCACGATCCCCAAAGCGGACAATACCTCGGTGAGGACGCGGTCGCTTTCCCTGCTCGGCTGGTGTGCGGGCTGTGCTGGTGACGGGGTGCAAATCCCGCATCAGATGGTGCTAGAAGGAGGGCCTGGCCCTCCGCCTATCCAACAAGGAGCCGACCCGGGCATAGGACCTTCCCGCTGGGGGGGCTGTGTTACGGGGGGTTCCCCGAATTTAGTCCCACATCGGCTAATCAGCGGAAAGGTCTGTGCCTTAAATGGGGGGCTCAATAACCTCTTCTCACCGAGGCGCCTTTTGAAGGGCAAACCCGTGAGGGGTGGAATGGGTGGTTCCACCCGGGGCGCCGTCAAAGCGCGGACCCCCGGGAGCGGTCACGATCCCCGATCCCCAAAGCGGACAATACCTCGGTGAGGACGCGGTCGCTTTCCCTGCTCGGCTGGTGTGCGGGCTGTGCTGGTGACGGGGTGCAAATCCCGCATCAGATGGCGCTAGAAGGAGGGCCTGGCCCTCCACCTATCCAGTAAGGAGCCGACCCGGGCACAGGACCTTCCCGCTGGGGGGGCTGTGTTACGGGGGGTTCCCCGAATTTAGTCCCACATCGGCTAATCAGCGGAAAGGTCTGTACCTTAAATGGGGGGCTCAATAACCTCTTCTCACCGAGGCGCCTTTTGAAGGGCAAACCCGTGAGGGGTGGAATGGGTGGTTCCACCCGGGGCGCCGTCAAAGCGCGGACCCCCGGGAGCGGTCACGATCCCTGATCCCCAAAGCGGACAATACCTCGGTGAGGACACGGTCGCTGTCCCTGCTCGGCTGGTGTGCGGGCTGTGCTGGTGACGGGGTGCAAATCCCGCATCAGATGGCGCTAGAAGGAGGGCCTGGCTCTCTGCCTATCCAGCAAGGAGCCGACCCGGGCACAGGACCTTCCCGCTGGGGAGGCTGCGTTACGGGGGGTTCCCCGAATTTAGTCCCACATCGGCTAATCAGCGGAAAGGTCTGTGCCTTAAATGGGGGGCTCAATAATCTCTTCTCACTGAAGCGCCTTTTGAAGGGCAAACCCGTGAGGGGTGGAATGGGTGGTTCCACCCGGGGCGCCGTCAAAGCGCGGACCCCCGGGAGCGGTCACGATCCCCGATCCCCAAAGCGGACAATACCTCGGTGAGGACGCGGTCGCTTTTCCTGCTCGGCTGGTGTGCGGGCTGTGCTGGTGACGGGGTGCAAATCCCGCATCAAAATCTTTTACCCAAATGAAGTACCCTAAAGACACTATCTCCTTACAAGGTTTGTGGAAGGCCAAATCAAAGATATTGCAGGCCATGCCATGCTTATTTTCTAGATACACTCTCAACACTTGCAATTATTTGAGTTCTAAATAAAAAAGCTGAGTTTCTCAATCTCTGTAGTTCTGCCACTCTCAAGAAGAATCCTAATTTATAGATTTCTGAGGTTGACTCGGAATATTACATCAAACAATTTTGCAAGACCTCTGATTCCTAGAAACTAAATGCATAGAATGGAAAAAGCAATATAGCTCCAGAAGGGATATAACTGAGCCAAGCTCGAGTCAGCCAGGCCTTGCTCAAGCCAATATCATAGCTCTATGTATTGAGCTTGAGCTTGGCATGGTGTTAGCTTGAAAATCAAATATCAAACCTCAAATTCAGTCCTTTCACTGTCAAGAACACGAGTGTCCACGAGCAGTAGTCTCCGATACATTTGCCTAACTCGCATTTTCTTTGCAGCATTTCAGCCATCCAATTGATAAGTCCTCACATATGGGTGGGTGCCAAGTCACTGTATTACCATTTCTCATAAATAACTGAACTCTGCAGCTAGATCATCCTTTAGCACCCAAAACTTGTTTTCAACCATAAGAAATATTTCATCTGCAGGCAATGATAATTTCCTATGGAGCATATATGATCATAGCTTTTGGATTAAGATTACTATTATGCAAAATATGCCAACATTAAGTAAATACATAATAATAGGCAAGTGTCATTAAGCATGTTTGAGTTATTATGGTTTTCATATGTCAGCAAATGATTAAGCTAGCACTGTAAGATACAAACATTTAGATGAGATAGTAATTAAATTCCCACAATTTTTGCAGCATGGTCATAGTTGCTAGACTGAGAAATAAATGCCTTTACAATGTGAATCCATTTTGGCAAGCTGCCATGTTAGACCTTCCCTTTTCCTTTCACATGATGACTTCACAGATAGCGTTGCTCTAAATTTCATAAATGTTGCAACGTGACCCACTGAAAAAGGGGAAGTACCTCGAGCTCACACAACAACAGTGCTCCTCGGAGAAAGGAAGAGGAGTCTTTTGGATCTGATGCTTCATTGAATTGTGAACCAAGGACAAAAGGAGATGGATTGGCAACCTAGATTGCTCCCTGGAATGAGTGGTTAAGCTTCCAAAGATGACTACTTTCAGAGCACCTCAGTTCCCCCACCACACCAAACTCATTCACTGACCCCACCCATATGTGGCCATTATTGTGTGAGTTTGGGCCTCATCAATACATGCTCTCTCTCTCTCTCTCTCACTCTCTCTGAGCCAAATCTTAAAATTGACCTACCTTTTCATGTGTCCTTTCCTAGTTTCCTTATGTACTAGGGTCACAACCATCTTACAGTCATGTGTGAGGCAAGGTATAGTGAATAGGCTTGAAGACAAGCAGCACACAGAATGATAGGAGATTTCATGGACCATGTGCCCATAGATATGTGATTATTTTGATATGGTGCATGAATGGAGAGGATTAGGTACATTATGGAATTTTCTCTTCATCGTACCGATGTGTATCGCATCCATACAAGATAATACCATACCATATTGGTGCAGAATCAAAAATCGAATACCATATGTTCATAGACAATGACAATCGATTATAAAAGAATCATAATTCGAAAACGATGTTCTAGAAGAGGCCAGCATGATGCCAATGGAAAATTATGCTGTAGAATTCTACCCATTGGATAGAGTCCAAGCAGGCTTGACAATGATGCTCCACATCTCATGCCTTGAGGATGGACTAGTGAAGCTTTAAACCCTAGTGGATGGCAAGGGGCATTGTGTTTGGTTTGTTAGGCCCAACCTCATTTCCCAATAAAAGAAACCAGCCTCCGGTTTCATCCAAGAACCAGCACGGCATGTGTTTGATCTATTTACTTAGCCCAAGAGCTGTAAAAGCCACATCTTTCATCTAATCTATCAGCTTGCGCTGGATGGTCCAAAACAACGAAATCTTCTCATTTTTTCAACTTCGCACACTGCCGCAGTCCAAACTGCGTCACCGTCCCAAAGGCAAGTGGACTTTCCAAGTGGCAGACCGACCGCAGTATAAAATTGAAGAGACAAATTAAAGTCCCCGCCGACCATCCCATAGATAGTTTTTGTTTCCATCCTTTTCTACATGGTTGCTGGTGATGGATATATATATATATGTTACATTCTATTAAGATTTCTTGTATTTAAAATGAAGCTAATAGTGAAGTTGACTAAATGGTATTTTATGTAGTTGAGCATACCGAATCTAAATATTAGAATTCTACAACAAATCTTCGTGATCCTTTGTTTAATATTCTATTTCCTGATTTTTATGGATGTATTTATACCTACATGATTTATTTTTTTCATTTTACTCAAAAAAAAATAGCAGATTGCTGGTGGTTGATGCATATGTTGCGTTCCATTGAGGCTTCTCATATTTACGAAGAAGTTGATAGTGTAGCTGACTGGATGGCATTTTATATAGTCGAGTATACCGAATCTAAATTTTAGTATTCTACGATGAATCTTTGTGATCCTTTATCTAATATTTTGTTTGCTGATAGTATGGATATATTTACACTCAAATAATTTTATTTATTTATTTTATTTGGAAAAATATAAAATTGTTTTCATCCCCTCGAACCTTCAATCAGACGGAATTTTTTTCCCCACCCCATATAGAAAAGGGTCAAGATTCTCTTCTAGAAAATGTATGCCAGGGGTTGCGTCGTCTAGCATCATTATTTTTTGAAATGATCGGTAGCACTCTCATTAGTTAATTTAAAAAAAAAAAGGAAAACGCTTTACTTAAATCATTTTCTAGTCTTCAAAGTTTGCTAAGAATCACACTCAACTCTAGCTGAAACTCTGAATTTTCCACCACATAGTAGATCTAAACCATGTACCTAAACCTTATATTAGAAAACAAGAAAAACATTCTGCAGTTGTATCTCCACTTGACTTGTTAGGTCCAATTCCTTTGACTTGTTAGGTCCAATTCCTTTGTTGACAAAATAACCTTCAGAATTCATCTGATGCATGATATTGGTGCCTTCCAAACACCTTTTCTTATAACTTTTTGGTAAGAATTTTTAAGCTTTATCACTAACTTACTGTAGCCACAGCTCACCACCTACTAATCCACCGAGAGCCCTTCAACCTAGAAGCCTTCCCTTCCCATAATATCCAGGTGGTGGGCCCATGGCAGACGCGCCATGGCTTGTCATCTATTGAAGCAGATCGATTCCTTGGGGCAGCTTCAGCCATGGTTTTAAACAACAATATGATGGAAGTTGATATAATATTTGCCCACTTGGTTTGGTCATTAAACAAAATTATTTTCCAAAAAAAAAAATTGTTGGGCTTGATCTCTGCATGCATGCAGAGTTAAAGAGCACAAACTGAGTTACTGCACTTCTTTTTGTCTCCTCATCATAGGGATGGAAAGTAAACCAACAAGGCAAGTTTATAAGTAGGAGAATCATAGAGGCGATGGTGAGTAAAAAATGGAGCCGATCAAGTTTCAGAATTTGTATTATATATATATATTGATGGATGAGGGAATAAAATAAAATAAAGTTTGGAGATCGTTTATTCTGCTAATCGGATCCAATATGAGAAATTTGAGGTGGTGAAAAAAATTACCGATTATTAACCTTCATATTTTGAGAATTTTAATTAAAAAAGGTTTCTTCTTTTAATTTATAACCATCAAATGAGGATTGGTTGGTTGGGTTGACTCCTAGTTACAAGCTACAACATAAACTTCAACAAACTAGGAGAAAATGGGAAAGACAGGAAAAGACATTTCATACAGTTTTATTTATACAACAATACCATTAGTTGAGATTGCCGGTATTTGAAGATAGCAAACTTAGGTTTTTAAATAGATTGTCATTTTAAAATAACATACTCCATTATAAGGTATTACTGGAAAATGCATTGCGGTGCCAACAATATCATAAATCTTGGAGCAACACTATTCTCTTTCTACAACATGGCAAGAGACTTTTCGTGTACATATTACCAAAATCTACAGCATTTGACAATGATTATTACAATATCGCACGATTACTATTTAATAATAATTATATATATATATATTTATTTATTTATTTTGAGATAGTTACCTATGGTTCTCTATTGTTACAGTTCAAAAACCTACAGCTAGCCCTAATATAAGGACAATTTCTTTATGAAAAATTCTCTATTCCTTTGAGCCAACCATGCATGCAATCACACTTGCCAAATCAGTGTGCCAACCGGCCATAAATCTCAACTCAACATATTTTGTTCTTTAACAAATATATTCTTCTTTGTTTGTGAAGACCAAAAACTAAAAGCATACATATATAAAAGGTAAGAAATGTAATGGTTGCTGCTAAATCTTCCTTCAAAGCATTGCTCCTCAAAGTGCTTTGCATGAGAATGATGGCTTTGCCTAAACCACGGGTTTAATATATCATCCATGGTTAATTTTATGCAGCATATATAGGACTCTGATCCCCAAATCATGATATGTTGACGCCAGGGATCTCTTTGCTCATCAGCCAACCTCATGAAGCTTTTGAAAGCCTAGGCTTCAAACAGTGCGTGTTTGGTAGGTGGATACTAAAATATGGGATGACCCTGGGGGCACATGAAGCCTTAATGCCACTATACCTTAGTTCAATGACACTCTTGTAGAAAGTATCATGAAACAGATTATTTAATGGAAGTATGCCTTGGTGAGTCTCGGTGCCTCGAGACCTAATATCATTGCTCATCAATTTTACATCGATGAAGGGATCGATCCAGCCTAGCTAGATTGCACAAGTGCGAAGCACATGTTATGCCTATGAGTACACAAGAGAATTAATCTATTGCGGAACATAGAGTGATGATTGTCCAAGTGGCATATAAGTAGGTGGACAAAGATCTATTCTAGAATATTAGCATGCCCAACTTGGTCCTAAATAGAGGACACAGTTTTAGAGTTGTTTAGGGTTCAAGATATTGCATAAAGATAACCATGTGAGTTGGTGTATTATCATGATCTCATACCATGTCGGTTCATAAACATGGATTACTAGAGATTGCAAGCAATACTTTTTATAATTAGCTTTCATAGGCATCAACTTGATTTAGAATAGAGTTTCCCTACTTTGTTGATTAGTTTAGCCCCCCTCTCTGGCCCAGCTGTCGAATACCGGCATCGATCATAGATTGCTAAACTATTCTCTACAAGGGAAGGATTAGCAAAGGCAATCTAAAATTATATGGAGTTTGCATAGAACTTCGAAAGATTGTTGGGTCGATCCATAACACTCGGATCTTAACCATGACCATCATTTGGGTAAAATCTAGGAGCAGAGACAGTCAATGTTAGACCACTTATGTAGCTATATGGCTCTTGACAGGCTTGAACCAAGTATTCTTTAGAGAATATGTCAAGCTCATGGAACTTTAAGTCTAACTAAGCAACATATGCGTTCTTGAGTACAGGCACACGCACACACAATTGGGCAGTTTAATGGCCTAGTGTAGGATTATTTGGAGAGGGGTAGATACCCAATTTGTGAGCTCATTAGCTTATGTAAAATTAAAGAAACTGTAAATATCCTTTACCAAAAAATATAAACAGCTCTTTCTTTCACCTGCATGTCCTTGTGGAATTAATTTGAAGGGAATAAGAAGTTATCATAGTACTGTAAAAGGGGCGGAATTATTTTGCGGGATAATGGAATTTTGAAGTTTGGTTGGAGGAATAAGTAGGAGGGGATAACAAGAGAGAATAGTGTATTCGATGATTTCATAATGATTTATTTGTTATCGCAAAGATAAAATTATCCTCCCATTTTTTGTGCGCATAAGGGTGGATAAAAAAAAAAAATAGAGGCTAATATGATACTTGGTTTATGATGTGTGAGGGAATAAGCCTATTCACCCCTCATGAAATGGACTCATCTTCCAACACTGCATTTGGTAATTAAGCTCACTTACAGGAGAACTTATCCCTTCTGATTACGATTTTATTCTTGTGATAAAATTTATATAATTACAAGAATCGGTGCATTAATTATTTTTTTTTGGGTAGATTATGGACATTATATACTTCGATAGTAGCTGCGGCATTATCGAATGAGGAATTAAGGGTTTACATGAATATAAAGCTCTCATCAGACAAGATTTTCTATGGCCTCTAAACCAGTTTGTGTCCCAGCCAATCCTACGATGCTTCACCAGTTCAATATTTGAATTTGATAGGTTGAGGACCATCGCCCAAGACCGGTGAATATTTTTTTCGTGTCGCTTATAGTTACCGCGAGTTAGCGTACCCCCGAAGTTCCTGCCGACAGTTTGGAGAGGGGGAGAGAGAGATTGGTCGTCGGAGATTCGCCAAGTCAGCGTAGGACTGAAGTCATCCGTAGGCTTTCACGTCCGTCTCCTCTTCATTCTTTTTGGTGGCCCATCGAGCCGTGTTCCGTGAAATAAATGAAGAAGTGCCATACTAGAAGCCAAACGTAGTGTCACTTAATTCTTAATCTAAGTGACTCAGGTGATTGTTTTAATTCCATGATTTGATAAGATGAGACTCAAGTCGTGGTGGTGGAAGTTTCAAAGAAATCAGGAGATAGTGAAAGATGATTTATGATTCTAGATGATTTAATGCTTAATCCATAAGGAGGTAGTGAAAGATGAGCCACCTTGGTCATGTTAGCGTCGGTGGTGGCTGTCGATTTCTTAAAATATCTTAGCATATTACATATATAGGGCAAGGTAATAGAAGTCAATATATAAGTGAGTGCTTAACATCAATTCACAGCGGGAGGCAAAGACTTCAGTTAAGATAGAAGTTATTGTTGGACTTTTAGTTAATTTATTATTATTATTATTATTCTCTCACTTTTAATTGTTTTAAATATTTTAATATTTTTTTTTTGAAACGTCTCGAAAAATAATGCCTTGAGTGGCGCCTTCAGGATTAATTATAATGTAAATCCAATTTCTCTCTTCTTCACTGATGCTCTGCCTTTCTAGAGTTTTTTTTCATAAATAGAGTTCTTTCACTCTTCAACTTTCAGTTATTTTTCTTTTTTTCTCTGACATTTAAAGTAGTCGGTCGGATCAAGCCTCTCTAGCAATTGTGCTCGTTAGAAAAGAATCAGATCGAGCTGTATTATTGTACCTGGAGACGAAATCGCCGTAAACCTATTTCTAGGGGCAAATCATGTTCTTCGAGTAGTGCATATCATATGTCTCGATGCAGACAAATTTTTTTCAATTTTTTAATTTTATACTACTAGATTATTTCTTTATAATACTTTTATAAAATACTAATATAGTAATTTCTAGATAATAATTTTTTAATAATTATTAGTTTAGAAGTATTTGTACAATACACATTACTGCAAACAATTTAATATGCCCATTACAACAACTAAAATCTAGATGATTTAAGTTTCCATATATCTTATCTTCAATTTAAAATATTGCTCACCATCATGCACCATCAAGAAGTTGTGAATGGCTGATTTGATATCCAAGTATTAAAGTTTTGTGTACTTTGATTCTACGTTGCAGTCAGCAACCACTACCTGATAAATGCATGACATAAAGAAGTGAGGAAGAAGTGAGTACGTGAATTTAGTGCGGGAGCTGCACACCTTCCTAGGGCTCCAGTTTCGAAGTATGAACTTCCCCTTGGTTTCCATCCTTCATTCATCTCACACAGGCAGCGGCCAAGGCGATGCCAATTCCCCTCCCACCGCCAGGCCAAGAAGGCATGTGCCCTGCCCCCCTTTTTCTGAGTTTTTTTTGGTACCAAGTGCCCTTCCTTCGCGTTTGTCACGGGGTGGCAGCTAAGTAACCATGCCACTGTGGAGAGAAAGTTGGTGCCTGTTCATGAGGGTGGCAGTGTGCTGCCATTACGCGGCAAAGCATGTGATTTCCAGTCCAATGGCCTGAGTAAATTTATTGCATTCCAGAAATTTGCATGAGAAGTTTCATCCATGGATACTTCGTCTCCTCCTCTCCTATCAAAGTATTGCTGCATCTAAAACGAATTCAAAATAGCAGAGAAACCAATGCAGCCTCAGCACATGAATCATATGAATCATTACCAAGTTACAGATGGAAACAATGGAGAGAAAAGTTATTAATCAGCATGCGTATTGTTTGGAATGAAGCGAGTCGCTTAACATACTTTGTGTTAAAATATAGTTATATGATTTAGTGGAATATATCTTATTGATGCAACTTTTTAGTTAGAAAGATAAAAAAATCGTCATTAGGTTTTTCTAGAGGATATCCCGAGGATGTTAATTAAAAGGAAGTAACTGATTAGAGTAATAATCTAGCCGGAGAGACATGGAAGCAAGCTAAGAGAATAACAAAAAATAAAAAAATTATAAAAATAGTATTCTAGCTAACTTTTCTTTTCTTTTCTTTTCTTTTTATTAATTAAATAATAAAATTAATTATAATATATCTATTTATATTAATGAGGTCCGTCTTTATAAAATTCAGATCCGATTCTTTTTTAATTGAAAAATATTATAGCTTCTCTAAATTAGCCATGATTAATAGAAATAATCATGAAAAGTTAAAGTTATTCTAAAGCTAAAGCGCGATTTCTATAATAACTTTATCTTTAGTTATTTTGCTTAATTCCTTCTAAATTATGAGTTATATGGTGCTAAAAGTCCGTTTGAATTGCCTTTCACGCCTACTAGGGGTGTCACTTCTTATGACCAAGGAGAATGATATCACCATCTAGCTGAAGTCCCTATCTTAACGTAGCTTGGGCTGGGAATGACCTACTTTATCTAAAACAAGGACACAAACAGACGATGTCATCACACATGAGAAAAGAATTCAAGTAAATTTTGTTTTGGAGGGATGTACCTATAAATTACACAGTTTTGTGAAATTTCACAACTTTGTCAAGTAAGATCCACCATTGGAATAGTAAAGTAATTGTTAAATTCTTCATGCATTAGAAAGGCCATCACTAGCGATTAGAAACTTGCACGTAACAATATGCAATTTAGAACCTTTTTGGAGCAAGGCAGTTAACGAATTACTGGCTTAGTTGTTCTACCGGTTAAACCTCACGGTGCACAAACTTTCAACTCATTTAGTTCGCAGGAAGAATTTTTTTCACTAAAATATTTTTTCTGAAAAACTGATTCCTGAAAATATGATGCTCGAGAAAATAGTTTTGACATAGTTGGTTGATCATAGAAAAGTGATATATTCCAAAGTTGCTTATGTTTTTGTTGGGCATCTATTTTTTGGAAAAGTTACGTAAAATATCTATTATACCCTTAATAAAAGAAAAGACTTTATCCATGAATTTCGATGGCTTAAGAGTAATTTTAGAAAAAGAAAAAGATTCCAATTCCTAACTGATGGAAAAATAGTTTTTTCATGTTTTTCATGAAATGTGAAAATCTTATTTTTATAGAAATGCTTCTTTCTCATTTTTTTTCTTTAAAAGCTCCAATCAAACAAGAGGACTTTTTTTATTTTTCTAGTAACCATACTTTCTTTTTCTTATTTCTGCAAACCAAATGAATTTTTTATTCAAAACTACTTTTTAACCTTTCCCACTGTATTTTGTCAAAACTACCAAAATATTCCATCTCCTCAGCCAAATATTTGGACAATGATAAGGTAGATCAAATTAAGTATATAAAACTACTGATATGTTCATCTCATTCCCTAGTTAGATAATATGATATGACAGCCATATAGAAGTAAAAAAAAAAAAAAAAAAAAACCTTTTGAAAGTAAGAATTGATTATATCATATATAAAAGTTGTCATGTGATTAGATTAGATTTGCCTCGCCAAGAGCGATGAGCGCAACTAAAATTGAGCAGTGGTCATTGGAAGCAAATCATGAGGTCCCTACCATGAGTTATTCTGTCCTTAGATGCCACAATTAGAAATTGGTGCCAGTGAGATTTGTGAACAAGTTATCCTAGATATTGATGCAAGATAACAAAAGTCGTTGATGTCGACGTCAACCTTCAAGAACGATCTATGCAATTTGACAGTGGAAATTGTGCCCCGCAAAAAATCATAAATCATTATATCATAATAATGCAACTAGCGAAGTAAGTTCAATGATGCAATCAAAATATAAGTTAGCCAAGTGCAAATGTTATCATTTGCAGATTAATACTATATATTAATACTTTTATATTTCAATAGTGTAGATTATTTTTCATGGACAATCTAACACTTTAACCTACATGTAACATATAAAAATACTACTTTTTGCTACTTTTTGATTGTATATCCGTCATTGTTACCGGTAGTAGATATTATTTTGGTTATTCGTTGGATAGATCTTGGGTACTCATACAAAATCAAAAAATCAAGAAATTCAAATAATATATTCCAACTAGCTACTTTGGACGAGGTCCTGAGTTGTTGCAAATGATATCAAAGCGGACTCAATTTATAGCCTATGTGGACTAGAAAATATTACAGCATGGATCCATTAAGGTTGACTATGGTCCGATCGTGGTGCTTGTGATTAGATTTAAATTCTTAATTCGATAAGGATGTCAGAAGTTAATGTGGAAGTATGTGAAAACTCATATAAGTGTGTGTTTAGTCCAACATTGGTTATTTGCTGAGTACATATTGGGTACTTATACATCAAGAAACCTAAATAATACTTGTTGGCTAGTTTTTTTGGGTGAGGTTTTGTACTACTCTTGATAGAGGGAAAAATGGATCGTCCAGCCCACAACTAAAAGGCCGCCCAGTTTTGGCCCAGCAAACGCCAACGACAATTAGCTAAATCTTCGCTTCGGCGCAAGGTCAGCTCGTCTTTGGAACTCCTCCAAAGGCTTCACTAACTTTGGATATTCGTCGACTCCCCCAACTAAGCTCGGAGCATATTCGCCAGCTTCCTCGACCAAGCTCGGGGAGCTCCACCGAGCACGCTTCGGAATCTGGGAAGCCAGACTACTTTCAGTACCCGCCAAGCCGACCTCGTCAAACGCATGACGCGACTACTTAACGAACTCGGCCTCGCCAACGACCACACTCATGTGCAGGCCTACGCTCACCTACGTGGCTGTGCTTCACCACACTACCATGTCATGTCTCCATAACCGGCTAACAGCAATCAGACGACACCTTGACTACTCCGGCCATGCCCTGCCGTGACTGTCAACACCCCACCGTTCTCAAGAACGGGCTGTACCGTATGTCACCAGCCAGCCTGAGCTGCGCGCCTCTCATTATGAGGGCCGACAGTACCTCCGTCATCTAGGTCCCTCCACCGAGGCTATAAATAGCTCGTTCAGGTAATTTCAAAGGGACTTTTGGCTGGACCAACTTTACCCCACTCTAACTTGATCGTCGGAGGGTCCTCACCGGAAACACCGGTGAGGCCTTGTGCAGGTCCGCGGCCGTAGCGCAGGAGGTGGCTCCCGTCTTTCCCTCTCCACCACCGGTAGCTCCATCGGCTCCACCGGCGTGGCCACCGTCGAGCCAAATTTGAACCACGACAACTCCATTCATTATTTTTTTAGTATCAATGGTGAAGACCTCTATATAGACTTGATAAGAGATTAAGATCTACCAATGTATGGAGATATAATTGTTATTTGAAAAAAAAAGAAAAGAAAGCCTACTCATGCGAAAACAGGAGGAGCCGAAACGGCTAGCGGACTTAAGATGTGAAAACAAGATGGCTGTTAGTGTTTACGCGCCTAAGGTGTAATCATAATTACATTCTTTACGTATTGCTTCTACCAACCAAACAACAAATAGCACTTTTGGAATATTTTGTTGCCACGCCATCCAAATGTAGTACTTCTCCGCTGTTCGATCCGTTAAACCCAATCAAACCCCCGTTTTCTGCTCTTATTATTATGGTGAATAACTAAAGGCTACCACCGTCCTCTGCCTTCCATGCTTCCGAGGTAACCATCCAATCAATTGTATACAAACAAGCTGCTGACACTAGTATAATCACCTCCGGTGCACGTTACGAAAACTCTCGCCAAGCTTTCCAAACACAGGAACCTACCACGGCTTAGACCCATTTATCAATCCCTTGTTTCCACATTCCAAACACTTAAAGAAAGAAAAAAAAAACCCAGACTCCATTTTCTAGATTATAAGCTATTGGCTTCACCTCAGCAGCGATAGTCTGATAGTAAAAAGAGAGACGGCAAGTAAAGAAAGAGAGCTCGGATGATGGATCTAACACAAATGCAAAGAATAAGGTAAGCACAAAAAAAAGAGAGGAAGGAAGTGGCTTCCAACCAACGCCAACCTCACCATGGTCCCCACCTTCCTCTCTCTCTCTCTCTCTCTCTTTCTCTCTGTCTCCTTCCTTTATATGCATCCTTCTCCTCTCTCCACTCCCTCCACCTCCTGCTCCTCCCCTCACCACCACCACCGCCACCACCAAAGAGGTCCAAAGCCTTCCCGGGATCGGGTCATCGGCCCCAGTAAAGAGGTATCATGGCTCTTCTGACGGACACGAGCAAGACCACCAAGCTAGAACGGTATAACAGCTATCTCCGGCGAGTTAACAGCACGAAGCTCCTCGCCGCCTCCTGGAACTTCCTCTTCCGCGCCACCCTCCTGACCGCCATCGTCCTCATTCTCCTCTTCACCCTCCACTACCCTCCCCTCCTCGCAGGCCACCACCTCTCCGCCGCCTCCGCCCACTCCCACCGCAGCCTCCTCTCCTCCTCCTACGGCGGCTCCGCCTGGGAGCGCGACGTCCGGCGCTCCGCCACCCCACGCCGCCACGGCGGAATGACCGTCCTCGTCACCGGAGCCGCTGGCTTCGTCGGCACCCACTGCTCCCTTGCCCTCAAGAAGCGCGGCGACGGCGTCCTCGGCCTCGACAACTTTAACTCCTACTATGACCCCTCCCTCAAACGCTCCCGCCAAAATCTCCTCTCCCGCCGCGGCATCCTCGTCCTCGATGCCGACATCAACGACTCCAATCTCCTCATTAAACTGTTCGACGTCGTCCCCTTCTCCCACGTCCTCCATCTCGCCGCCCAGGCCGGCGTCCGCTACGCCATGCGTAATCCCCAATCCTACGTCGCCTCCAATGTCGCCGGCCTCGTCTCCCTCTTCGAGGTCGCATCCAAGCACGCCGACCCCCAACCCGCTATCGTCTGGGCCTCCTCCTCCTCCGTCTACGGCCTCAACACCGCCGTCCCCTTCTCCGAGCTCCACCGCACCGACCACCCCGCCTCCCTCTACGCCGCCACCAAGAAGGCGGGCGAGGCCATCGCCCACACCTACAACCACATCTACGGCCTCTCCATCACCGGCCTCCGCTTCTTCACCGTCTACGGGCCCTGGGGCCGCCCCGACATGGCTTACTTCTTCTTCACCAAATCCATCCTCTCCGGCGATGCCATTACCCTCTTCAAGACCCGCGACGGTGCCGACGTCCAGCGCGACTTCACCTACATCGACGACGTCGTCAAGGGCTGCCTCGGAGCGCTCGACACCGCCCAGAAGAGCACCGGCAGCAGGGGCGGAAAGAAGCACGGCCCCGCGCAGCTCAGGGTCTACAATCTCGGCAACACGTCGCCGGTGTCGGTGGGGAAGATGGTTGCTATCTTGGAAGAGTTGTTGGGGAAGAAGGCGAAGAAGAACGTCGTGACGATGCCGAGGAACGGCGACGTGCCGTACACCCATGCGAACGTTAGCTTGGCGGAGAAGGATTTCGGATACCGGCCAACGACCGACCTCGCCACCGGGCTCCGGCGGTTCGTGAAATGGTACGTGGAATACAACGGGGTGGCGGTTTCCCGTGCTAAGGGAAAGGGGAAGGGTGGCGTCCGCGAGGAGCGGAGGGGAGTGGATACAGCGGGGGTTGCATCGGCGTAGGATTCGACGGGTGTCGGTGGGCGACGCATGGACTTTGTAAGCGGGTACTATGATGCGTTTTATTAGGATCAAAGATTGTAATAAAGATGGCGATAGAAGGGAAAGCAGAAAAAGGCTGAATTAGAGGTCCTGGGATTGCAGAAGGATGACATCTCGGATCCTCTCTTTTTAGTTTTATTTCTTAAAAGTATTCTTGGTTAGTTTTCCAACGATCTGTGCAACTTTGTGGATTCTGTTTGTCAAAGGGAAAAAAAGAAAAAATGAAAAGGTTTTACTGTTGGATGTAAATCCATACAGTTTTAGTTTACGTGCATATTGGTCTCTTCTTATTCTACTTCTCTGTGATGTGATCCCCTGCTCCCTCTCTTTTTTACATCTCATTAATCAACTCAATTGGTAATTTATCAGTTAATTGGTTGGTTATCATTAGCTTTTGGTACTGGAGGTGGTGGTGGCAGTGGGAGTGGCTTTGAGAGAGATGTCCAGGATCTTTGTTCCCACTTCCATGTTACCTTCTCTGTTGCCGGAGTTGTATTGGCTCACCACTGAGAGCGGAAAACTTCAAATAAATAAATAAATAAATAAACAGAACATAAAGCTCTAAAAGCGATGCAACCACCAAGGGCGGAGCACTCACGGGATACCTCCGGCCATCCGTTGCCGGAACCCGGCGGCCCGCCGGCTAGATCCCCAGCCCTCCGTCTATCAGTCGCCGGAACTCAGCGAGTCGCTGCTTGGAACCAACCGGCAGCCATTGGTGTAGAAAGACCCCCGGTGGCGAAGCTGGCCTTCCTTCCATTTGAAGACGCCGTCGACGTTGATCCCGGAGGTGGCGGATCTCGTTGTAGTTCTTGAGGACCTCGGTGGGAGAGTGGTGGATTCGGTCGAGGGGTCGTCGGAGATGACGCAGTCGAGGAGGGGAACGAGGGCATGGAAGTGGTGGGGCCCGGGGGATGACGCCCCAGAATTTGGTAATGGAAGTCTGATGGTGCCTCGGATCTGAAGCATGTCTCTGAAAGTATGGTTGGTATCGGTCAAACTTCTGGTATGACTGTGGTTTTGTGTGACCGGTGAGCCGGAGATTTGAAGATATATTTTTTTTTTTTTTTTTGGACTAGTATGTCAAAAGATGAGGCTGGGCTTAGCTTTGGTCTCTTGGCTGAATGGCGAAATTATATATACAACACTAGCAGAGCAGAGGTAGTACAGCTGATGATTGGCTAATTTCGGACACTGAAAAGATCGAATTTTAAATAGACTTGGCCTGAGGCCCGATGATGGGGACATCAGCTAGGTCCCCATCTTATTTGCATATTTGTTTATTTTATTTCTAGGTTTATTTGCATTTAGGAGTTTATTTGTGGTTTATTTTATTTCTGGACTCATTTGCATTTTAGGGCTTATTTGTGGGTTTTATTTTGTGTAAGGGGTTTTATTTTAATTGTTCTTATGGGGCCCTAGTTATAGGGAACTTTATGTTGATTAGGGTTAATGAAGAATTAAGAAATTTTCTCCCCACCTATTCTCCTCCTCTCTTCTTCTCTTCTCCCTCTTCTCCTCCTCCTCCTCTTTCTCTTCTCCCTCTACTTCTGTTCTGATTTAAAATCCCACTGAAGTTTTCCTCCAGAATTGGTGCGGCATCAACTTGGTATCAGAGCCAGGCTGGTTTTGCCCCTGCTGCCAAAGCCCCGATCCAACAACAGCCTTCCTTTTCCATTGGTTTTCACGGTGCTTCAAGGAGAACAGGGCCTTTTCCTCTGTTAGTTCTGATCAAAAAAAAAAAAAAAGGATCTGTCGATCTCTCAGTTCTTACAAGAAGGAACAGAGGGGAACAAGCCCTGGTTCACCGGGCTGATCTTTCTTCTTTCCCTCTGTCAGATTCAAAAAAAAAAAAAAAACTTTCTGTAGCCGAGAGAGAAGACAGAACAACAGTCCCTATGCCGGATTCTCCCTGCCCGTCGTCGCACTTGATCCTGCCGCCGCCATCAGTCGTCGCCGTTTCCCCCACCACCGGCAACCACTGTCAGCCGGTGTATGGCCGAGCGTCGCCGGATCCCCGGACTCCTGTGGGCGCACGAGCTCTATGCCGTACCTCGACCACGGACACCGGAGCGTGTCGAAGGGCCACGAGTGACTCCTGCTGCCGGAAAGAGGAAGGGCGTCGCCGATCTATTTTCAACCTTGTCCCTCGGCACTGTCGACGCACCCGCCGACCACCGCGCACAAGGGAATCCCGGCCGCCACCACGACCAGCCGCCGCCTGTCGCCGCCGACAACGGGGCCACGGCTGCGATCTCCGTCGCCGTTCTGCTCGGCCGCTCCGCAACCACCGCCGAAGCGACCGGAACGCCCTCCCGAATCGATCGGGATATCCGCAGTCGTCCGAGATCATCTTCTTCGTCATCCGAGCCCGCGCCGCGCCGCTACGTTGTCCGGACCAGCTGCGACGCCACCGATCGAGGTGCCTCTTCCCCGCGGCCAACCACAGCGCCGCCCGAACCAGCCGCGACGCCGTTGGGCAGCCGGCAGACCACCCGAGCTCCGCCCGCTTCCTCCGAGCGTCGTCGTCTCCCTCCCCACCGAGCCGCGCCACCATGCCAATTCCGTCACACGCCACCGCCGCTACGCCCACCTCCGTTTGCCGCTGCACCAGACCGCCGCCTCCACCTTCTCCTTTCCCCTCCCCCCCCCCCCCCCCTTTGTTTCATTTCCCCTTGTTTCATTTCACCCCCTTTTCTCTCAAGCTGACTCCACCCGTGGACCGTCAGCAGGCCCACAACCCCTCTTCAAGCCCACGGCCCGCATGCCTTTCTGAACCCCACACCCACAAGGCCGCCAGCCCTTTGAGCCCAAGCCCAATCGGCTGCAGGTCCTCTTTCAGACCCGATCCAGGACCTCTTTTCAGCCCAGTACAGAAGTCCGAGAGCCCTTATGCTACAGATCCAGGCCCATCGCTCCAGTTAGCTCCACCCGGCGCCAGTTTCGTGTTCGAGAATCTACAACGGACGCTTCCGGTCGACTGCATCCGCCACAGGTAACAGGTTCTCCTTTCTTCTGGACTTGTTTATCTAATTATGTTCTAGTTCTCTTGCATGACAGTCCTATTTTGAAACTTATTTTCTTGTCGACCGGAAAACCTAGAACATTTACCACCACACCCATCCTACCCACCATTTAAATCTAAATATTAAATTAGCACGCCTTAGCGACAGGATAGTTCTCAACAGCCATAGATCAGATTACTTTCGGACTTTGAATGACCGTAAAACGTGTTTGCAACCTAATTTCTTATAGTGACTAATTTTCTACTTTAATTCTGAAATAACCAAAGTACAAATTAGTAACATTTAATTTTAAGTTACTTTTGTGAAAATTTGCTGATTTCCGAATTCATAATAGATTGCATTAGTAGGTTGTCTTGCATTGTATTTGGTAGATTAGGGTTCAATAGTAGCATTGCATATCATATCACCAACTAGAGTAGTCCCTGCATGCCAACCCGTAGTGGTAGAGAGTACCTCCTCACTGATTCTCAGACCTCTTCACCCACCATGGACCCCAGAGTTCTACAAGATATTTTGGAACAATTAGCTGCATTACGAGCTGATCAAGACGAATTCAAACGAGAGATCCGTGCTCTAGTGCAACATCCTAGGAATCCTGAACCGTCAACCCCAATCGCAGCTTACCCTGAGCTTGGTTTGGCTACACCACCGGTAGCTTTTCCCCATCCTCCTAGGAACCAACTTCCTCCTGATCACCAGCGCGATCTTGACGAGCGACTACTTCGTACCGTACGAGTAGATGCCCCCACATTTGCTGGTCAATTAGAGCCGAGCGTGTACCTTGATTGGAGAGCAGCCATGGATAATTATTTTGAGTGGTATGATATGACTGATGATAGAAAAGTACGGTTTGCCAAAATGAAGCTTATTAGGCAAGCTCACTGGTACTGGCATAACGTTGAACATCGGCGTGAGACCCAGAGGCTTCCACGTATCACCACCTGGGAGGATATGAAAGAAAAACTGAATGAGAAGTATCTGCCATTCTCTTACCGACAACGCCTTATGGATAGGTGGCAGAAACTAACTCAAGGAACTTTAACTGTTGCCGATTACATTGCACGATTTGAGGAGTTTCACATGAGGTGCGGTGTAATCGAAGAGGAGACTGTTACTCTTTCTAGATTTCGGGCAGGACTCCGCGAGGAGATCCAGAAAGAATTGATCCTCCGAGAGATTACCACCCTTGGCCAGGCGTACCAGTTGGCTCAAGATGTGGATAGTTTTTTACGAGTCCCTGTAGTGAGACGTACCGACTCTCGATTCTTACCCCCAGGAGCCCGACCTAATCAAAGCTATCTCCCGCAACCCAGACCACTCTCCAACAATCCTACCCAGCCCGGTTCTAGCCAAACGCCGACTAAGACGTTCCCGATGCCTGCGCAAAGTACGTCAACTGATAAAGGAAAAGGCATATTAGGGCCCAACCCGCCCTCACAAAACCAAACCCAGTGTTTCAGGTGCCAAAAGTTTGGCCATATCGCGTCCCAATGTAATGCCAAGACTTATTTAATGACTGAACTGGAAGCAGGAACCCAGGAGACTGAATGTGTCGAAGAAGTCTATGAACCAAACATCAAGGATTTTGTAGAAGACTTTGGAGACGACTAGACCGGGTTAGAGTTTGCCCAGCCTACATCCAAATATGAGCCCACTGATCGGAATGACCAAAACCCTAGGCTTCAGGTGGTTAGGTGTACGCTAGCCCAAACAAAGACCGAACAAGACTGGCGTAGAACCTCCCTATTTTACACACTTATTAAGATCAATGGTAAAACATGCAAAATCTTATTTGATAGCGGGAGTTGCATCAACGCCATTGCATCTGGAGTTGTTTCTTGCCTTGGCCTGAACTCTACCCCTCATCCTAATCCATATAAAGTAGCCTGGGTAGATAAGACGTCCATTTCGGTATCGGAAAGATGCCTTGTCCCGATTCAATTCCTATCTTATAAAGACGAGATTTGGTGCGACTGCCTTCCGATGGACGTAGGTCAAGTCATTCTAGGAAGACCTTGGTTATACGATAGGGACGTCACACTTCATGGTCGGTCAAATTCGTGTAGTTTTATGTTCCAGGGTCGGAAAATTATACTGAATTCATTGCCTCCTAGAGAGCCCGACCCTGAGAAGAAGGGTGCTACACCATGAAAAGACGAGTCACTTCACATCATTACTTCGAAAGAGGTAATGAAAGATATCAAAAGCCACTCACCTGTGTTCGCCCTTGTGGCTAGAGTTGTCAATATGGAGAAAAACACCGAGCATCCGACCGCCGTAGTTCCCCTATTGGAAGAGTTTCATTCTGTTTTCCCAAATGATCTTTCAGCTGCACTTCCACCGATGCGTGATATCCAGCACGTAATTGATCTCATTCCTGGAGCGTCATTGCCAAATCTTCCCCATCATAGACTCAACCCAAACGAGCATACTGAACTGAAACGTCAAGTTGACGAATTCTTCACTCGAGGGTATATTCGTGAGAGTCTGAGTCCCTGTGCTGTACCTGCACTCCTCACTCCCAAGAAAGATGGCTCTTGGAGGATGTGCGTCGATAGCCGTGCTATCAATAAAATCACGGTTAAGTATCGTTTTCCCATTCCGAGGCTGGACGACCTTTTAGACTATATGTCTGGTGCTACAGTTTTTTCCAAGATCGACCTAAAGAGTGGGTACCACCAGATTCGGATTCATCCTGGGGATGAATGGAAAACCGCATTCAAAACCAAAGATGGACTCTACGAATGGTTAGTAATGCCTTTCGGGTTAACAAATGCTCCAAGTACTTTTATGAGGGTGATGACACAGATCTTTCGACCTTTCTTGAATAAGTTTGTCGTTGTATATTTTGATGACATCCTCATCTATAGTCAAACTCAAGAGCTCCATCTCTCACATTTAAGGCAAGTTTGTGAAGTCCTGCGGAACGAAAGCTTCTTTGCAAATCCTAAGAAGTGTGCCTTCCTGACTGATCACGTCACTTTCTTAGGGTTCATAGTGTCTTCCAAGGGTGTCTCCGCTGATCCAGAAAAAGTAAGCGCGATAGTCGAATGGCCTGAGCCCAAGACCCTAGCAGAAGTACGTAGTTTTCATGGTTTGGCTACTTTCTATCGTCGCTTCATTAGAAATTTTAGTTCGATAATGTCTCCCATTACAGATTGCATGAAGAAAGGAGACTTTATCTGGACTAAGTCGGCATCCCAAGCATTTAAAGATATTAAGCATAGGATGACCGAAGCACCTGTCTTGCGCCTCCCCGATTTCACTAAAGTATTCGAGGTCGCATGTGATGCCTCTGGCGTTGGCATAGGTGGCGTGTTAAGCCAAGAAGGTCACCCTGTCGCGTTCTTTAGCGAAAAGTTAAGTGACGACAGGTTGCTTTATTCCACCTATGATAAGGAATTCTATGCGGTAGTGCAAACTTTGCGACATTGGCGACACTATTTGCTACCGCAAGAATTTGTCCTGTATTCAGACTGTGAGGCCCAATAGTCCCACATCGGAAAGACTCGTTCTAGAGCCTGGGCATATGAGGCGGGTGTCTCCTAATCCTGCAGACGCATTTTGGGTGGAAAACAAAATCGGGGAGGGGTGAAGGACGCTTGCGTGAAGCCCCAGAACCGGACAATATCTGGCAGGGGAGCCCCGTGTTCCCCCCTCATGTGGCCCCCACGTGGGCACTAGATGCCTCACGTGCCTCGCAGAGGCGGGGGCGTGACATTTGGTATCAGAGCCGAGGACGGTTCTTGTCCGATGGTGGGAAGGGTGTGAGGCCCAATAGTCCCACATCGGAAAGACTCGTTTTAGAGCCTGGGCATATGAGGCGGGTGTCTCCTAATCCTGCAGACGCGTTTTGGGTGGAAAACAAAATCGGGGAGGGGTGAAGGACGCTTGCGTGAAGCCCCAGAACCGGACAATATCTGGCAGAGGAGCCCCGTGTTTCCCCCTCATGTGGCCCCCACGTGGGCACTAGGTGCCTCACGTGCCTCGCAGAGGCGGGGGCGTGACATTTGTGAGGCCCAATAGTCCCACATCGGAAAGACTCGTTCCAGAGCCTGGGCATATGAGGCGGGTGTCTCCTAATCCTGCAGACGCGTTTTGGGTGGAAAACAAAACCGGAGAGGGGTGAAGGACGCTTGCGTGAAGCCCCGGAACCGGACAATATCTAGCAGGGGAGCCCCGCGGTCCCCCCTCATGTGGCCCCCACGTGGGCACTAGGTGCCTCACGTGCCTCGCGCAGGCGGGGGCGTGACATTTGGTATCAGAGCCGAGGACGGCTCTTCTCCGATGGTGGGAAGGGTGTGAGGCCCAATAGTCCCACATCGGAAAGACTCGTTCCAGAGCCTGGGCATATGAGGCGGGTGTCTCCTAATCCTGCAGACGCGTTTTGGGTGGAAAACAAAACCGGGGAGGGGTGAAGGACGCTTGCGTGAAGCCCCGGAACCGGACAATATCTGGCAGGGGAGCCCCGCGGTCCCCCCTCATGTGGCCCCCACGTGGGCACTAGGTGCCTCACGTGCCTCGCGCAGGCGGGGGCGTGACACAGACCATGAGGCTTTAAAGTATCTCAATTCTCAAAAGAAACTAAACCTTCGACACGGCCGATGGATTGAGTTTCTGCAAGCCTATACTTTTGTGCTGAAACATAAGGCTGGAGTTGAGAACAAGGCTGCTGATGCGCTCAGTCGACGGATCTTCCTCCTATCCATGATGAGCACTGAAGTAATTGATTTTGAAAGGATCAGGGAACAATATACCACCTGTCCCGATTTTAGTGATGTATACCTGACCTTACGAGATGGTGTAGAGAGAGAGCACGATGATTTCTTTTTACAAGATGATTATCTTTTTCGCTCCGACCGATTGTGTATTTCTCGAACTTCTTTGAGAGATTTTCTAGTATGGGAAGTACACGCTGGAGGATTGTCTGGGCATTTCGGGAGAGACAAAACCATTGAAATGGTGGAAAGACGTTTCTTCTGGCCGAGTCTCAAGAGAGACGTGGCCAAAATCGTCGCTCAGTGCCGCACATGTCAACTAGCCAAACAACGTAAACAGAACACTGGGCTTTACACTCCACTACCTGTTCCTGATTGTCCGTGGCAAGATGTTAGCATGGATTTTGTGTTAGGGCTTCCACGTACCTCGACCAAACACGATTCCATTTTTGTAGTAGTGGATCGGTTCTCTAAAATGGCTCATTTTCTCCCATGTTCTAAGACTTCTGATGCTTCTAGGATTGCGAAACTCTATTTTGACGAAGTCGTTAGACTCCATGGTCTCCCAAAATCTATTGTGTCCGATAGGGATGTTAAATTTATGAGCTATTTTTGGAAAACTCTTTGGCACATGATGGGTACCAAATTAAAATTTTCCTCTGCCTATCATCCCCAAACTGATGGCCAGACCGAAGTTGTCAACCGAAGTCTAGGAAATCTTCTCAGATGTCTGGTAGGTGAGCATGCTAGGACTTGGGATCTCGTGTTACCAACTGCCGAGTTTGCATATAATAGTTCGGTTAATAGGACCTTAGGCATGAGTCCTTTTGAAGTGGTGAATGGATATAAACCTTGGCAACCCATAGACTTGATTCCCATGTCTCATCAACATAGAGTCTCTGAGTCTGCACAATCATTTGCTTCACACCTGCATTCATTGCATCAGGAGATCAGCAAACAAATTCACTCTAATAACTTAAAATATAAATCCCTTGCTGATTTGCACCGACGTTATAAAGAACTAAATGTAGGCGATTCAGTCATTGTAAGAATTAGACCTGAACGACTTCCTTCGGGGACGTTCAAAAAGTTGCAATCTCGTAGTGCGGGACCGTTCAAAGTCCTAAAAAAAATCAGTTCGAATGCTTATGTTGTAGATCTTCCTGAAGACTATGGGATTAGTGCGACATTTAATATTGAAGATTTAGTCCCATACAAGAAATCAACATTCATTCCTTCTGACCCTTTTGTTGATACATCCACTGTTGTTGATCACCCTGATCTAGCACCTGCTAGTGAGCCTCCACCTCCACAGTTTCATGCACGCAGAGAACACATAGAACATATATTAGATGAGCAGGTTATATCTACCAGGAGAGGAAGCTACCAACGTTACCTTGTTCGGTGGAAAGGTCGACCCGAATCAGATGTGTCGTGGATTTCGCGAGCTGAGTTGCAGCGCCTTGACCCGGATCTTCTGGAGCAGTACGACAGCCGGCCCGATTTACACTCGACGGGGTCGAGTTTTTCTCACCCGGGAGGAGTTGATGGGGACATCAGCTAGGTCCCCATCTTATTTGCATATTTGTTTATTTTATTTCTGGGTTTATTTGCATTTAGGGGTTTATTTGTGGTTTATTTTATTTCTGGACTCATTTGCATTTTAGGGCTTATTTGTGGGTTTTATTTTGTGTAAGGGGTTTTATTTTAATTGTTCTTATGGGGCCCTATTTATAGGGAACTTTATGTTGATTAGGGTTAATGAAGAATTAAGAAATTTTCTCCCCACCTATTCTCCTCCTCTCTTCTTCTCTTCTCCCTCTTCTCCTCCTCCTCCTCTTTCTCTTCTCCCTCTTCTTTTGTTCTGATTTAAAATCCCCGGCATCACCCGACTTATGATCAACTCTAATCACTAGCAAGAAATAGGAGAAGAAATTATATCTTGTACCATATGCATCACATGATGGTGCACCTTGCCAATCATACATATTGATTTCTATGGATTTCATGCATCATGCCTTTGTCTCGGACTGCCACTTTTTGCACCTTAGTTCGATTTGTTTCTGTTGTGATGTGGTATAAAGTAAAAGTTCTCAAATAGGAGACTCTTGGTGTTCTTTTTGTCACAAAACTTTGACGAGTAATTACTAGGGTTTCTCTCTTTTTCGGCTTGAAAGAGCAAGGCAATCTAGCTAGGATCAGCGCCGGCATGAACTTATCAAATTGTAATGAAAGGGCTTTCAAATCTTTTTTAGCTACTATGATGACTCTTGACCCTTGATCTATTTTGGTTCTCTTTTGGCCTTAATTTATTTGTATTTTCATCTTTAAAAAATAAATTGAAAGCGAAAAATTTGCATCATGCCCCCTCTTATACGACATACACTTGTCACATAAAATCTAGATTAATGGTGAGCTTGGTTAAGATATGTGATCCCGATCTCTCTCTCTCTCTCTCTCTCTATCTATCTATTTACCTATCTATCTATCTATCTATCTATCTATCTATCTATCTATCTATACATGTATGCACACATGCGTAGAGAGGAAGAATAGATCACTCAAAATTTATTGAGAAAATTAGAAAGTATAGGACATCTGCAGCATCCAATAGAGGTGGAACTAATATCGAGGCATCATTATAAATTTAACTAAAAAAAGATATTTGGGATTCAAATAAAAATATAACTTGATAATAAAATTGTGAGGATCCGTGCGGGCGTGTGTTTAGTCCCACATCGGTTATTCGCTGGGTAGATCTTGTGTACTTATACAGGATCAAGGAACCCAAATAATACCTTCTAGCTAGCCATTTTGGGTGAGGTCCTGGGTTGTTACAAATGATATCAGAGCGGACCTGGCCCATAATCTATATGGACTAAGAGACACTGTAGCACGGGTCCATTGGGACGGACCACGGCCCAATCGTGATGTTTGTGATTAGATTTGAATAGATTTGAACCCTTAGCCTGACGAGGACACCAGGATTTGAACGGATGAAGTATGTGAGGATCCGTGAGGGCGTGTGTTTAATCCCATATCGGTTATTCGCTGGATAGATCTTCGTTACTTATACAAGATCAAGAAACCCAAATAATACCTTCTGGGTAGCCATTTTGGGAGAGGTCCTGGGTTGTTACAAAAATACTGCATTCTAGTAAGAAGTAAATCTTTATTCTACCTCCAAGTAAATTCAATTCATTTGCAAAGACCCTACTATCAATTATGAAACCCAATTTGAAATAAGTGAAACAGTGTTCACCTCAAAGAACAATAAACAAGGGAATCGGGTCGCTACGAAGCAGCGCAAGGGAATCAAGAAAAGTATGGAGTTGGGATTTGGAGTAAAGGAGTAAAGGACAAAGGTTGGGACTCACAAAGGTCTTAGTCGTGGCATGTGGTGTACTTCATGCACAGGAAAAGGTCGCGATTCGAAATCGAGTGGAAGTGCTTCAAAGATTTCAAAGATGTGAAATCGAGTGGAAGTGATTTGGAGATTGGACCTCTCTAGTTCAAGTGCAAACTGGAGAGGATCTGTTGAAGATCACCACTAACTCGAGATAAGATTAGTTGTTACCTTTTTCTAATTGTTGTAAATTTATTTTTTGTGAGGATAATTCTTATCTAGTAATTAAGATGAAGATAGGATCTATAGCTGATAAAATAGATCTCATCTCTATCATTTAGTTAGAGTTATGCTAATCTTTTAAGCTCTACATATAGCCATGTAACTCAGTTTTCACTCTGCTCTTTAATCTTGCTTCCCCTTCTCAACTCTCTTTCTCCTCCCATCTGGTACCAAGGAAAGTTTACATTTGGTATCAGATACTGGGGCCTGGTCTTAGGTGACCATTTCTTTGGAGCTTCAAGGAGACATCAAAGGCAGCAAGAAGATGGTGGAGAACTGTTGCTGGCTTGTTGGTAGGGACCGAGAAGCTCAACAACAACTACTACATTCCTGGAAGTCTTGCATGGAGTCTTATTCGCAAGCTTGGGATTCAAGATTTTCTGTTCCGGTTGATACTGATGCATACTGACCATACTGTACTAGGATCGAATCAATGCATGTTATGGAGAGTTTACCAACACTTGGTATGCCCAAGTGAATAACATATTGGATATACCGACACTATAATAGAATGATACTGATATGGGATCTGGTACCAAGATGGCAAATCTTGCCAGGACTTATAATGAACGATAGAGATGACAAGGCTCTTGAGGATGTAGGCGTGGAGGCACCTTGCAAAAAATGGGTAATCTGTGTTGGAAAAGCCTTGTACATGTTGAAGGCATCAATCAAGATAGATTTTGATCGAACACATGAGAGAAGCCAAGACACAAAATGGAGCATGGAAGGCATTGGAGATCCTTCACAAACAAATGATGCCTGAGTGTTGCTCTTGGAGAATAAGATTGGATTGTTAGCACTAGGCACATTATCTGTTTCTCAATACTTTATCAAAGTAATGACCTTCTGCAACAAGGTTTCGCTGCTGGGCAAGGAGTCTAAAATCAGTGAAGGCCAGATGCGGAGGTTGAATGACCATGATCTGATGAAGGCTGGGGGACTTGGTGCAAGTTGCAAAGTTACCCAGGAAAAGACTAAAACAAGTTATACAATAAAAGTTTGGAAACAACATGACGTTACCATTCTTACCAATCCTGTTTATGAACTTGTGGAGTCACCCTCAAAAGTTCAAGTCTAGGTACTTGACACCTCAATGAAAATGCTGGCTTTGTAAGAGTATTGCCTCTCATTGGTTCAAGTCTGGGTACATGAAAAGATTGTTGTAAAGTAAGTTATGTTTCATCCCGTTTGTTCCATAGACACTACAATTTGTGACAAGTTATACAGAGATATGAGTCATCTTTTTCCTCCCGAAATCTCATCCACAGGATGCAATGGGAACCAAGAAACACAAAGGACTAGTGATTGGTTGATTAATAAAAAATGATTGATAACATCTTCCAAGTACGTTGGCACTAAAGCCTACATGAATGCCATCCAATTTTAAGAAGGCTACTATCTGGTTGCCAGAGTCTCCCATCCAATTTGATGCTGGTACACCAGGGACAAAATATTTTTTTTTTTTGGTTAAAAAGGTGCAAAAAAAACAATCAACCCTTGTGAATTAAATCAAGTCCTTCATGCCAAAACCAACAGCATCTGGCAAGCAGTATGGCAAATGCTCTACAAAATTGCTGTATTTGAAATTCTGAAAGAATCTGAGTAGTGTAGCTCATATTTATATCATGTTATAACTTGCAATTCTGTGGTCAGTTTTGCTATAATAAATATAGGGGCTGCAAGAATGAGCCATATGTCCATAGTAGGCCACAAAAGAACGCTCTCATTAGGGTAGACTTTTGAAATTTCCACCTCCACTTGTGAGATATCTGAACAAAAATCCTAGTGTTGAAAGGGAATCGAGTTGTTCGTAAATCGGGACCTGATTGTTGAGTTTCTCTGGGCTCATTCAATTATTGAATGAAGCTCAGGCTCAAGTTTTAGGCATTTTTAGTTACCAAGCGAAGCTTGAAAAACACTAAGCTTGGTTAATTTTAGGCTTATGAACAATTAAGTTTGAATTGTAGTGACAAAATTCTTCATGAAATTTACTAAAATAAAACTGCAGTATAAATGCCAATACACGCTAAATCCATTTAATTTGGAAAACTGGACTTTTTGGAGTCTGTTATACTCCTGTAGTCACTCCCCTCAAGTCTCTAGTCTCTCACTTCAAACATCCCAAGTCCTTCCACTAGGAATTTCTGAATAGGTTTTTGCTAATTGCTAGTTAGATTTATATAGAAACCTAAATGAAGACAGATTTACCCAAACAGACTAAAAATCTGAATAAAGATCAAAGATAAAAAAGTAAACAAAGAGAGAAGATAAATGTATTTTCTGATGTGATATATTATGCTAAAAAAGAAATGTTATTCATGAATTTTGTAGAGGATGTAATTATACTGTTGCTCGATAAATGCAAGATCTTGGTTCCATGACCACAGGCAAGCTTGAGCTTGACAGAACATGTACAATCCAACCCTGAACATTTTAGTTGAGCTCATATGAGGCTTGTATTTGATCCAAATAACCTATCATAACAGTCTAATGCTTGACTCATGCTTGCTTTCTTGATTTCAGGTATTGAGTCTCAAATTGGCATGCAACTTAATGTTTGGTCTTCGAACATCACAGATAAATGCATTACCAAAACTAATCTTGCCTTCTTTCCCTTTATCTAAACTCTCTTAGAATCTAGAAAGTGAGTTGATCACCAATGTTGCCTACACATTTATAAATTAATAAAATTGCATTCTGAAAGGAAAAATCATACATTGCATGCCTCCAAACTTTATTAAGTTTTTTGTTGTGTACAGCTTTCTTACATGTTAGTTAGCAAAAGGAAATTTGAAAGCTACATGCTTTACTCCTTGGTGAAGCCCAGGAAGGGTGTCAAAGCGTCGTTGCAAAGCCCCAACCAGTTGCATTGAGACCATCTCAAATAACACATCTCTCAAGTCTCAACGTAGATGCATTCTTATTCTCTATCTTGTGTCAAAACAATGAGAAGCACCTCATCAGAAATGAAAATTTATTTAGCAATCCACATAGACTAGAAACACAAACGCACTCTTATTCTGTCTCATGCAAATGTTGACGTTTCAACGATCGACAGAAGAAGCATTCTAATTTCTCTTAAATCCAACATTTCTCTTAAGTAAAGGTAACATGCTTTGCTTGTACCATATAACATACCATGACCATCACTCGTCTGAGTTCTGAATCACACATAATTTCCTTCTAAAGATCATTCATTATTGAGTGATAATTCAATGGCTAACAAGATAATGACCATTCACAAGATACTCTTGCGCACAAGCTTATTAGCAGACTAGCAGCAAGTATGTCGATTTGGATTTTCTGGATGTTTAGATTTCTTTAAATCCATAAGAATGGCTAAGAGGGAGGAGAATTTTCAATACATGCAGCCACTGAATCCCCAAAGAGCTCAGACAAGGTGGAGAAAAGTGAAGGTGGGCTAGCTAAAAAAAAAATCTGGTAACAAGCATCAAGACATCTAATGGGGGTGTCATTGTGATCATGCTAACATCCATTAACTGGGGTTGTTAAAAGTAACTTGTCCACTTCTGCTCATTAAGAAAGACAAAGGCAGCATTGGATAGGATTCTGCCCATCTCTTGTTTGGTGAATGGGAGTTGTTCAACTCAAAACGGTTCCATGTGGCTTGCAAGACCTTTCTTTTGTCAATCCCATGCTCTGATGCCTTCCCCATGCAAAGCTCCAACTCACCCACCCAACCACCACATTCCAGGATAAGTGGGATGTCCATGTCCTGCCCAAAAACTTCCCTTTTCAGTGAATCTCCCTAAGATCGCTCGTCCATATGTGATGCTAACACGCAGCTGAAATCAGGACACCAGTCTATTTGCTTATCAAGTGCCGCCATGAGTACCTTGTCATGGTGATTTTAATATAATATCAGACCAGAGGTCCTAAGTTCGAACCATGTCTCTGCACTCTTTAATCTTATTATTAAAAAATTTCACATGTTGGGCGATGATCTAAGGGTATAACGCTGTTGCTATTCATGAATTGAACCCATCTGTCGACATGTCGGATCTCGATTGCTGGTGCATGTGCTTTGCAATGTAGGATGGAGCCAATCAGTAGACATGTCGGTCGAGAACTAGTTACATAGCATATATCATGTGCTGTAAGGTTTAAAAGAGCCACAGTCAGCGTAAGTCTACTTTACCAACAAGTAGGAAGAGGAAGCATATGAAACTGGGAGTCCAAGAAAATGATGGCAATCCAAAGCACATGGCATGCACATGCATGAGATGTGTCCTTTTGAGGAAACTTCTAGCATCTGGGCTCCAGTTGATGAATGAGAAAGACAATTGTTGCTGCTTAGGTCCGGCCTGCCTCAGGCGCCGAGCAGAAAAGATGTTGGAGTGCTTGGTGATGAGTTGCTCGAGTCGTGCAAGGCTATGGCTCGGAGTTTATGGTTGTAGCTGCAGTCCTGGTTCGCAACCAAGCTTTGATCCAAAACAACAGTGATGAAGAAAACTTTTTGCCAGAGTATGTCCGATGGAGACCTCGGATGCTTAAGTTAGAACGATATTCAGGGAATATAAGAAGTTCTTAGTGGTCTGTAAGGGCATCCGAGTACTTATTTAGAAGATTTTCTGGAAAGTGGATTGCATAGGCGAAGGCGAGCACGTATCACCCCAGAATTTGAGCACGTGGGTCAGCCAGGATTGACAGGCCTCTGTACGTTCCAAAAATTAAGCGCGGGCATTTCGTACACGGTTCGTATCCTACCCACTTGCCTGGCGTGATTTTAGAGGCTGCTCGAGATTTCGGTCGAGGTGTCGTCAGCTGTAGAGAGTTTTTGAAATTCGAAATCAGTTGCATGTTTCAGGGCTTGCCACATGGCGGGCTTTAGTTGGTGATTTAGAAGCTTCATGGCGGGCTTTGAGGATTTACTGTGATAACTCGGCAGCAGTTTTCTTCTCAAAGAATAACAAAAGTGGGAGCCGAAGCAAATATATTGACATAGAGTATCTAGTTGTCAGAGAAAGAGTAAAGAAAAAGCATATAAGTACAAACTTAATGATTGCAGATCCCATGACAAAAAGACTCTCAATAAAGGTGTATACACAACATGTAGAGAGCATGGGATTACTTGGATCATTTGATGGTCAATTTCTTGTTTTCTGTCTTACTTGCTTATTGTCAATCAAAGTAGTTTTATTTGTGCATATATAGTTTTGCTCTTAATATTGTCCATTGGGACATTTGGACCCCGAGTGACTTATTGGAAGTCATTCATAAAGAATTACCACATTAAGATCGTATTTAGAGTGAATAAAACATTGTAATACATGGAAGAAAATGTTTACTAAGTAGAGACATAACCGCCATGATTCATGTGTTTTATCTTTCTAATTAAGAATAAAATTTGAGCAGTTTTTAATTGGTGGCCATATTCAATTTTTAAATTTCTCAACCCATATAGTCTTTTAGATATGCCATGGGAGCCAAGTGGGAGAATGTAAGCACACATCTCCATGTAGGAGACTTAAGATAGCCCACATGTCACATCTAGTTTTTAAAATTATTATAATTATGTAATATTATGATTATATTCAAAAAAATCACATCTGGGAGTTGAGATTTTAACATAACTTCTTGTAACCAATCAATCAGATCATGTAACTCATGTTAACGTTGACCGGGTATCTCCACTTCCTTGATGCAAGGAAAGTGGGTGAGATATTCAGGTGGATATGGGTCTTGGCCTATCTATAAAATTATCTGTGATTATCCATCAGGTCACATACTTACGGAAAATAGATTAGGCTGAAAACTGTATCCTTTACTCTCCATATAGATAGTGAGGGTTGTGAGGTTTGCTGGGATTTTATCCACCTAGCCTCTTGGTTCTCTAATCGGCTTAAACAACCATGGCTGGAGGTCAGTCCGTATTATATGTGATTTTCTTCTGCATGTAGTGTTATTATTTCTCCCAAATTTCTTTCATGTGCTAGATTCGACTTGCCAAGAGAACAATTGGTTTCAACAACTCAAGTTTACTTATTTCTCCATATCTTTGTTAAAATTTGCAAAGACAGACATTAGCTTTACTTTGTATTCTCAGCTTGGTAATTGATAAAGCTTAGCTTTTGCCTTTGACGAGGAGGAAAACAAAAGGAGAAAGGAGAAAGAAGACAAGAAGAAGAAGAAGAAGTGTGCAATATCAATATCAGAGTCACTCCATTACCCCTACTTATTTTCTGGAGATTTAGTTCCAGTTTTAATTCAGGTCTATCACCTTTTAGCGAGGAATCCTGTCTTTTTTAGTGGCCTGGTCCAATCATTTTTGGCCCTACCAAAAGCCTGACTTTAGATCGAACAGGATGCTCATCATATGATTATTCCCAGCTTCATTTTGGCTGAGCATCTCGGCATCTCTGCTTTCTAAGCCATGTTATGATAATTAGGTGCTTCACAGACAGATGTCAAGTCCAATAAGAGCCGGTATTACAGTTGAGTTCTTTACACTTGAGCTTGGAGTTTGGAACAAGCTTGGTAAACCTCTTCCTGAAATTTACATGCAAGATGCTGAAGAGTAGAGGTCTTATAATGTCTGACAGATTAATTTGAACCCAATGTTACTGCAGAGAAAAATCTTGCAGGGCTTGGTTTTAGGAGCCAGAGCAGCTTGACTACTAACAAGCAACCTAGGCAAAGAGTTGTTGAGCTGTTCCTACCCTTGTCACATCAGCTTGAGCCTAGTTTGGCCCGAATCTATTGGCCGAGATGCTATGAGCCAGGTGCGGAACGAAGAATTACTGCAAATCACATTAACTAATCCCATTCTCACATTACTAGACAAGGCAAATCTCAAGATTCTGAAACTTCTAGTTCTTGCATGAATTACGTATCGACGGTTGTTGAATCAGAAGCAAACAAGTCATCCATTCTGATTGCCTGTATCAAGTGAAAAAAATGTTGACAAGCAGTTAGAAGATTGCGCCTGCTCATATATTTTTATCATAGTATCAAGACAATAGACCCAACTACTAGAACAAAGAAATATTATGTACTGCTGCATTTGTTTTCTCACAAGATACGCAGATATTCAAGGAATTATTTCAAAACAAACGGATATTACTTTCTATGTTGCAGATATAAGCAAAAAATAAAGTCTGACACAGAGCTTAACAATAGGCAAATTATAGTTTAAGATAGCTATAAATGCATGTAATAAACTACATCACTTTTTTGAAAATTTAGATATATTTTTAAAATGAACCAAAAAAAATATCTGGACTTTGGTGGCAAACTATCGGATATGATAAGGATTGATGCTGGCTGGATTATAGAATCAAAACAGACGCAAATGACCGCATAAAGTAAAATCTGGATTAGTCAAGCAACTTCTGAATTCCATGTAAGTATCATGGTATACATTTGATGGCTTCTAAACAAGACCCATGACCATGACCAATAAGTTTTACAAGTGTTATTTTTCATAAACTTTGTGAGCCCTTAAACATTCTTCCTAGCTAAAAAGGCTACATGCACTGATCTTTCGCAGGATCCTTGCTCACCACATCCAAACAACATCAAGTCATCCTCTCCTTTAGTCAAGGCAAAGTCATTGCGCAAAAATAATGTTACAAAGGAGATGTTTCATTCCTATTGCAAGTAGCATAATCCAAAGTACTACCAAGGATGCTGGTCTTAAGTAAACTAAACTTAGAGAACCCACAAATATGAAGGCTATGCACAGAGAAGCAGCGGGATCTTAGACTCTCATCAATGAAGGCTTCAGCCAGAATCCCCGCCAGTGCTGCTGCCATACCCACCACTGAAACCACCACGAAACCCAGAAGTAGGTCTATAATTAGCTTAGCTTACTCAAAAAAAAATTGCAGCTATGTAGTTCCTGAAGATAACAAACAAGATCAACATTAAGCATCCATCAGGTGGTAAGTGATATGTAAGAAATCTTTGCGTAGACATCAGGCTAATTTTAAGCTGCATTGTTCAAAACAAAATAGAAAATGCTGATTCCTTACTATCAAAATTTACAAACCCAAATCCCCTCTACCTTCCAGTGTGTCTTCCAATGATTAGCTTTGTTGTATCTCATAGGAACATGACCAACTAGAGAATCCAATATAATCTTTTGTGCTTTTGGGCTTCCATGATAGAGCTACCTTGAAGATCCACCATTGAATCATTAATCAGCCTGAGCCAGCCCAATGGCCATGGTCCAGGCCCCATTCTGGTTGGTGTACAGTCTTAGATTTGACAGAGCATCTTCCCAAACCTGTTTACATTTCAGGCCAAGTTCAAGCCAACTCTAGACAATACATAAACAAGCCAACATCCCAGAATTGTGGGTGATCCTATTAACATATATATACACGCATATGCATGTAATTAAATGCATGTATAATAGACGAACATGGTTCTATCTTGAATAATGACCAAATGATGAGCTTGATATGGACCTTGTTTGTATGCATGCATATATATGTGTTTGTATAAACATATCTGTGCAAAGAATATGTATATATTGACAAATCCTAAAGGGGTCCACTGCTTGGTGCAATGTTAAAGGATTCAGCTGACTAGTTTGATAGCACAAGTTCGAGTTGGTAGCTATAATGCATGAAAAAATACCAAAGATTAGGTCTTTTCCCAGTTCGCCTCTCCCATGTCCCTAAATTGTTGGAAACATAACTAGCTAATAGTGACAAATCCTAGCTAATATCGTATCATGTTGTTTCTGTATCTCGTAACCACATCCATGCTTCCTAGAAATACTCATCGATGGTTCATTAAAAAATAAAAAACCTTGTATAAATTACATTTCTTAATATAATAGTTAGTTTTTGACAATCGGCTAAAAATTCTATAACCATAAGTGTTATCATGGTTCTTTCGCAACTCATAAAAAAGCAGCAATTACGAACCAAAAATGAAGATCTACTTAAAATGTGAAGTTTATTTGAAATCCAAAGCAAATGAGATGAAGATCAATCTAGTAAGTCAGCGCATTGACTATGCTCTGGGGAAAAAAAATTATCATTATTCAAGCAATCAAATTATAGATAGGAGTTTGACTTCACTACTTCCATACACACACCCAAAAAGGTTGCAGAAACTATATAATGTTGGAACTCAACAAGTTTGAGAAGTAGATTTTCTCTTCAAGATTAGATATGGTCACAAGAAAACTGACATCTAAAATCAATCTTTACCATCTTAAATCATCCTAGGTCATTCATATTATCAGCTGCATAGATGAACCTGTAGATTATATTGAAGAGTGAAGATATTATATTTATTAATTTTAAGCATATTAACTTGTAGTATAACCTTTTATTTGTTACCGGTAAGAATTAATCTCCTTACTTAAACACGCATACCTGCATGATCTAATCTACGACTGCAAACATCAATCACTAAAAAAACAACAAAAACACAAGAAAAATACTCCCATAAATCTCATCTGGTTATTAGCCTGGATGATGCAATCCAAAGACACAATTCAACTAGAGCAGTCTGGCTCATGTGCAAGCTTAGAATCAGCACAAAACCAACCCTCATGCAATGATTAATCCTTAAGACTGAGTTTCAGCAAGCATGGTGTTAACATACATCAAAATATACTTTGAATACATAAAGGCTTGTCTTCAAATCCAACATCATTGCAAGATACCTTGTTAAATCATCAGGCAATCTTGGACCCTTCTACAGTAAATACTTTTTCCCCCACATAGATCTAAACCAATGATGTCTCCATAGTAGATTCTTTATGGTTCACTTTTGATATGGCTTATCCAACAATTGCATGGTATCGGCTGTACCATTAAATTATTCTTTATGGTCGGAAACAATTGCTTGTTGGCGCAAACTCTAAGCCTGGACATCCTTCATTTCTAATAACTCTATTCATCTCAAAAGAAAAAAGAAAAATAAAGAGATGTGAGATGCACAGCTCAATAAGTAAAATTTATACTACCTTATCGATAATGCATCATTTAAAGAAACTAACAAATATTACAAAATTAAAGCATTTTATAATAAAATATGATAAAATAGGTATAAAACAAATCATGTATACACAAATCATCCATATTTCATAAATATGGTCCAAGTTTATATTGCAAATAAATTCATAAATCATTCATCTGCCATTTAGCACATCATATTGCTCACAAATATTCATGCTAAGATCACTTTATACCCATGACAGGGCCCGTGTTCGTAATCGGCAGTGTATCTTGTTTTGTATGCTAATATTATACTCGCTCGCAGAGCTTGTGCTCCTGTAGATGCTAGCTTTAGGTCTCGATCATTTCCAATTTTAGAAGTCATACATAGCTATTTGAGAGCCTCTGTAATATTCATATTTTTTCTTAACACATACATATAAGTAGATGGAAAGATACTAAATGATATGATAAAATTCGTGTTTTATATAAATGCTATTTTCATTAAAAATATGTATGGAGCTATTTTTCATAATAAAGTATGCTTTTCATAACACATATACCAATCTATAATTTTAAAAAAAACATAATATTTTTCCTGCAAATCATATATGCATGGAAAACATGACAATCTGAAAAATAATAAAAAATGTAAGATCTACTTACAAATTCAAAAATTAGTAAGAAATATTAAGTTTACTGACCTCTTCTACCTTAGATCTTCAAACTTCATTAGGCGAATATGCTAAACCTCAGTTCCGGCATTTTTTAGCCTCGATTTTTAATGGACACAATGCTAGGGAATGGTGAATTCGTAGGAAGAAAGAAGAAGAAAAAGAGAGAAAGAGAGGAAGAAGAGAGGGGGGGGGCATGATGATCACTGGTGGAAGGCCATAGAGGGGAGGGGGTCCTATTGATAGAGCCATAGAGGTAACCTAGGGTTCTAGCGGCTCTAGGAAAGTTCTGGCAAGCCTAGGTCTCCTATTTTTACAAGAAGTTGTCTGCTTCGGATGAGAAAGCAGACTCCTATTGGAAGTCTACTGCTACTTATTGCGTGCGACGCATGCACGGGTCCAGCATCCTGGTTGGGCTGGTCAAGTGGATTAAGCCTTGACTAGGCCATCACAAATAGCAAAAGAGTTGATCCGATCTTTGATAACTGGCATGCTTAGCAACTAAAAAGTCCTGAAGAGCTGGCCCTCTCTATCCTCACGCAATCTCAAAATGCCCCAATTAACATGATGCATACCCTTGCAAGCATAGCCTTCAGCCCAAAAAAACTTTCCAGCAATCTTAACATTCTTGGTCAACACAATATCGGGCACTGAAGTAGCAGAGAAACAAAAATTGGAAATGGCATCAAAATTATGAATGGCATTAATTAGGCTGGGCCGGCTATCCTTTAATGCTGGAAATCCTGTTTCCAATCCCATGTATCCAGATAGATTACTTTAAATGGAGTCACTATCCTCTTAGGAAGTCCAAATCACTAATAAACACATCATTAACACGCAATAAATGGCACATCCTATCTCCATTAACATGGAGTTGAAACCTGCCATTCTATGAGCCTGCATTTCTCAATTCAATAGAGAGGTAAAAATTTGGGAGCACAAAATAAATAAATAGGGAGACAAGGGATCACCTTGTCTAATCCAATGCTTACTTTAAACCATTGGGTAGGCTGCCCGGTTATCAGTAGAGAAAACTGAGAAGTAATACATGCAGTAATCCAATTTACCCATTGTTTTGGGAAGCACCTGAACAATGGCTTCCCAATTCAATCAATCACATACCTTCTCCAAATCAACCTCCATAGTGTGAGACACTTCTTGCGCCATTGTAATATTATTCCTTGAGTGCGGATAACCACAAAGGCGTTCTGCTCACAACCAAAAATAAGTTGAGGCAAAAAAAAGGCTTCAACCAATTTACCAATAACTTCGTCAGAAGATGGTAGGCCACAATTACATAGCGAAACAGGTCTAATCTCCTACCATTGTTGGATGATCCTTCTTTAGCATTAAAACACTATACGTTTGTCCTCACTGGAAAGGCAAGGTGCAGTCCTATGGAGTTGATCAATGGCTATAGAACTCCTCCTCCAATCCATCAGGCCTTGGGTTGTTGCTTGCAGGCATATAGACCATAGAGTGGCCTTAAACACCTCAAGAGTGAAGGATCTTACTAAATCTCCATAGCATTTTGGTCCAATTCCAGAAGTTCTGGCCACTCATCCTCATCATTCCACAAGGAGTGGTAGACTAGGAACTCTTGCCTAATGCCCTGGTCATTAGAAATCTATATTTCATCCCCATCTTCAACCTATAAAAGAGTGTTAGCTCAATGATTAACAAGAGTAGTTAAATGGGAAAAAATCAGTCAGTGTTGATTAGCTAGCCTCATGAGCCCTACCCTAACTTAGACAATTCTTGATTTAAACCCAACCCAATAAGGTTGGGTCGGGTTCGGTCAATTTTTACAACCCTAAATGTACATTTCATATTGATGAAAGATAAAAAAAGAAAGTAGAGGTAAAATCATAATTATAAAAATAAAATATATTTTACTTCACATTTTAGTCTCACAAAAGTTGCTCCAACCTGTAAAAATGAATTTAACTATATGTATTGCACTAGATAGTTTAACATGAATGGAATTATTTTTAATGTTTGGCATATATTACCAGTGCACCTTCTTGTTTTCTTTCTCCTTTTTTTTTTTGGCAGCAGTGGTATCAATTAAGCTTTTTTTTTAAAAAAAATCCTACAAATGTGCAAACAATATATGAGGTAAATTTGTCCTTATTGGTCTGAATGTTTTATAAAATCGCTCTAGTACACAAATATTACAATCCCCCTCCCCAGCACACATATACCAGCTACTGAAAAAAATAACTCACTTAGCAAAAAAAAAATCACTCTAATATATCAGTCACCTTACTAGTCATTCACATTAAATAGTTATCATGTTCTTTTAAATAGTTATAATGCCCTTATAAAGCCTTTCATGTTGTTTTCTCATTAATTGTGTTTTTTCAATAACAGTAAAGAAATCTTAGAACTTCTTCATTAATAATTGTTTATTGATATTTCTCTTTAAATTCATGTTATTTATTATATTTATATCTCTTTGAAAGTTATTATTATTTTTTGAATAATTCAAACAAAAAGTCACATTAGATCATAAACTTGATAATATCACTACAGCTATGTGACACCTATACTATCATAAAATTTATAAAAGTAACCACAATAGATAAAAATGATTAAGAAAATCACATGTCACCCCGCCTTTTCCACCTTCTCACCAAAGACATTTCTCAGTTGAGGACCGGCCGCTGCTCCATGATATTTGCAGGGCATTGAGGGAGGCTGACTCCTACCAGGCCACGCACGTATGTCGGGAAGCGAACAGTGCTGCACGTTGGGTTGCTTCCTTCGCGGCTCATCACTCGGAAGGATTTTTCTGGATAGATCATGAGACTGTGCCTATGCCTTTACGCAACATTTTGTTTTCAGATTTTGTTGGTCGTCTTCACACTCGTCAGGTGTGAGCTGCCGATTCACCCAAAAAAAAAGCCATTTCTCACCTTCAACCTTTTTGTCCTTATTTTGTGTTAAGAAGAGTAAACAAGAATCCAAATGCTTATTAAAACATAAAAAGTTGATTCAATTGGAAATATAACAACTAGCATACTCTAACCTCCGATTTGTTTCTCAATGAGAAAAAGATTAAAGGTAGCATCCCATATTCCCATATCATTTTAAGAGTATATCAATTCCACAATACAACCATCTTAAAGTTCCTTTTTTTTTTATAAAATATAAATCTTTATATCAGCTTGTTTTCTATTGAACCAAAGCACTAAATGTCTCTTTTCATATTTTTGGCCTTCCCTCTCATCATTCTTTAGTTCATGTTTTTAATTTGTTCTTATTCTTTATTTACATTCTCTCATATGCATCCCTACCCTCTAATCATCTTGGAAATATCAGCCTCAAAAAACCCATCCAACTCTTGCTCTAATGATCCAACCTCAGGGAACCATCTATCGGACCTCTATCTTCACTAATTATTGTTAAAACTTCCCTTATTATAAATCTATCTATCCCGCTTTGCTACCTTACCAATCACATGTTAGAACAAAAAAGATGCGTTATTGAAGTTTTTATATTATAATAGTATTCATAATATGAGGTCATATATTATATGCATATTGCATTATTAGAATATGTTAGAATGATAATAATAATTTAATATTTTATATTCATAATATAATATATTGTATTATACTCTAGTATATAAATATTAAGATATAGCAAAATAAAATGTAGAATATCATAATTAAAATAATTTTAATTATAGTCCATACATAAAATTATAACATACAACACGATATATAAATATTTTATATATGATACATATTATTTTGATAATTATTAGATACAAGTTGGCTATATATTATATTACTAAGATGCAATTTAAGTTTAGGAATTGAGGGAATGAGAGTATATATGATAGAAATTGTACTGGTACCAAACTGGTACGATACAGTACATCCTATACTGTATAGTTTAGTATGGTATGGCATATCATGTTTTGAAAAAAAATTTCTTCTATAGTGATTCCTGATCAGAAACTCTATACCAGAAGCATCGTTGTGTGTGCATCTATCAAAAGATGCATTTCAGTTGAAAAATCCGACGTAGGGAAACCTTGAATAAAAATAGTACTTGGGGTAGTTATCGTGCTCCGATCAAGAATCAAACTTATTTTAATGTTTCTCTTATTCTATATTTTCTTGAAGAAGGTGCTCAACCTTTGTGATATTTTAAGGAAAGCAGAATTATTTCAAGAAAGGAATCCCAATGATCAGGTTGTATATCATCCTTGTATTTGATGGAATCCAAAATATCCTCGGCTGATAGCATAGCTTGCTACAATACTATATAATGATGCAGTTCGTTCTCAGCAAAGTTTATCTGCATTCCTAACAATTCAGATCTTCTACGTACGGAACATAATTAAAGCAGACAAGATTTGGATCTAAAAACCTTAGCACCTCTAGGAGGCCTCTGAAGAAATTCTTTGGCTGTTACCCACAACTATGCTGTGCCAATGCCTTATCTTCCATGGCCTTCCATGCTCCTGTGATTCCTGAACACTGAAAGAACAAGTGGTCAAAATCCTCAATCCCCTCGTGCCATCTCTGGCTCATCGACTTCCTCAAATACCTCTGACTCAACAGCTGATCAGCTGTTCGTAGGCTCTCTAAAACTATCTTCCTTATACACCAGAAAACTCGGTAGCTAGGGAGCTTTGATCTTCCAAATCCAACCAGAAGTTGTACCGCTTGGAGTTGTTGGTGATAAGATTTCCTTCTACACCTGCTGAATTTTGATTTTATTGCTATAATTCTCACCCCAACACAGCACAACACATTATCTCCACCTGCTGTTGCTGCTTTTGGACTATCAAGGATAGTATATGTAACATAGATGTTAATTATGCCCTTATCAAAGCAACATAGAGGTCGATCGTAGGAAATTTGGATATCGGATGTGTTAGCGGTGACAGCAATATGCGCCGAACCAAGGTTGACAGCAACATCAGCAGAACTAGCATCATACTAATTGACCTTAAAAAACGACCTGTAATGTGAGTACTAACTACGCTTAGAGCCTCTCAAATGGTAAGCTTGTTGATGGTGCAAAGTAACCCTAGCTCCCATTGTCTGGTTGAATGGATATTTTTTTGAGCATCCTTGCTAGCATAGTATTGGGTTGCAGAACAATTCTCCCTACTAATTACCGGGCAGTGCCACCAACCATTTCTGAATATTTGGAATGCCAAGGTTCAATGTATCTTTGATTGGTAGATTGTAACAACTCAGAACCTCACCAAAAATGACTAGCCGGAAGGTATTATTTAGCTTCTTTGATCTTATATAAGTACTCAAGATTTATCCAGCAAATAACCAATGTGAGACCAAATACACGTCCGTATGGGTCCTCGCATACTTTCCTCCTTTAAGTCCTGACGTTCTCGTCAAGCTAAGAATTTAAATCCATTCAAATCTAATCACAAGCACCACAATCGGCCCGTAGTCAGCCCTAATCTACAAAGGTTATAGCTAGGTCCACTTTGATACCATTTGTAACAAGCTAGGATCTCATCCAAAATAGCTAGCCGGAAGGTATTATTTGGGTTCTTTGATCCTATATAAGTACCCAAGATTTAAATACACACCCGCATAAGTTCTCACACAGATCATTTTAAGTTTCAAGTAAGAAAAAGGCCATCCTAGTGCATGAGGCTCCTACCATTTAGATCACAACATTATCTCTGCTTTTTTAGAGGTGGTTTCCATATTTTAAACCTATAACACCTATATATCACATCACAGTCGAACGAACTTACTATTGTACCAACGCTCGGAAAGCATATAATTATATATAAACAGTATATAATCTGCGAACATTTGGTGCATGACCCCATAGGAAGCTCCTGATTGTTTTATTCTGTCGGTCCATAAAATGACCCTGTAGGAAGCTCCTAATTTCTTTATCTGTCGATCCATAAAATGAATACTTAGCGAGATTGACACGCTGCCCCGACCAAGCACAGTAAGATCTAAAGGCATCGCAATCCCTGCGCCTCGCTCTTGAAAGAAGAAGAGTGGCTGGTAGCTTACCACTTCTTGGTTGGGAAGCATAGATTCTTCCAGCATCCATATGTTAAGAATCTCGATACAAAGTATAAATAGGTATCGAGATGGGGGTCGCCCTTGGTGAAGCATCTTTATAGATTTTAGTGTTTGTAAGGACACCATTAACTACAGACAATAAATGTTGGATCACGGTCGTAGCCATTCACCTATTTTAATTTTTTTGATCAAGTGACTCCAGATTGATGCAAGACAACTTCAAGTTAACCCCAACTTACACACAATCATAGGCCCTTCATGTCCAATATTATAGAAATCATTTATAGCCTGCCTTCTTGGGCCTTGTGCAGCCAAGGACTCTTGATTGAGAACAATGTTGCTTATTCTTCAGATACATGCATAGATCTCAAATAGATCTCTATTCAAATATAATTAGGCCTATAATGGATGTTAGAGGTTTTATATTGACGATCCAAGCTATTGGATATAATTTACGAACTGTAAACTACGTATATAATAAAAACTATATGATTGAAGACTCCTAATCTATGAATACAAGTGATCAAACAATATATATAATTTAATTTTATTTAGATTGTCCAATTCTTTGACTAATTGATGCATAGATTAGGAATCTCCAAATTATATGATTTTTTGGCATGTAAGCAATTTAAAGACAATAAATTATAGCCAACAACTAAGATCATTGATGGCCTTCTGAGTGGAGAATCTCTCCACACACACACACACACACACATAGCACCATGCTTAAGTTGGTAGCAATAATTTTAGCTACCAATTTATACATGGAATTGCATAGAATATTTCATCTCAAATAGAAGGCTTTGGTTGGAGCTTAAACTTTGGGGACAAGGATAATAAATATCCATTTGCTAGCATTTGGGAGTGAATCTATGGCAAAGAAATGTAACATCAAATTACTTTCATGCTTCGAAATAATAAAAAAGCTCGCTGGAAAACCATCAGGCCTATGGACCTTATCTGATGCCATAGACTGTGGAGCTAGCTTGATATCCTGATGAGCTGCCTGAGCTATTATTCCTTATCTAGAAGAATATTGAGAGGTGGTAAGTTAGGCGAGGATACTGTGGACAATTACATGCATCTATCATGAAAGTAGTTTGTAAGCTCAGCTTTGATTTCCTCCTCTTCTTCCACCAAAAAGCCATCCTTCTTTTTTAGGTTGTTAATCTTGTTGTGCCTTCTAAAGGTAATAATCAATCTATGAAAAAAAAAAAATGTATTTTGTCACCTTCTTTTGGTCACTGCAACCATGATTTTTGTTGCCAAAAAACTTCCTATGGCTGTAGAAGATTATGAAGCTCATATATCACAAGATCTCAAAAGTATCAAATTTTCTATGGAATAAACCCGCAACAACCTTTGCCTGCTATAAGCTAGCAATTTCTCCTCTACCTCCTCTAGTCTGTGAAAGATATTAACTCATTCCTTGTTCCATTTTATAGAAAAAATATTTGACATAATCTACATCTCAGGAATAAATGCTCGAAATTTCAGGACAACTTTGATACATAATACGTGTCTGACTACTTTGTGGAGGTGGGATTTGAACAACCAATTCTCTCGTGTTTAACCACAAAGAGACTTTGCCAGCTTGACTACCTTGTGACCAACTCTACTTTTTTTCTTTCCTAGCAAGCACCATTAATCGATCAGTCAAAGAACTATCAGTAGATGTACACATGCAGGAGTCGTACCTTTCGTGCGAAAGAAGAATTCATCTTTCTTTGTATGAATCACGATTGGATCGTGCAATAGCCTCTTCGAGATCTATGCAAATGGATGAAAAAATAATTTGGAGTGCTTTGAGATCTATGTGAGGTGTGATCCAATAATCGATGTCGTGAAAGACGGTCAGCCATTTTTTTCGCACGTTCGATACAATGTATCTCTACGTGTTTATCTAATTAATAGTTTTTCTTGAAGAAGAAATAAAATCCCCACCCTAACAAATGAAACATTGTCCAACTTGGAACGATGCATAAGAGACTTAACTAGGCCTCGAGAAAAGAATCAATGATTGCTTTGTCCAACAGGAGTTCTCACTTCGATGGAGATGAGACCACTTGAAGAGTTTAAAACACATGCTAATATTTCATGGACATGGCACTGCCGCCTAGATTCTTCCAAATCTAAAAATTCCAAACAACGAGGTCTCAGGGGATGCCAGCTTGCACTCCTTTTTCATGATTACGTATCATTCATAGAATCCAGTCAAATGGACGTGTCCAATGGATGTCATACAAAGCGCTTTGTGGATATGGCATCTCTTCAATTTTCCACGCAATTGTTTTCCTAATCAGTGGATACGTTTCGTCTAGATTTGCTCTCTTTCGTTTTGGATAGCGGACGCAAGAGCACGGCGAAGTCAACCAATTTGGGACGTTGGGACGAAGGCTACAAGAATGTGCACTCATGCTTGTCAACTTTGACCATTTCAAAACACACACCACAAGCACCAACATATAAGATATGTATACAATTTATTTTTTTATTTTTTTTGGAGTTCAGATAGCTTTCATGACATCAATTTTAAAGATGAAAGGCTCTCATTTATCTCAAAAAATATCCATCAAAAATTAAAAAAATAAGCCACAACCTTAATACTTGTGTGTGGATGGATGGGACTAGGTTGAGTTAGCACTTGGCACGTAGCATAAATTAAACCCCGAACTCACTATATAAGTTGGTCTGGGGTCTATGATTCGGAGTGTATAACTAAAACATTGTAAAGTTTGGAATTGGGGCCGGGTTTGCATCCAATTTGGAGTAGGAACTAACTTTAATGAGTGTATCATAAATATATCAGAATAGCATTATTTTGGCCCAGAGGACACGTACCTGGTCCGAAATTCTAAAACCTTGCTCTCAGAGGTTGCTTTTAAGGCTAGCTCTGCTAAGATTAGTACTGGCTCGTTGGGATTCAGTAAAAAAATATTGCTATACCGGGCTCCAATAAATGATGAATTCTTGGTATGGATCATGGTTGACCGTTGGACATTGCTTGACCCACTTCCTAGGGCTGTATGATCGTGAGAATACCACGCCTACTTGGTCCAATGGCATCTCTAACCCTGCCAAATAGATAACCAAAACGGGGAAGTTGGGTTGGGCATGGAATCAACATAACATGGTGTTGCCTCAAGTTTGCATGGTGATGTTGACCCATGATCCATTTACTGAATAAGTCTAGGGTTAGGTCCAATTTAGATTTTTTTTAGGTCTAACCAATTGGGATATATTACTCTCGATAATCAAGTTGATTAATGCTCAATGGGTTCAATTCTCAAGTCCATTATTGCTTGTAGGATAAACATATATGAGTTTGAGATCAATGCTTAAATCACGGTTTAGGGGTTAGATCAATATCGACTTAAATCTAATAGTAATAACTGATTGACTTCCACTGAACCGCCATCCTAACCAAATATGCTCAACCGAAATGCTCAACCAAAAATAGCCATGAGTCTTACAAGACTTAGCCTATCCCAAATAGACTCGATGGCAAGATACCACAAGGGAGCTCAAACTTAAGGTTCAGCCCTACAAGTTAGCAACTTACTATGATGTGAAAAATGATCAAAAATTCATTGACCCTTGATCAGTCCAACTCAAAACAACACAATTATTCATGCCCTTGTCACCAACAAATGCTTATCGCTCCTATTTTATGCTTTTCATATGTTGCTTGCTAGCTATTGTCTCCCAAAATTGATTTGTGCATGCTGGTACAAAGCATGCCATGTTTGGTCTTCCAATGGATTAATGACTTATCTAACTCGATGGAAAGACAGAACTAAAGAAAGAAAAAGAGAAAATAGAGATAAAAGAGATGAAGTCGTGCCCATATGCTTAGTACTTTTAATAATGCCTCCTCCAAAAATTCAGAAAGTATGAGCATCTAGAAGAATCCTAAAAAAACAATATTTTTCTACTTGATGGTTCATTCCTTTTTCTATATTCCTTGCTATTATCTATTATGAACAAGATATTTTTATCATAAACTTCTTTGATTAGTTTAGTTTATCTCTTTCTTTTCACTAACTATAATAGAGTAATGCCCATTAGCTCATTATAAAGGGCCGCACTAACATGATAGAGAACATTTCTTGTTTTGCCAAATCCCTACTTAAAAAGAATATTTTTTTTAAAAAATATTTATTGTTATAGCATGTATCATTAATTGATATAAATTAATATTATGACTTGATCGTATCATTATTATATATTTTTTCTTTTTTTAACTAGGTGAGATTTATGACTTACTATATATTGTTTTTTTTTAGCTAAATGGACAATCAAAAAATCTATGAATGATACAGTCACCACTAACAATATGAAACAACTGCTATTAGAACCTACGAACCCTTATTATATTTTTAATAAATTCATACATAATATATTTTAAAATAATAGTCATGTCATAACATTTTCTTCTAACCTTGTTCATCAACAATTTCACTATATTCTAGTAAAAATCTTTAAATTTCTAAAGTCATGAAATAAAATTGTCTTATCAATATAAAAATAATATCATTATTTTAAAATAATAATAATAAACTTAAAATAATTTTTGCTCATAAAGAAACTGTTACTTATTCGTTTATTCATGAGACCTAGAGGTCCTCTAGGCCACTCTCATATCTCTTATAAAAGGTATGATAAATAGAAAGAAAGAAAAATTCTTTCTTCTTTTCCCCTTTTTTTTCCAACGGGAATAAAATTTCCCATTTAGCTTCAAGTACAGAGCCAGGTCTAACCACACCTGCCTTGCCTTGCCACCTTATAAAAAAATTAAAAAATAATATATTGAGACCAATAATATAAATATATATATTAAAATAATTCTTTGCCTTATATAAATACCCCTTCCCTGATTCCTCTTTACCCTTCTTTCTCCTGGGGTTTTTGATCACAGCGAGAGAGAGAGAGAGAGAGAGAGATTGAGGGAAAAGAAAGAAAGAGAAGAAAAGGGTTGGCAGCTTCCCTCCCTTCCTGCGTAAAACCGAAGAAGAACTAATCCATTCTCGCTGAAAGCTGAAGAGATTTCTATCGAGATTCATCCAAGATAGTTCGAGAAAAAGAGGAAGGAGTAGATGTTTTTGTTTCCGCTTTTTTCCTAGCCCCATCCCTTGTTTCCCCTCAAATTTTTCCTGCAAAGCTTTTATTCTTGGTAGAATTTGAAGCTTTGGATCTTCTCCGCGAAATCTCGATCCCGTGCTTCCCATTCTCCCCTTCCCTTTTCCCCCTTTCCGCTCCCTCCCTGGGAACCCAGAAAAGTCCCCCTTTTCCACAATCCTTTCCGATTAGGGTTCCTCTTCTTTCTCCCGGTCGCCCTCGGCGTCGGGAACTTCGGGGCTCGGCCTTTTAGATCGGAAAGCTTCGACCTTGGGATCCGGGGACCAGTCTATTGGGGCATCTGGAGTGTTCCGGGGATCGGATTATGGGCTCTGGTGCTCTGGATCCTTGTTCTTGGCGGGGTGTCAGTTTCCCTTTCGGAGGTTCTCTTTCCCATTAAAAAAAGTTCTATTTCTATCTCTAATTTCGCTCCCGAGTCTCGGAATTGGCCATGTCTTAGGACATGGAAGAAGACTGCACTTTAACGATCATCTTGGTGTTATTCCAATTTCGGTATAGTTGATTCAAGTTACCGGTTTTCTGCGCGTTTTTTTGGTGTTTCCGGTGGTCGGCGATACTATTCTAGCAAACTGGATCTTGGTTTTTGCTGGGGTTGGTGCCTTGACGACCACTTAGATTTTCTGAGGCTCAGTCTGTGTTCTGAAGGTGTAGTTTGACACTTGGAGGGGTCAAAATTTTGCTTTACTAGTACAGTAAGTTTGTCTTTAGATCGATTTCCTCTCCATTTGGAAGCTCCTAGGGTTCGTGTTTGTCTGTTTGGGTGGTGGGTTGTGACGAGGGCAATGGCGAGGTTTTGAAGCTGGAATGTGTTTGGGGACATGGTGCATGGACAGCAGCTTGGCCAGTGGTCGGTTCCCACACTGGAACAGCTGTACTGGAAACTAGGGTTTGTAGCTGATCCAGGGTCTACGTGCAATGTCTCGCTGCTTCCCATTTCCGCCACCAGGATATGAAAAGAAGCCAAGGAGTGAAAACGTAGATTTACTAGCCAAGGTGCATCTTCCATGCGCTTGCTTTGATTTCCAGTAAATGCGTCATTTTTATTAGCTTCATTCCATTGGCTGTTCGATTGATTGTCTACCCTGTAAATCTTTGCCTCGGTGAATTCCTAGTGTATATTCGGAAGTTAATATTTGATGTGGGCAAGATCTTATGCTTCATTTGCCGATCTTAATCTTTATGACTATAGATGCTGTGTTGGTTTTATGGTTTAAAGAGGTTCATGTTTACCGAGATTTCCCAGTATATAGAAAGATATGACAAATATGAGCATGGATAGCTTGATATTCCAACTACAGATACACGAACCAATTTATTTGCAAGAATTGATATACATCAAACTTGCTTGTTACTGTTGCTCAGTGTATTCATGCAGTTTCTGTTGTGAGGTTTTTTTGGGTGTTCAGACAACATAACATAACATGCCTTTTGTGGGTTGCTTGAGGATTGATACAGTGTACACTTGATATTTTGCTTAGCCATATGATTATTGGGATGAGAACAATGAGTATTTTTCTGATACATCAAAGAAGTTTCTTTTATTGGTGAAATGGCAAAGGGAGTGGTTTACCCATCCTTGTTTTTTATACAAATCTGCTGACTCTCAGTGGAGCTTTCAGTTCTGTAGAAAACAAGGCTGCTCATCTGGACTTTTGGTTGTACTAACTAAACAAGTCCAGCACATGATATCATTTCAATAAAAAATCCAATTTTTTTTTATTGCATGAGACCACTCTCATATATTCAGGTTATTTTCTTGTAGTTGGATGAAAATGTATAGACCGCAGTCATTGCATTAACCATGGATGCATACTAGACAAACAATGCTTACCAAATCTAACTCCAGCTATTGGTATTTGAGTCTTGTGCCTGTTCTTTGCTGTGGGCTGAATAATTCATCATTGTTATTTTGCAATATGTTTTTTTTTTTTTTTTGATTTGATTGATGGTGTCCTTGAACTATTTGTAGCTTACTTATCATCGTGTTGTTTAAATCCCTTTTACTACAGCCTCATTTTCATTTATTTCTTTTTCTTGGATGTCAGTATAATGAAAACCACTTCTTGATTTTGAATAGTCACTGAGACAACTCCTTCACATGAGCTTTGGCTCATGATTGTACTCTGCCTGTGCTCTTTAGGTCTGTTATTCTGTTTTTTTTTTTTGTGTTACAAAGAAAAATTCTGCAGATGTGATTTTAGAGATGAGCATAAGGGTTCTTTCTTTCAATGAAAATGTGTTTCATTTGCCTCTTTGTTTTATTTGTTGCTGAGGGATGAATGCAGCTTCATATATTAAAAGTTATGATCTCCCCCCTTAATCTAGACTCTTTCCCAGTCTATAAGAATTTCAGAGAGCTTTAATTTTGATCATATTATAGGTCCTCTACATGCAAATTGATTTTGTAGGTTTCATGGGTTCCTCTCTTAACTAAATTTCTTGCCTAGGAATTTGACCATTTTCTAAAACATTAGGCTGCGCTTGGCACTGTTATCACTTTTTTTAAAAAAAAGGGAAACAGGAATTCTGTTTCCATTTTTTCCAGATTTTTGACAATAGAAAACATGTTTGGGTCACTCTTTTTTTTCTTTTTAACAATGAGAGGAGCTGCTTGACCATGTTGGGGCCGAGAGACATCACCAGGAGGAGTTGTCCAGGAGCTCGAGCACCATACCTTGTGGTTGGGGTGCTCTCCAAAGGTCTCGAGGATGGAGGGGGTTTGGGCGACATCAGAGATGGCGGTGGCCATGGTAGAGACAAGCATGGCCGCTTGGATGGCCGCAAGGCTGGTTGTTGTTGGTAGGGAGGTTGTCAGGGGCATAGGGGGAGGTAGAGCGGGGGAGAAGGCAATGGATAGGAGGTGGGTCTAGCGGAGGGGGCCGACGACAGAGTCGATCCAGCCATCAACTATGTGGTAGAGGCCGATGTGCTCGATGGCAGTAACATGCTCGACGGTGGTGACGTGCGCGAGTCAAATATGAGGAGGTTAGCTGGAGGGGACGAGAGAGTGGTGAAAACCCACCTTTAGAAAAGTGGAAGTGACAATTTTTCACTTCCACTTTTTTCAAAAATAATGAAAGTTTTTTAAAAAAAACAGAAATAGAGTAACCAAACATGTTTTCTACGTCAGATCATGTGTTTCTGTTAAAAAGAAAATAAACAAAATACAGTACCAAACGAGCCTTAGCATTTGGTCGAGATCTCTTAGCAGAATCTGCTCAATTCTTCATGGAGCCCTTTGAACTTAGGATCCAGCTTCGTGACTGAAGCTTTCTTGGTGTTGGTGACTATGTTTTCCTATGAATATGGTCTCTGAAAATATTTAGGGTAATTACTTGTCCAAGCATTCATCAAATTAAAGGTAAAGGTAACCATCAAGTGGATCTTAGAACACTACTAGTTTAAAATTAAGCAGCATATTTTGACTTGTTAAAGAAGGGAGTGTTTATGAATGAGAGTGGGCAAATCACTTGTAGCATGGATATTAAACTATGTTGATGATTATGTGTTTAAGTAAAATGTTTGTTCTCAAAGTTCCTTGAAACATGAGTATAATGTTCAGATAGATTCTGTCAACCATTTTTGATACTTGATTTACTTGTGGTCCATAATCCTATATCTGTAATTCTTTCAAAGTTACATTCTGCTTATTAATAAGGGCTATTGGACTTTCATCAGCTTCTTCCATTTCCAATCTTCATTTTTATGGTGTTATGTCTGGTATTGTTTCTGTTCTACAATAACAATATAAGTAAACACAATAACTATAAATGGGACAGCCAAACTTCTATCATTTTTCTAAGACCATCCGTGTCTATTCTTTTTAGCTCTTTGCTGCAAACTTAAGCGCATACCCTCATTTAGGCTTTCTTTGCCTTTTGTCGCTACTGAAAGGACATTTTATTCCAAGTTCCATTATGTTATGAAATCTTAGTCTCCATTCAGTTTATTCATTTTTCTACCTAACCTTCCTACCGTTTACTGTACATACATACATACATTCATATTATATACATAGATACATATATATATATATATTCCTATCTTTTTTTTTCTGTTTTGTTCATGTCTGCCTTTTCTATGATTAAGCTGGAGTGAATCATAATGCATTGTTGCTATACATTTGCTTAAGTTGTTATATAGTCTCTTATCATATGAGACACTTGTCATTTTGACTTTCTTTTGGGTACTTGTTGCCCTTAAAAGCGACTACATCTAAGATTTAATATGCGATGAACTCCTATTTTCTGTTCTGTGTATTCAGCTTTTATTTACGATCCTTTCCTTATTATAAAGCAATCTATATATGTTGACAATTAAGATGGATTTTTATTGGCATTGTAATTAATTCTATCCTTTTATAGTTTATTTTGAGTCCACCTCTTCAAATATTTAAGCTGGGATAAATCCGATCCATTTTAGAAGATTCTCCAGTAGAAAAAAAACTTCCAATAAGTAAATAGGCAAAAGACCTAACAGTATTTCTTATAATCTGAATCATCATATCTAATTATCTAAATATTCAAGAATTATTTATATTCCTACTTGATATTCACACGAGCTTTTGTTTGGTAAATTCGCTCTAGATCATTTGCAAGTAACATATACAAATGAGAAATTTCTAATTCAATAATTGCACAATCACTTCCCATTCCCAAAAGAACAAGTTTATATTTTTAATAGCCTAAAGCCAAATCTTCATGTAGTCTGCTTCATTGGGAAACTTGCGTAATTCACTATAATCAGCATAGCTCCCATAAATCTCCTTTATGAGTGATTTTGTTGTTGTTAGTATTTGTTTGCTATATTCCACAAAGTCACCATCCACTAATGGTTCTTTGGCTATATTCTTTCTGAAAGTTGGTATGCATCATGCTTATACTTTCCCATCCCCCCTTTCTCTAATTTTCTTCTCTATGCAAGAAAACATTCCTTGTGATTAGCTATCCTGTTATATAACCAAGCTAGTGATGCAATTATATGCATCAGCTTGTCTCTCAGAAATTAGTATCAAAATTCATTTCCTTGAGTCATCAAGAAAATTGTTGTTTCCAGCTAAGTAAGTAAATTATCTATCATCCTGAGATTTCTCAACTTGTGTTTTGTTAAGTCTAAAGCCCTGGATGTACAATATCTCCTTTTTGCTGGGGATGTATATATTGGTTATTTTCAGGTGAAGTAGATGGTTTTTGTTTGCTTGGGAATAACATAAACTAATGGAGCAGGGTGCTGACCTCCCTCTTTTTCTACAATATGATTTGAAGATTTCTCAAGTAACTTGACGGTGGTATCAATTAATCCAAAGATTCTGAACCCTCTAATTTGGATACTCTAAAATCTGGAACTTGGAAGGAATCCTTGTTGAAGAACCTTCAGAAATGTATTTAATGTGATGAATGTTTATTCAGCTCTCTTGGAATGCCTTCGTCATCTTTATTTAAACATCTTTCATAACTGCCAAAAACAAGAAACTCTCATCTTTTGCCAAGCGATGTATCCACTGTCATTATATTCATTTGTATTGGTTTTACCACTACATAGTCCTCCCACCTGTCTTGCATGGTTATGCCAGGATCCTTCATAGATTCGATATATTATCCAGCTTATTCAATGTTTGCTTGTTCTTTCTTTTTTTCTTTTTTTCCTCTATAAGATAGATCTTTGTTGATTGAGTTTCTGCTCCTATATTTGCAGCATTAAATATTAGTGCGTAAATATCTTTTACTTAGAATTTCGGTGAATGTCGGTTATTATTTTTTATCTTTTTGAGGGGTAATGAACTATTTTATTATTATCTGTTGTCACATCATATTTTGATAAAATTTTAGTTTCTACAGTCCATCTATGATTAAAAAATAAAAGAATTGAATTCCATCTTACCTAATGCCCCCTATCTCTTCTTGCTCTGTCATTTCCATATATAACCACTAGTCTTTGATGCTTACTCAAATTTATATGATGTGTAACTTTGTACTTCTGTTACCTTATAGACAATTGGAATCCTGTTATGACAAGCTTTGTTTACTATCTAAACTTATCAGATGTCCATCTTTATCTTTGAAAGATCCATTTGATAATTTCTAGGTCATATGCATATGCTTCAGCAAAATTTAAATATGCAGTCCTCTGTCAATTTCTTGTTTTAAAACCCTTGTAGCAAGTGCTTGAAAAAGAAAAAAAGATCAACAGATTTCTGATACTTGTAGATTTTTTATCTTCTTGGTGTTTTATTTCTAGGGATGGTCAGCATTGAAATTTATTTTAGCTTAGTGTATTAATGTTGCTCGATATTTTCTTTCTCCTAAGTTTCTAATGCTCTTCACCTCCTTTACTTTGTGTATGCTCAAACTTGTGTTCATGCATATACTAGTATTATGTTTTTAATCTGGTAAAGAATTTTTAACTACTTTCATCCAAGTCCCTTTGGACATCACTTTTTTTATCAATTTTCATCTTGTTTTCGAAGCCCATGCTGGCTAGGGCTATCTCTATGTTATGTTGCATGTTCTTACAAAGTCAGATGGATTCCCTATTTTATCTTCTAATGCCGTGAACCTGACTCATGGCTGCTTTCATTGAAATGCTACCTCTCATAAATCTACCCAATGGCCACCTTGGCATCCTTCTACACTGATCTTATTTGTGGGTCTTTTCACTCCTCCACATTTCTCATTGATCCAATAAAGCTTGTTTTCTAACTGTATGATGTAGTTTTCGTTGTGTCTCTATGGTATTCAACGATCAATCATCTTGCTGTAACTTTGGTAAGGACATTTATATCTACCCTTAGGTAGCTAATGCAATATTATAAGGAAAATATTTTTCCAATAAATTATGATTTTTTTTCTTTAGTTCTTTCTTTATCCCATAAAATTATAGTTGAAGTTTTGGTCCATCAAGCTTTGAAACATCAAAATTTGCTACTTTTACAATCCAGATTATTGATTACCCCATCCCCTATATTCATCAGCAAACAACATCCTCCACAAAACAAGCTACAGTAAGGGGTCCTTTAATTATTTGAAAGCCAGTGACCTCTGGTGAAGGATTATTAAAACCTAAACATCTATGCTCCCCTTACGAGTTGTTCATAAACTTGCTTTATTCTTGCACTTTGTCTTTAAATTTGATATCTATTTCTTTCTCATTCTTGCGGGCAAGCAATCACTTAAAAGATAAGCGTGCATAGTGCATACACATAGAAGAGTGATTTCCTCCATGATTGACTTTCATAGAATGAAACTAAATCAATTTCTTGAGTTCCTTGTAACCTATTCAATGTCTATGCCAGTGTATAACTCATAAATCCCAGATCACTTAATCTGATTTGCTTTGTTGGTGGAGTCTCCCTTGGTTTCATGGTATAACTCATAAGTTCGATCAAAGAACAACTTGTGCAAATATATGATTGTTTGTTGTTCTTCCAAACCTTTATTAATCCAAGAAATAACCATGTCTTAGTCTCCTTTAATGCAAATCTGACTGGCTTTGAGAGTGTGAATTGTATAGTTTATACACTTGGATGCTTCATGGGGACTTTCTAAGTCAAGAAAAATGCAAAATATATTTTTTTGTTCATGTAAAAGAACTTTCTTGTTGCTATTGTTGATACTTTCATCATGTCATTGCTAATAATATTTTGAAATCAACAAGCATATGCAATATTTTGATTGCCATTCAACTTTCTATGCTTTGTTCTCATTATTCTAATTTTATAATTTTTACACTTTTTTCAAACTTTTTCTTGGATGTACAAAAATTGGTTGTCTTGCCATGATGACCATGTCCTGGGGCTCATAATAATATATTTGAGTATGTGCTAGTTAACATGTACTCACTTGTAGCCATGGACCAATATAGACTGGCATAGACCAATAGAGATAACATACAAGTTTGTACTCCGGAAACATGTGTGCACTTGCTAACACAAAATATAGGTTTATGGCAGAGACTAACATCACGTGATACTTCCGTCATGCTTCATTGTGAAAAGTAGTTATTGCTTGAATGAAACTCTTCTTCTCAACATAGTTATCCTGCTTTACTGATGAGATCTCAATAGCTTGATCGGTGAGACTTCAATCATCCTGGTGGTGCTACTCCAAATAAGGGAGAAGGTGAGATTTGAGTACTTGTTCAGAAAGAGAGATGAGAGTCCTCTAGGTTGCCTGTTAATCATTCGAATATGTGTTTGCACTCATTCATTCTTCTTTTTGAGATATTATTCAGATAGTGTGTTTTTGTTCTGCTTCTTTGCATTGGCAAATTCTTTGCGAACTGTCTATTTCACATTCCTGTTTGATCAAATCATGCTTAGTATCTACTCTGGCCCCTTTTTAGGCATACTTTCCTGACACTGGTTCATGTAGTCCTTGAAATATTAGACAGCTCACAATCTTTATACTAAAATATTAAAGGGGCATTGCCAATGGTATTTTATATCGTGGCCTTTGTGGTTTTGATCTTTTTAAACCTTTTTTCCTTCAACATGTTGGCATGAGATGTTCTATTTTTATTTGCTATTATATTGGAGTTGTTCTAAATTTTTAAGAGGTGTTTTTTTTGGGCTGTGGTTAAATTTGTGGCTTACCCTTAGATTGAACAACAATTTTCAGGAGAAGCACAAAGAGAAGAAGCATAAAAAGGAGAAGAGGGACAAAGAAAAGAGAGAAGGTAAAGAGAAAAAGGACAAAGACAGAAGTAAAGATAAACACAAAGAGAAGAAAGATCGAAAAGAAAAGCACAAAGACAAGAAAAAAGATAAACATAAGGATAAAAGCAGGTCATCAGAGGATAGAAGAACTGAAGAACAGACTGAGGGTCGCCATGAAGACAGATTTAGGGAATGCAGCCAGAAGGCTGAGGAAGTTAAAGATTTTAAATTTACAGAGGATTTGGGCAGGAGGATCAAGGATGAAGAAAAGGGGGCAGCAAACAGAATGGTCGAGAACTTCACTAGTTCATTTCAGAGAAACACTGAAAAATCGAGTACTGCCACTGTGGTGGAGAAGAAAAGAGTTACAGGTAATGAAATGCTTCCAAATCACACTGGAATGCAAAGGAGAAATGATGGAATGGGACATCCAGCGGATAACTTTCCTAGTCCAATTCAAAGAAAAATTGAGGGCACAGTCTCTGGAACTGCAATGCAGAAGGAAAGATGTGCAAGTAGTGAAGTGGTTCCTAACAGCATTAGTTCAGGGGAAAGAGGAAACACGGCAATGGGCCTATCAGCAGAAAATTCAATGCATTCTATTCGAAGAAGATCTGAGGGGCCATGCATTACAACTGCATCAGAGAAGGAAAGAGGCACAGGTGCCAAAATCGTCTCAAAAGCCAGGGTTACAGTGCAAAGGGCACATGATGGGATGGGCCGACCAGCAGAAAGTCCATCTAGTTTCTCTGGTGCAGTTCCAAGAAAAATTGATGGTGTGGGCCTTGCAACTGCGATGGAGAAGGAAAGAGGAAATGGTAATCCAGTTGGTCCTATCCCCATTTTCACAGAGGAAAGAAGAAATGATGGGCTTGGAAAATCTGCGGCAAAGGATGCAGATAAGAAGATTGAAGAGAGGGAGAAAACCAAAGAGAGGGAAGTGGATGATGGAAAGGGAGAAAAATGCAAGCATGAGGATCGGGATGAGAAGAACAGAGGAAAGGACAAAGACAGACACAAAGAGAAGAAGGATAAAATAAGAGAGAAAGGTGAACACAAACATAAAGAACAACATAAACGAAGAGACAGTGGAAAAAAGGATCAGATTGATAGTCTAAATATAAAGCAATTAGCCCCTGAAAAAGACAATGGAATGAGTACTGGTTCTGATGAAACTGCCAAGAAGAGGAAGGACTTTGAGATGAATGGTTTTTTGCATGGTGAGTTTACTTCACTAGCGTCTCTTTTGCTTTCCTGGGGGACACATTTAAAAGTTTTGTGGTGTTATAAACTTCATTTTGTTTTGTTCAAATTTTACATCACTGCATTTGTCATGTGCCTACAGACAACGATGTACGTCCTAATAAGTTTTCAAGAGCAGCACCTTCCTCTGACCTCCCTGTGGAGAATGGAAGAACACTGGAGTTATCGCATGTTGCTACACCTTATTCTTCCATCAAGCCTGGAGTCCTAAGTAACAGCAAACCAGAAAGAGTCCTAGAAATTAAGGACCAGAAGATAAATGGCACCGCAGAAGCAAAGCCATCTTCAGCTGACTTGAGGCATCCAATTGCTGTAGACACCAGGGAGAAGGCTAAAGCTCCTCTGAAACCTCCTCACCGGGATGCCAAATATCTTAACCAGATATACTCTGTTCCCAAAATGGAAGAATGGCCTGAGTCTGATGATCAAGAATGGCTTTTCAGTAGGGATCGCCTTCGGCCAAAGCCTAAGACGAAGTTTGAGGCTGATGAAACACCTCGTGTGTGGGCTGAGGCATTACGGATTGAGTCAGAGGATGTTATTGCCTTGCCATATGTCATTCCTTTCTGATACTAGATATTCTATTTATGCTCAGACATGCTGATCGCTGAATTCTCACTGAAGGTATGGCAGCATGGCAGAATAGATGCCTGTTTTCTTGCTGCCCTTTTACTCTAATCCTGTTTAACCAGGTATGTGCTTGGACTTCCTGCAATTAGTAGTACATGACCTCCTGGGCTGTTCGGGTACAATGGTTCGCCAGGCATTGCGTGCTCCCAATCGAATGGACTTGGATATATCAACATTTCTTTATCTATACCAATTGTAAGTCCTTCAGGTAGAAATGCATTGGATTAATGGAATGTCCAATGTCCATACCAGCGAACAGAGATGTTGATGGACTTTATAAATTTTCATTTATTTCAAAAATCTGAGGGAACAAGGGAGAAGCAGGGAGTTGTCTTGCTGCAGAACTGCACAATTTTGATTGATTTGTATCATGTAAATCTTTTCATAATTAGAAATGTACAATAGAGGGGCAAAAGAGAGAGAAGAAAATGAAAGAGGCTATTGTCATTCATTCATACTCTGTTATTTGGTCATCTGCTGACTTTATTTGCCTTATAGAATGTGGTGATTATTTGGTAGCTTAGAGGAGGCATTCATTTGTGTTAGTGAATCATTCATTCATGCTGTGGTAGTTGGGAAGGGAGAGAAAAAAATTTGTAGTTCATATATAAAAGACGTTTCCATTTGATGGATGCACAGAAATTCGAAGGAACAATATAAGTGACATTTTTTCAGCGCCACTGCCGAAAAATTTGTTAGTGGCATACAATCTGGACATTAATGGACACAGTTCTACCATTATATGAAAATACTGCTATAAATTTGTTTCCTAATTTCTCGACTAGTTTTATTCAATACACATCCTACTTGAGTGTTTGCTGATTAGAGCCCCTCTTCTTACCTGGGACATCAACATTTATCTTCTTGTCATCCTAATTGCCTGGTGGAACATAAAATGCTTTCCCTAGCTTACTGACTAGTGACTTCATCTGACAAATTGTGCCAGTTATTCAACTCAGCTTACTAATGTTTTTGTTTCTCATCCAATGTGATTATTGTCAACCCATATCTTCACTCTTTCCTTTCTATATGTGCAATACTATGCACATGATTATTGTGACATCAGTTGGTCGTTGGCCATGATAATATACTTGTTCACTGTGATTGCATTTTGATTTGTTTTATTTTTTCCTTTCTTGGTTTTTTCCTCCAAAGCTCTGCTTTGTGGCTCCGAACCTGCGTCCGTCCTCTTTGGGGCTGCAAGTGGGTCAGCTGGGCTTTGGTCCAATATGACTGAAATTTGGTCGCTTTAGCATTTAGATTATACTAAAATTTGGTGCATATATTCAGTCAAACTGAGTTATGTTGGATGGAAGATTTGTCAACTTTAAGTTCGGTTCAAGCGTCACAGATTGGATTGCTATTTGTAAAATAATTCAAGTTAGGTCTTATTACTTCACATCTGCTCTTTTGGAGAAGGAAGAATCAGGGCAAGGATTGAGTCTAGATTTTAAGCTGATCAAAGTCTGTTGTACCTATTTATCCTATTTTAGAACCTCAATTCTGTTCATCATGCATTTTTGTATAACATTTGTTGCTAAAACATTTTTTTAGAAAAAAATGCCACCAGTTGGCCCCGTATGACCCCACTATAATTTATGAAATGATTAGGATCTAATTCTGACCTTGGGCGTGGGTTCCTATGTTAATTAAAAAAAAGAACCCCTCCGTAATCAGAGTGATCTCAAACCATGCTAATTGATCATTACCATTTTCTTTTTCTACCTATGTAATTTTCTTGTATTCTAATCTATGATGCTAGTTTGTTTCCTTTCCCTCTTTGAATCATTATGGCAGAAAAATACTCATGATGTTGACTTTATTATTCTGAAGTCATCTTGAGTTATAATCGCATTTAACAATTTTTGTTCATCAAACACTTTAAATGTTACAATTTTGTTCGTAATTTTAATCACATTATCATGTGTAATTATGGATATCACTTCTTTTTTTTTTGCCTTTTATAAGTGGCTGTTATCATACTTTTCTTTATTATTAACCATTTAAATAATTTGGAATTGGCAGACACATCCTCTTTTTGTGGTTCCTTAAACTCTAGTTGATCTCTCGTTAGCAATTTCAGAATTAACATCTCCGATTTTTATCTTTCGATCGATATCAAGTGCATACAGATTTCACATTTGACACATTTGATGTACTTTTAAGAAATATATGTTGGCCTGCCACTCCCACATCTATTTTTGTTTTTAACTTTTCCTAAAATGGTGCCAAACTGTGCTCAATTTTGCTAAACAAAATGCCGATAGTTCACGGATCTGAGAAAAAGAGTCATAGGCCAATCACGGCGATCCTTTCATCCATTTCCACTCTTTTTGAGAGGAAATCTACTAGCGTACTTTGGGTGCAGATCAGTAAGCAGCCTCCATCTGAGGATAGTTCAAGCTAATTGTTAGCAGCCTCCATTATATACAAGAATGAGTAGAGTGAGGAAACTCTGTTTTTCTTTCTTTTCCTTTTTTTTGGTGGAGAACTAGGATGTCGGATAAGGGTGAGGATCAACACCTAGTGAGGTATCAACTCATGAAGTGCTACAAGTTGATGTTCCAGTCGTGATCCGCAAATGTTACTCAGGTATAATGCAAGAAGTTGCAGGGTCTCCAACAATATAATTTGAAGCAGATGTTACTATAATGGCATGGAAAACTTATTTGCTATGTTGAATTTATGTGAAACGGTCAACTACAGCTATTATTTAGTTGTTATGGTGTAATAGCCATTGTATAATAGAAGGCGTTGTTTGAGAAGGAGGATTTTCCTATCTTGGTTAAAGCTCTTCTAGAAAGATGCTATTAGATAAAAAGTTTATGGTAGAGGATAGTAGAGGACTATTTGTTGCTGGGTGGCAAGAAAGGATTGGTACAATTTTTTGCGTGGGTGCCCCAAAGCATTTTCCTTGTTCTATTGGTAGAGTCATACCTTGAAAATGAGAACTCCATTCGCTCGATTATCCAACAAAATGAAATAAGAAAGTTAGATGTTCGTATAATTGCTCGTAGTAGCTAGATTACCAGAGTAAAATGAAAAAGAAGTTAAGAGTTACATAAAAGGCAGATGTAACTCTCTTTTTGCACCCACAATAATATTAGCCATGGTGTATACTCAAATTCTATTTATACAACTCGGAAAGAAAATCAATTGAAAGAGTTTATTTGCATAATTAGATTTTTTTGTAAATATAAATAAGAAAGAGGTTGCATGACTATGTAATAATATAAAGTACTTTTTTCAAGAACAAAAAAGAACATGTTGGGTATTGCTTAGAAAAGCTTTCTTTTTAAGATAAATATTTGGCAACATTCTTAGATGTTTTTTTTATAAGAAAATCTTAAAAAAAACTTGTAAATGAACTCAGAAATTTGCTTTAGATTTTTTTTAAGAAATAATAAAAGCAGAAGCAATGCCAAACTCGCTGGAGCCAACATAAAGTGTCACATAAAATATGTTTCAAAAAGACATGACAGAATGACAACTTAAAACGGTTTCCATCCAAAGTTGCAAAAAGCTTTAGAACTTCTGCTACTCCCAAACAAAAGGGGGGAAAGAATATTCTGCTACGGTGCTACTTCCATCTTTGAATAGAGCACCGGACGACAACATTCCTCAAATATAGCATCATGGTCTGGTACCAAAAGAGCCAAGTGCCAATTTACTTTCACCACAAAAGTCAGTTGCAGTTTCTGTGGATGATTCACAAGTATATTTTACAGGGTGACTCCAGAGTTGGCATCAACACAGCCCAAAGAAGATTATGACATGATGGCAAGATGGCTCCGGTAGGTTTGTGTTTTGAAAAAAAGAGTATCGTGGCCTGCAATATCCATAAATCATCCTCTGAAACTTGTTTTTAGAGAAAATAATGTGCCTACCCATCTTTATCAGATGTCTTCTCGGGCTCTGCGCAGGGAACCGTGGAGAGCATAAAATCATAAAATGTAGATTTATCTCCTTTCACTATATATGCAAGCGGCAAGACATGCATCAGACATTTCATGAAATACAATTAACTACCCTCTTTAATCACCAATCATAAGGAAATCTCTTTCCTGATTCAGAATGTGAAAATTCAAACTCAAGAAACAGATTACTAACTGAAAGCTTGCATGAAAGAAACTGAACTCTATCGGCTCTCATATGCTGATAAGGGTGCACTTTGAATTAAAGGTGTATTTTGTTTATCATTGATCACATTGTATTTCACAACTTGATAATGTTGATTAACATAATATGTACGCAAAGTCTCTTATTTGATCTTCTGTCAGAGTGTTATCTACAAAAATGAAAGCCATAATTTACAATTTTTCCACAATAAATCAGCCGCTTATTTGACCATCTCAAATGCCAATCATGCATGCATTTGTACACAGAAAGAGGAAAAGATGAAAAAAAGAACTAATGATTTAAAAATGTGTTTACTCAAAGAAATGACCCTGCTGAATGGGTGAAGAAGTGGTCATCATTGGTCCAAATGAACAGCCGTCTAACAAATTTGGCTGCAATGAAGAGAAGGTGAAGGCAGTGGACTCTGGAACCCCAACATTTGGTAGGGAGGATTGGCTGCAAACAAAGTAACCCATGTGCTGATTAAATTGAAATCAGGAGCAACAATAATGTTTATGATATAAGGATGATCAAGATCAATGGGTGCAAGTTTATTACCTGTTTACCAAGTATGATGATGATAAGGAAGGCATAGTTGGTACATCATTCATGCTTTCATTTGAAGATATCAGAGGCCAAAAGACTGCAAGAAAAAGGAGAGAATTTCAGAAGAGTATGTCTTGTACTTAAAGTCTACATACAGAGCTAAAAATCTCTCTCTTTGAGGCTGTAACTGTACAGAGCTCTCTAAAAATCAACATTATAAGTACCATGAAATTTATCCAAATTACTGTTTAATTTTTTTAAAACAAAAAAAAGCCCTTCTATTCTGTTGTAACCCCTCCTTAAAGTGGTATTAGAAAGTACACATTTGCTAAAAAATATATCATAAATATAACGCAATGTTATTCTATATTTACACCTGCATTTATGCAGCAAATTAATATCATAAATATAATGCAAGTGCTATAACATGCAAAATACCTTTTCATAAAGCATACTAGCAGTAGTATTATGATCTTGCAAGATACTTAAATAACAGCTACCTATGGGCCCTTGAACTGCAATTTCTTTAGTCTGGATTTAGTAACACAACTATATGTAAGAGAGAAAAAAGAGGAAATTTAAACAACTCTTCTCGGTTGAAATTAGTGAAACAAGCACTTTAAAGCAAGGTTCGCCGTACCGGTACCAGACTACATACTGGTGCCACACTAGCATAGTATCAGTATGGTATGGTACAAGATTTTTTTAGCATACCGAGGGTCAGTACACCACCAGTACTGGTACCGTTACCGAACCGGTATAGTATGGTACGCTCGGTACCGTCCGAAATGGTACGACATATCATGTTTCAAAGTATACCTGGTGGCTGGTGCAATATATTCTTTTTTTCTTTTTTCAGAAATTCATGTTGACATTTTGCAATCCACATAATGTTGATAATATTAGGGGTTTAGGTGGGATGATGGTGAAGTAGCTGTATTGAACCAAGTGATAAAAGATTCCATGCAAGAAACACAAGGGTCAGTTTGTGAGCAACGGCTCAAAGACATTAGGAAACATATCAACATGGCTTTGCAACTGGAGGAAAGATAAAGCAACATCAAGTTTACTAAATCAGAATGAGGGTGCACAAGCAACAGTCAACCAGCCTTGGCTCAGCTGACTAGCATCCTTCTCCACTTGAGAGAGGCTTAGGGTTTGAATCCCAGTGGTAACATCCCCACCATATTTCCCGAGCCAACAAAAAAGTGCACAAGAAGGATATGCATGAAATAAGACAACTATTGCTTTTGAGCTTAGCATTTGCAGGAGCCACAAATACATTGTACATGACCCTATATATCATCCAAACCCAAGTGGTAAAATCTCATGCATCATGGCTTCTTACAAGAAATTATATGGCCATGGCTGCATTGGGCAACATCTGATGCTAACCTCATCCCATATGTCAGGGCAAAAAAGGGCTTCCAAAGATATAGCATAAACAAACTAAGACATTCAAGTACTGAAAATATCACAAAACACAAGTAACAGATTCTTAAATATGAACCTTAGAAACTACAATTATGAATTTTTCTGATTTAAATGCAACTATTAATCGTTATTCCAATGCAAGTAAATACTGGGTGAAACAATGGAGAAGTGAGTAACCTGAATGCCTAGGATTTTCCTGATACCCTGAGCAAAAAAGGAATTCCTGCATATCAAAAAATTGCAGCCTCAGGAATGCATCAAATGATGGCATATTAACATTTTTTTGCAACTGCGCATGTGTGGATGCATAATGCTGCATGTGTATTTTATGTCCACGCATGCACTTGTATACACATGGGCACAACCCCAACTCACCTCTCTTGAATGTTGTGAGGCAAGGTTAACATCTGTGGATTAAAAGAAAAAAGAAAAAGAAAAAGTTAGCGAGCTTGTATCTCAAAACCAATCACAAATGAATTCACAATCAAGTAACAAGGGCCCTATCCTGTGTTGAGACAGGCATGTATAAAATGTTTATAACCTCTATTACCATTCTAAGAATCTAGAATTCAAGGGATAAATCATTTCATCCAGAACAAGGTTTCCTTGAGCATTAATGGAAAAGAATGAACGAGGATTGTCCGAATCTAGCTATTAAAGTTTAGTGGCATCCAACTTATGTATCGAACTGATAAGATCATAAAGTTACCCCTATTCTGCATCTGATAATTTTTACATAATCAGCCATGAACTTTCTTGACACACCCTGAGCTATCAGAAGCACTCCATTTTCCTTATAAAGAACATACAGAGCAGCTTTACATTACCTATATTGGTAATGCTAGGTTTGACAGCCAGCGTCAGACCAAGAAAGCAATCATCCGATTCAGTGCCAAAATCCCATAGATTCAACTCAAGCTTTGGCTTTGGTCCTGCAAAGATCCAACCATTTTATAAAAATATTGAAACTATCAGCTAATGAATATTCCTCACTGATGATTAGCACCTCACCAGTTTCATTTATCTTTGGATAAAAGGGATCCTGGAGAGGATATGGAACCCATGTTCCCACCTGAATCAGGTGTACAAGTCAGAATGGTTATTTCCACTAAAGAAACCAAGGACAGACACAGTGCATTTTGTTTTTACATGGAAAAAGGGATGTTGTAGTGACTGCTCCACAGTTGGCCTCCTTTGTGGGTCCCAGGAGCAAAGTTGCTATTCGTATATAGCCAACATCAAGGACAGTACAAAAGCTCATAGTCAATAGCAAATTCACAGGGAGGGTAATCAAAATGTGGAAAAAAGTATATTCATGACAATACCAGGATCAAATCAATTGCTTCCAAGCTAGCATTAGGAATGATATCCGAGAGATTGGCTGGCGGAATCTTTTGATGAGGTAGAAACAGAGTTAAGATAATTGAACATGATTTAGAAAACTAAAGAAATCCAACTAAAGTATCATTCCACCTGAAAGAATTGAAAATTTACTGCTCGAGAAAGGTCCATCCCTTCTGGCCAGATACTGCTATCTGGAGTCCCAAGAACAGTGCATATTTTGTATATCTGATCTGTTTCACTGGAGCAAAATATGCAAACTAGTTGGAAAACTGATTATAAGGTCCTAAACATGGAACTGTAAGTGTTGATAGAAAGATATATACACCACAGCTGCAGGGTAGATGAAGTAAATTGCACGTGTAGAAATCTCACATTGAATAAAGCATAATGAAGTAAAAAAATGCACCTTTAGGGCCAGTTTTGGAACTTCCTGCCAGATCCGGCGGGATAGCCCAGGAAAGGAGCATGGGGCACAGGGAGGGAGGTAGGGAGCGAAAGTGGGAGAGGGAGAATGCAGGGGTTGCGGGACCCAATCCCCATGGGATTAAAATAGTAAGACCTCTTGAGGTCTTTTTCTTCATCTTGCAGGGAGCAGGCTGCATGAGCTCCCATGCTCTCCCTTTCTCCCTCTCCCACTCCCTCCTCCCTGCTCTCCAACCTGGCCTCTCCTGCCGAATTTAGCCAAACAGGCCCATGATCAACATGCACAATTAAAACACCAAAAAAATCTAATATGGTTAAGGACAAGCTTTACATAGTCAATATGTTGGGAGCGTAGCACAATGAACATAATATAAGCTAATGAGACAATGTAGAAGCTGATGTATTTTACAGCAATGAAAAGAACATAAATGAGTATACAAGAGGAAGCCTAGGAATAAAACCTATAGAGCATGATGCAAGGAAAAACAACTAGACATGCTTTTGGAAGGGATGCCCTTGATGGAGGGGGGATCTTAAAGAAGGTTAATAAAAGGGTAGAAGTAGACCAAATATGTCTTAAAATGAAAGTAGTAAGATGAAAATGCCTATAATCAAAGAAGGAAAATGGATAACTAGTTATAATGCACATCATGGCTGCTAAAGATTTTGGATATGGGCCAAATTAACTAAATTACAATTTTTAAAATTTTAAAAATGATTAAATTTTTGGAGAAAATAGATAATGTGGGTGAAGGATTGTGGGTTGCCATAGCAATAATGCTTAAAAAAATTTAGGTTGAGAGTTTGGGTGGGGTGGGGAGAAGGCTTAGGATCGCTGGGCTCAAAAATTGCCAAGGAAGCCCTAACAATAACAGGCCTATAATTAGTGTGGCATGATTAAAGTGGAGGCACTGTTTAATAACAAAATCTAATAAGGGGTATTATGGGAACTCAAAAGCTGGGAAATATTCACACTTTTATAGTTTTAGAATGTGAGGAAGACTAACTAGAAGTGGTATAAAATACAAAAAACAATAAGAAAAGCAGATACCATGTCAGGAAAATACAACATCAAAAACTAATATCATTACTGAAGCTATAAAAATAGATCATGCAAGTTTAGATTTAGAATACATGCGCAGAATGAATTATTGTTCAAGAGGTGGGGTTAGTCTTGTACACATCAATACAATATTTTTCCCATTACCAAGTAATCTTCTGTACCAGATCAAATAAATAAGCAGAACATCTAACATAATAATCTTGGCACCAAGAGGGCAGGATAGCGTATACACAACTGCAAGTGTTAGAGAGCCAATTAATTCCAAAAGATAGATATCTCATGGAGAAATAGTCCATGATATTAGAAAATTCAGATAGTGCATAAATTATATATAGCAAGAGATGGCAGTAGTAACTCCACAGAACTTATTTGCTCATCCAACATGCCCATTTTTGTTGCACGTTTTGGAGTTTATGACCAGTGCTCAAGATAGAAGAAATTGTTCAATGCATGAACTCTGGAGTAGAGATTCAGATTTGTACCTTTCACCAGGGAAAAGCGGACACAGTGTGAAAAGCTCAGCCATAATTGCACCAACAGCCCACAAATCTGTAAAATCTTCTAGTTGTTATGGGTCAGCTTTACCAAATGATTACAAGACTGCTCCAGGTTAAATAAACCAGTGCGTCTAACAGGAATAATTCTGTGTAATTAAAGAAGACAAAAGCTCCTTCATTACGCTGTACTACATGTGTGCATTCAACAAGTTGTAATGTGACATAAGATGGTGCAGATATTAGAAAAAATTTGCAGCATTTAATGTTACAAAGAGGAGAGCTTTGTTGGAATACAATTCAAGCACAACTGGTGTCCAGGACTAATCTGGTTCAGTATATTGAAGAACCATAGATGAAGCTCTGCATCAGACAAACCTGGACAACTGAACAGTTTTCCTATAAATTTACCTACTGTCCTGTCTTGAAAAACCCCATAGTTGTACTGTTCTCTTCCAAATAACTTTATTCGTGTACATGTCCATATATAGTTAGTGAAATTCAAGAGCCTGCTTTGGGAAAAAAAAGTTAATTGTTTGTGTACGCCAGGAAAAAGAGCAAAAATACTAAAGAAAAGGTGGACAGAAGTTGATGGATTTGTCCTTGGATGAGGTTGCGTCCTCTGAAAAAAAATGAATGTTGAACATTACAGCTACCCTAAATAGATGGGTAGAGTTTGTTCACTATGATTATGCCAATGGGCCTAGATGATCAGTTGTTAAGAGTTGCACCAGATAATCAGAGCCTAGACTTTCAGCTGGTCTATATTTTCAAACAAACATACTACTCTGATGGACAAACCACCAAGGAATATCTTAAGTTTCACAAAGGCCACCATATATGTTTTTCGCTAAAACATTAAATCAAAATAATAATATTTACGCTTTACTGCATATTTTGAAACTTCAGGTTGATATATATAATCAATAATCTCATATCAACAGAAAATATTATATTCAACATACAATAAAAGGCAGATTTAAGTTAAGGACAAATACATAATGACAACTGACAAGGAACAAAAATGTAGTTACCAATTGCAGGGGTGTATGACGAAGAATGCAACAACACCTCTGGCGCTCGATACCTTGTAACAAAACATGAAGCTATGAATTAGATAATATATAGATGATAGAACAATTCATCCTCTATCATTAACTAGCAACAACAATTGATCCTTTATCATCACCTAGTAAATGCAGGATTCAGAATTAATATAGAAGTTAAAAGAAACTCACCATCTTGTAGAAACATAATCAGTATAAGGAGGCTTTGACATTACTTCTCTTGCCAGTCCAAAGTCAGCAATTTTAATAATGTCATTTGTGACCAACAGATTCTCTACATAATCAAAACAGTACTTTCATAATCTTTTCTAGAGGAAATAGTATATAATGCAAATAAAAATAATGTTAGTTTAACTACCAGGTTTCAGATCCCGATGAAAATATCCATTTTTATGCATATATGCAAGTCCTTGCAATATTTGAGACATGAAGCTTCGTATCTCCCTCTCAGTAAAAGAATTTTGACAGTCTCTCATGAGTTGATAAAGATTACAACCCTGGACATGTGAATGACAGAAGATATAAGAATTCAGCCGAGCATATAGATTACAATGAACATAGTGATCTTTTTTCACACATCATGCACATTGTAAAAAAAACATAATGCTCAAGAATGCAATGTGACCGCCCACAAATTTATTCTGACGGTAAAGACAATAGGAGATCAAATGTCTTATCAGGATTAAAGCCTTGCAGTGCTTTGTAACAATCAGCAAGTAATACCCAAGCATAAACAGTATTGCGATTTGCAGTAGAACCAGTAATGCTTTAACTATGGGACCAAATGATAACTGATAGAAAGAGTATAGTCATGCTAGAACAATAGAGCGGATGCCAAACAAAAACATAAAATTCTCAATTTGTTGAGTATCAGAAGAAAAGCCACCGGAAATAACACCAAGAATTACAGTAAGAAGTCCAAAAACAGAAAGAGAACAACAGCCAGAAAAGAACCACCATATTAAACATTATATTCGAAAGTAACAATTAGAGCAACAGAGACAGAAGTGAATTATCTACCCTCCATTGTTATCTACATTGAAATTTTCTGCAGTTTAGGACGGGAAAAAAGAGGACTTTATCTGATCCCATCGTAAAACTCGGACTTGATGATCCAGACCTAATTCAGTTTTGCCACAGTCAAGGTTTAGCAACTTTAAACCCATTGGAAACAAACTCAAAGCTATTAATATTTATGTAAAGTCTTGCCCATAAAAATTTCAAATGGTAGATCCAAGCCCCAGCCACTATGGATGGAAAATCTCCTCAAGCATTTCTTGCCAATTCCAGCCAAAACCTTCTTTGGTTGTCTGCCACCCTTGTTCGCCCAAGGGTTAACAAGCACTTTCACAAAGGTTGTTTTTAGGATATTCTTACTCTTAGTTCGTCTACTCTCTCTTCATTTTCCATCGTTGCAACCCTGACCTTAGTCTAATGTGCAAAGTCAGGTTTTAACATTCTCCGATGTTGTCATCTTTGTTCTTTAAAATTAATATTCCAACTGACACAATCAAGCTGACCTTCGTTGTGGTCCTCCTATGACCTATGTAAGATAGCTTGTCGCCATAGAAATAAATGTTGGCATCCAGCTAACCCTCACATCCTTAGTTGCTTATACAAGCAATCATATTAACAACTCATATAATGGATCATGAATTGTAGATTATCCAACTTCCATCTGACCCTAATCCTGCAAAAAATCATGCTTAGTGCATTTGGTTATGCAAAAATCTGCATCACTTCATCAACCTCAAAATATTACAAATGCAAGCTTCTGGAATAGGGGCAGCAAGGATGACAATCAAAGCAAGGAGGAAGAATTTTGTGGAGAGGAATCATCATATGCACAAATACAAGGGTTGTGAGGTAGGCAATGTTTTGTGTAGATGCTAAGAAGCAAGGTTTCAAAAATCAGTACCCGACTTTGTACCCCTTGTTGCCGGAACGGTACAATACTGGGTACCACCACACAGTTTACAGGTGCTGGAAACATGCCAGAATGGTACGGTACCTTTCGTGTCATCCCATTTTGGCAGTTTTTGAAACCCTTTCAAGAGTGTCTGAAACCTTTTATCTAAAAACAAATCTAAGCATACATCTATAAGACACAAAGAAAGAAATGGACACAGGCATATTTATATAGAAAAATGTTGAATACTAAGTTGACTACTAAACTGTACTATATATTGCTGTACTTGTTTTTAGAGTAATGATATTATGAAAAAGAAAAAAATTGGGACACTTCATTATAAGTAGGGTAGCAATAGTTTTGGTCTGGTCAAGGTGGTGTTAATTATTAAGATATACACATTTAACCCACTCTGACCCAAAACCCAGTGAGCCATTGTAAGCTGACGCTAGAGTTCGAAATACCATTGTACGGGTTCCTACCATTCACATCTCAGTATGGTACGCTCCGCAGTATTCATGGCCTATCGATGTCTTGGTACATGGTACAAGATGGTCCCAGTACACCCTCTATACACCTCACTATAGGGAGTATTATACCATGGTAGTGTTGGCTTTTCAACCCTTGTTGACCACACCTGCTATTGGTCAATCCAAGTTACTCATTATTATCAACTTGCATAACCTGCTTGCTGACTTCCTTATACCTTGAACTATGGATGATACACCTGACCCACTAATTTCTCCCTCTTCCACCCTACAATTATATGAATGAAAAATTACTCATCAATGATGGCTGGCACTGTAGTTCTTAACAAAAGTCTATTAGGGCTTCAAGGTATTGCAATATAAATAATGCATGGAAGTATACCTCAATATTAACTTTACCAAAACATCTCCAATAAATATTGATTTACCAAATCAAGTGAATGTTAACCACATTGATATTGCAAAAGGAAAATATCTGCTTATAACAAAGTTACAGTTGTAATTGACTTCCAATCAATCCTACTTGGCACCTAGAGTTGTTGAGATTTTGAGTGTCAACATTTTCACTAGTGTCCATGAAATGCACATTCCAAAATCTTATGCTGAATGGCATTCCATACCAGTAGATTTAAGACCCTCCATTTTCAGCAAGCCAAAGAGTGATATACTGTTCCTGCCAAGCTGCACTCCTATTTTAGATCAAGTGTCCAACTTTCCAAGTGTCCTTAAGGTTTCAGCACTTTAAAAGCAGAAATGTCTTATGTTGCAATTAACGTGTAAAATGTAGAGAATCTGGAGATCAGAGCTTGTTAGAAGTCAAGAACAAATTGTTTGCAATTGGCTGGTGAACAGTTTTTTTAAGCCAGGTGGAATTTGGTGGGGACTGGGGATTGTGTTACAATATGCTCCTCTTAGCTAAGAGTTAGTGTCATAGAAATGGAAAGAAAAGGAGGAAAGAAAATAAAATTCAACAACATTGTCCTGCATGAGATACTGCAATATTTTAAACAGTTTTTCATGAACCACAACCACAACCAAGATTCTGTAATTCCCTCTAAGATAAACAGAAAGTAGTTAAAAAGGAATGGAGACTTCCAATTCTTACAATCTAATATGGTCTAAAGAATATGGTTAACTGATTGTGTTTCTCAAAATTACACATACCCATGATGTCGTTGCAACTAAATTATGTAATTATTCATGCTTCAAAACAAAACTGACATTAACCACACACTCACCATATATTCAAATATAAAGAAAAGCTCATGGTTCTCCCTGACTACCTCCTTCAACTTGACAATGTTGGGGTGATTCATTTTACAAAGAGACTGCAAAAGGATAGCTTTTTATGTGATAAGGCAAATTAAGTTCACTATTAGATATAAATGGTTGTTATCGTAAGTTAACATATCAACAAAGTGACAAACCTTAACTTCGCGCAGATTCATGCATTCTTCCCAAAAGTAAAATTTTCTCTTCATTTTCTTGATAGCAACCTGAAATTAATATAGAGATAGAATCGCTAATATTTTTAATGCAAAAAAAATGTCCTCTAGAAGTCTTTAAAATGCTTATTTAATAAATATTGAGCAGACAAGTATGATTAGAACCTTGTAAGTGAAATCCAAATGAATTGATGGCACGAGGTTTGTAAATATATCTCTACCTACTAACTGAAATTTTTATATCGTGAATACGAAAAGATACCAATTTCAGTATAAAAGGTTGGCAAAATGCTCAAGGTAATGCATGGGAACTAGAAAATAGTTAGGCCTAAATTTCTGTTTGTTGATCAGTGAGTGTAGGATAACTTTATCTTATCAGCAGTGTTCAAATGCATCAACTGATGGGGTGAACTGTTGCTAGAATCTAAGAAAGAAGCTCAGGACGGTGTGGCAAGTCTTCTGTAGGGATGTATGTTGTTGTTGTCATAACCACACTAACATTTCCTCAGAACCATAGATAAGATTTTAGATGATGACAACTTCGGCGTAGCAATCTACTTGTTATAACCTTTAGCTAATAAGAAATAATTTGCTCTGATAGTGAGAGGTACCCACATTGACTTTATAAAGAAAACTGCATAATATACACAGTTCCACACAAAAAAATATCATTTATCAACTATATTTAGGTTCACAAAATAATGTGGTATTATGGCCTTTATTTGATTTAAAATGTGTATTTGATCCAGAGCTTATAATACCATAAGAAGATATGAATAATGTGCTTTTTTATAAGGTTGAATATTCAAAGCATCTTATGTGCATCTCAGTGGAAATTTCAGATCATTCCAAATCTTTTTATATCATTACAAGTTACAGTATATCAAAACTTTTAAGGCCTGTTTGGATGCCAGGATAAGTTGTCCATTAGGATATTTCATCCATGATGGACAGTGTGAAGAGGTTAGCAGCGGAAGAGAAATAAATCCCTCCAATCATGGAAATGGTGGATCATATAATTGAAAAAAAAGAATCAGATATTGGAAATCACTTTTTAGAAGGAATCTGCTGTCCCCCTTTTTTGGGGAAGTATGATCTCGGGGCTCCCCGATTATGTTGTAATCCTTCTTTCCCAATGCCACCTCCGCTTATTCAGCTTTTTGTGAAATCTATGTTGGGACAGTTGGTCCAAGCATCCATCTGGATGTCCACATAAATCTTAAGAACAGCCAAAATTTTAGATGAGGAGCAGGAAGAGGAAGAAGAATGTGTTGCAAACAAAGAAACCCCTAACCGTACAATCCATGAAAATAGGGATGTCAGATTCCTTGTAAATGATCATCTCTGACATCTCAATTCCTTTTTTTATTTTTTTATTTTTTTGTGGATAATACGATCTGAGGTTTCCCCAACTGGAAGAACTCATTTCCTCCCACCAGCTCCCTTCTCACTGTGGACCATATGGGGAATACTCCATGAAAAAAGTTGCATGGGCATTCAAACTGGCCCTTAATGAATGTATAATATTGACAAAATTAGTAAACTTTATTCAATCTTCATTATCTATCTATCAATCTAACCAGTTGATGCAAAAACAATAAGGAACAATCAGTAACTTATCCATAGTCTATTGAAAGCCTATTTACTAAACAAAAGGAGTTCAGGACGTACTATCTCATTTGTTTCTAGATTGAGCGCCTTATAAACACATCCACAAGTTCCATCCCCAATTTCCTTTATAACTCTATACCTGCAAATCAATTAGGCAGAAATATCAGCCTTGCATAATGAAACTGTGAGATATGAGAAAACCACTAACTTACCTTTCCATAGCTGAAATTTGACCAGAGCACAGTCACCGCTGTCTCACTGAACTCCACAAGAATTCACAAACACGAACCTGTATACCAGCTTTGCAGTACCCTTTACTAACTTGCGGGCAATGGATGCTGATAGCAAATAGCAGAAAATTTATGAAATACAAGAAATTCCTAATCTCATGACATGAACGATATAACATCACCCAAAACATGGTTGACATGCTTGATGCAGCCTCGATAAGCTGCAATCAACTACTATCATCTGCATGCAACAAGATGTATGAACAGCAACTCTGACACTAGTACAGCCAGATAAATATTCAACTTAGTTTGAAGAAGGCCCAGGAAACTACTGCAATTTAGCTCCATTTATCAAAAGGCTTTTCCCAGTTGTTACAAACTGGGTTAGATGAGCTGCCAACAAGTAAAAAATATATGTGTCCATCAAATTTAGAAACAAAAGTCTAACAATTTAAAATCAAGCAGTTCAGTGTTAAAGAAAAATGTGAACATCAACAGCTAACTGAACCTAGCATGAATGTGTCTGAAATGGATAAAAGTGGAAAAAAGTCAGGCGAGAGATCATCTTGCCACATAAGAATACTTCTATAATACTCTTTTTTATTAAATCTAAATAATAATGTATATGCATGGGGGATTTTTTAAAGGTGAGCTTTGGCACAATGGTAAGATTGTTCTATTGTGACCTAGGTGATATGGGTTCGAGAAAAACAGCCTCTCCGCATGTGGGGCTAAGACTTCATACATCTGACCCTCTCCGCACCCTACAATGGTGGGAGAGACGCCCTCTATATGCATGCGGGAATTCTTGCCAGTAGCTTTTATATCCGAAGAAGATAAATGAGTGCTCATGAAACAAGCTAAGTCAAGACTTATAACCAAACACCTAGTAGTGAAGCATGCAATGGTTCACTGTTGTTCTCGTTGTTTACCCAACCACCTTGGGTTCAGTTTGCCTATTTTGGTTGTTTCTCAGTCTCAGAGCTCAATTATTAAACATCCAACTTATACAAGACAAAGTAAGTCACATTCTCAAAGCCTGTTGCTCAATGTCATCATAACAATTCAAAAGATATTAAATTTGGGCATTTACTACACAATTCTACATGTTTACAGCAGACAGAATGGCCAACTTAACCAATTTGCTGCATAAATTCCAAGAGCTTCTACAAGAAAAACATGCTGTAACTAGAAGTTCCTTCAAGATGGGTAACTTTCCTACTCTAAGTGGCCAAGTGGAGGCCTCTGTATGGCATTCATTTCTCCACCTTGTTCAAAATTGGCCTACCCAGTGTCATAAGCTGATCTGGTTCATATAGACCTATTTTCCCATATTGAAAAATAAATCAGAATATAGATATGGAATCTCTTTCACAAGGCACAGCACATATTGACACCTGACACCTATCAGCAAACAAAGGAAAATGTTATGCTTCATTCAGATTAAAAATGTTGTCAACATTATAAACAATAGCCAATTTTCAAGCAACTCGATGACAATATTCAGGCAAAAGCCAAAGAAGATCGCCTCCCATATCTTTTCCGACTCCCACAGATTTTCGGAGTAATGATGTAAGATGTAAAAACAATCTTGCGATTAAATTGAACAAGTGAACTGAGAAGGCAAGGAAAATGAACAACCGCTATTCTAGTTCAATCATGTGAATTACACGACTTCTTGGGTGGCTGTGGATCTATAATCAAACCATTTCACATTAACGATCAAAAAATCCTCCAATGCGGTAAGACATAATATGATCCCCTTTCATCATACAAAAACCACACATTATCAATCATCTAAAAAGAAAAACTTGCTTCACATAAAAAGGGGCAAATAAACCTGTGAAGAACAGACGAAACCTACTCGATTAACCAAAATCGCCAACAACATTCACTTGTATCATATCAAACCCGTCAGATTATTTTTTAATTAAAAACAAAACCAAATGATTCAATTTATATATTATCATATATAAATTCGCAACATAAAAAAGATCATGAAAAGCTTCCTTTTTTATATAATCACATATTACTGGGTCAGAGAAGAAAATAAAACCTTCAAGATTAAAACCCATATCTATTAGCAAATTTCACAATCAATCAGAATAGATTGGTACAAATAGATTAGATTGGCATTAAAATCAAAAGAAAAGTTCAACCAATCTTTGAACTTATCAGAAAGGAATCAATAAAAGGGCATAACAGCATCCGGATCGATTCCAAAAGAACTTTTCGATCATCAAGAAATCTATCAAAAAATACCAGAGAATCGCACACATTCCGAAGATTACAAGCCGTGAAAGAGACGGGGAGATGGAGGAAGGGAGAGACCGCTCACCCTCGAACCGAAGGAACATCAAAGAATCGTATCGGGCAATCGGAGGCGATCTTCGAAGAAAGAGGAAGGTGAAGTTGTTTCGATCTACGGAGAAAGGAGAGGATTTTTAGAGAGAGAGGGGGGAAGGGAGGGGGAGGGAGGGAGGGGTAGAGAGAGAGGAGAGGGGTCCCCACCCGAAAACAAATAGATATAATATAATATTTTATGAGTGCATTTACTTAAATACCCTTAATCAATATAAAATATTCAAAATGGGTATAAAAATACCTCGGTTAATTAACATTGATAGTGATAACTCCTATTTCCTAATAACTAATCGGTTCGGTGAACTGTAACCGACCGTATCGCAGTTATCCATCGCCAGCTCTTCCGAAAATTCTTTTTTAAATTTTTTTTATAAATATCCTTCTAAATATCAAATTTTACATGAACATCTTTGTAAAACACTTATTTTTGCTATTCTTTTTTTTATCCTTATTTTTGCATGTGTACCCACACCATCTAACATCATTATAAAATTAACGGTTTCAAATTAAAATAACAAAAATATTCTTAATGGGTAAATATGCAAAAAAAGCAAAATTTATAAGGATAAAAGATTAGAAAGTAATTTTAAATTTTATTTTATTTTAATTAAAATAAATATGATTTTTATTAACAGCGTTACAAAAACTGTTATATTAAGCATTTATGCAAAAATAGTATTTTATGAAAGTACAGAAATAAATATAAATTTTAAGAAAGTATTTACATAAATTTAAATTTTTAAAAAGATATTCATGTAAAAAACTTATTCTTTTTATAATATAACCGTTTAACCAGATAACAACAGACAATAACTATTTGATTTTGTCATTATCTAAGAATAAATGTTTTCTTTATTCAATTAACGGGAGATATAAATTTAAGAAAAATTAATTTTACTGGATGTTAGATAATTGATATTAATTCACCATGATAATTATAATAGAATGACAGGTAGATGACATCTTTAACACACAAAATTCAAAGCCTTGACTATGATCCTGGTTAATGATCCAATTATCATCTACTATAGATTTCCTTTTATTATAAATATAATTTTCCTATTTAATGCTTCATTTACAGCAAAATTAGATGCATACATATGAGCTTAGATAAATAATAACTAAAATGTTTAATTATATAGAATTTTGTTAAGAAGTCAAATAAGATGAAATTATAGCCATCTATGATTCTTCTTTTCTACGTGTCCCAGGCTATATTACCTAGATAAGCTTCACCTAATTTGGAGCAAAATAAAACAAACCCATAACCAAGTTTTGGTGCTTGCATGTCAACTTACAAAACCAATGGATAAAATATTAAGTGAACTGAGATCTTTCGTTGAGAAATTAAATAGGATTGAAACCATAGTATATCTATCCATGATTTCTCCCTGATGCACCGAATATGTCAAAAATTAATGCGATATAATGGATATTTTGGTGCTTACATATCAACTTACAAAAAATATTGGATAAAATTAATATTAAGCGCACATAGATCTTTTGTTGAGAAATTGAATAGAATTGCAAGCACACCATAGCTATCAATGATTTCTCTCTAATGTATCGAATGTGTCAAAAATTAATACGATATAATGTTATAGGTCACCTTCATAATTGTTGTAATCACCGTTGTAACATAATAGTGGCTGTCATTTTAGGCTGCAGCAGTTTTTTTTATTAGAAAAGGGTTTTATAAAATTATTTAAAGACATGAGAACGCTAAAGGGTAAATAAGAGAGGCCATGGTAGGAGGTTGACGTGGGAGATAAGAACAAGGGGAGGATGTGGGGTTAATTTGGTCATTCGACGGCGATTGTGGATGCGCAGCGGTTGGATCGAAAGCCGGGTGAGCTTGGCATCGCAACGGCTCGGCCAGCTCCACGGGACCGGTTGAGGTGGGGCCGAAATTGGGGGCGGATCGAAGTATATCCAATCGCATTTATTTCTGTACATAGTTTAGATTGAATTTAAATATTATTTTTTTAGTCTAGTCAGAATTTAGATAGTCAATTCAAAAGCCTCCCGGATACAAATAGGAATACATCTGATTCTTTTCGGATTCGGATCTGGATCCGAATATCCGAATAATAAGAATAAGTGAAAAAAAAAATTTAAGTTAAAATCAATTAAAAAACTAATTAAATGATTAATCAAACCTAAATAAAAGCAACCCAAATATCGGATGACTGTTATTTAAGATAGTAACTAAAATATAGAATACTTAATTCGAATAAATTAAATTTTTCGAATCACCTTGTTTGCCTAAAAGGTTCAAACTTCTTCTTCATCCATTTCGTTCCTTTTTTCTCTTCGTCATTTTCAAACAACTGGAATTTCGAAGATTCCGTTCACTTTCTAATTTTCGCCCGGTGATTGCAACTAGCAACAACTGTGAGACGCCTAACGCCTTTGAGGCGCCATTATATCCCATCTACTTCGATGTTGAGCAACTTTGAATGGTATATCTTTTATGAAATTGCTAGTTTTTATTATGCATAAATACTTGATAAAATTATATATTTTTTTATATGAATCTTTTTTTTATGATCATATCTTTATTGCTAGTTTTTATCATTGAATTTTGCTCAAATTTGATTAATATCCGAAAAAATATTTATTTTACATTTGTATTCGGATTAAAAAATATAAATATGTTTAATATCTGATTCGTATCTATATTCATTTATAATAAATATAGATACACTTAATATTCGATTTATATCCATATTCTTGTAAGACAAATATGGATATTAATTTTGATATCCATTTAATATCCGTATTCGTTGGAAAATATAGATGCAAATATAGATATATCAATATCTGATCCATATCCGATTCATTTTCAACTCTAGGTAGAGAGGACCATCTAATTATATATTTTTCTTCAAATAAAATTATTTTTTTAATATTGCTTTGAAGTGCAATCCTCCAAAGAGATTCTACTCTCATTTTTTTTTTTTTTTTTTGGACCATGATAAGCTTCTGATATGTTGACACACTATAATGACCAAAATAGACTTAGTATGTTGTTAAGTGGGGAAATGGCGAGAGCATGTAGGTATATTTTTAAAATGTCTAATTTTTTAACAACAAATTAATTCAATTATTAAATTTGGATGAAAATGTCTTATTTTTTATGCCTTTGGCTTTGCAACTAATCATAAAAATGTCCTATGATTTGTATTTGGTTGTCATTTTTTATGAATATGTATGCATTGGCTAAGATACATCCATGTAAAGTACAAAATGGATATTTCTTGTCATAGACAAATAAATAAGAATTGTTATAACTATAAAAATAAAATTAATATTTTATGTTTTCTCAAGAATTTAAATTTTTTGTAAGATCTCCTAAATTGAAATGAAGGCATGTTTGCGTATTATGCTATCATAAATTGGCAATCTATTTTTCGATAGAAGAACTAGCACATTGGATGCACCTCATTTGATATGTGGTTGATGATAAGTGTGTCATTATACAATCTATCACATTGGATGCTTATGGAGAGAAAAAATGGTTCTTGATAGTGGTCATAATACATCACATCTGGTGGGTCATATGAAGGACATAAGAGCTAATACAGAAGAGCAGATTTTACAAATCAAGTGATAACTAGGGTTTAAAAGAGCTTTAATATTTGCAAAAGTAAAGAGAACTCCTGTTGCACCCAAAAATACACTCAAACTGTGACTTGCAAGATTTTTTGTGGAATTCATGTAGGCTTCAAATACTTTTCAGGGCCAGTATACTTATTTTGGCTATAATATATCAATGGAGACCCAAAAATCTATTTTAAACCCATCTATGCTTTTATTACATGCATAGCATTTTCCTATTCTAAAAGATATAATGTTAGAATATGTGACAGTTATATAAAAGCATACATTAGGAGTATTTGTTGCCACCTTTCATATTAATCATAGCCTCATCTCTACTATCTGAATGCATAATTGGACTTCCTTTGTTGTGAAGAACCAATTCAACTAGAAGAGGAGCAAAAATAACTGGGACTGAAAATTTAGAGATTACTTAAATGGAGGTTCCTACTCCTCATGCATTTGGCTAAGCTGTTGGTTATTTTGCTTCATCTGGTGAAGACGAGGCTTGGCAGTTAATTGTTTTTAGAGTGCAATTTGATATAGGTTGTAATGGGTTCGGGTTGTATCTTTCGCACGAAAGATCGATTCATCTTCTTTCACAGATCTCGAAGCACTCTAATCTCTTTCATTTATCCATCTGTATAGATCTCGAAGCAGCTATTGCATGATCCAATGGTGGATTCGTGTGAAGAGTGGTGAATCTTTTCTTCGTGTGAAGGATACAACCCCGGCCAAGTTTGTTCAGATTTGATGTAGCTTTAGCTTTGATCATGTTATTGGCCTTTTGCTCATGTCATCTTTGTTGCTCACTGTTGCGCGATCTTGCAACAGTGATTGATATGGAAGAAAGTGGATGACCGAATTGCAAATGTCCGTATTTGTCCATGGAAATATAATAGTATAACATTGTCCTTAGTTTTTGTCAAGAATTTGATTTTCTTATATTTTCCAAAATGGTAGATAAAAATAATACAACAAAGAGAGGGTTTAACTAAAGAAAGGGGTAGGGTTACTTAAGTTTGTGGAATTTGTTAACAAAAATAATGTAACATATATGTGTCACCTACGACATTACTTCTATAATCTTTTCGTGGTCTCTCAGGAAATTGCTTGTGCAGCTATAAAATGAAGAAATAAATGGAGTTTATACTGACTTGTTGTGAGTTAGAATTTACTAAAATTTACTTGTATGCGTTTATCTAGCTTCTCTCTTTTTATGTACTGCTTATGCATGCATGAGTTGTATATCCCGAAGAACATAATTTTCTGTTGTATTTTTTACTTGACTAATGTTTACATGCACAGCTGAATTTGAATCATCATACCCTAATACGTAGGGAACTGCATGATTTGACACTTCTCAAAATACTTAATATCATCATACTTTGTTTCAAAGAAACATAACACCCGCTGTATCTTGAATATCTTTCAACAACAATAATCTATTTAAGAGAAACAATGGTATCTTCTTTCTTTTGCCTACATTATGAAGAAAATTAAATGATGCCTTTGTGTCTTTGTATTTTTTTTTAATAGCGCTAAGTATTGTTTTTGTGCTAATAGTCTTAGGCTTTCTTGCCATAATTCTCATGTAGTGCTAATGCTTGTTCCCATCATGACAAAGCTATTTCTTCATAAATAAAAGAAAATTTGTTTGGTAGCACTAGAAAACTTAAAGCAAATTTAAAAAGTTATGCTGGAGCAGAACTAAATGCATTAACTAATATGTTATATTAGGAATTAAATCTTGGACTTACTGGTAGGATTCGTGCAGGCGTGTGTCTAGTCTCACATTGGCTATTCGTCGAGGAAATCTTTGGATATTTGTAAAGGACTAAAAAATTTAAAAATTATCTTTCCACTAGCTTTTTTGGATGAGGTCCTGGGTTGTGACAAATGCTATCAGAGCAAACTCGACCCATAACCTATGTGAACTAAGGGACATTATAGCACGAGTTCATGGAGGCTAACTACGTGCCATCATGGTGCTTATAATGAGATTTGAATGGATTTTAATTCTTAGCCTGACGAGAATGTCGGGCTTGAATGGAAGGAGTATGTGAAGGCCCGTGCGAGCATGTGTTTAGTCTAATATCAGTTTTACCGAGGAGATCTTGGATACTTATAAAGGCTAAGAAACTCAAAAATTACCTTACGACTAGCTATTTGGGAGAGATCTTGGGTTGTTATATCTGGAATGTTGGCACCCCATCCTCGATGAGAAGTCTCACATTTGATCAAGAATGGTGCCACTCTCCACCACATTTCAGGGAAGAAAAGAAGGAAAAAGAACACTAGAAAAAAGAAGGGTTACAACTCCAAGTGCACTTGGAACCAAATTGCTCGACCCAACTTTAAAAGCTTAAAAATCTAATTCTTATTAAAACTTGGATGAGGTTTATGCCCCGTAAACAACTTTTAGAAAGTAGATTATCCTAGGAACAAGTATACTAGTTAAACTTACTTATGATAGATTTAACTATTCTATAACAGAGCTGTCATTAGCTACTGCTTGGCCTCGAAGTATCATTTGTGTAAATAAAAAACAGTAGAATGATTGTGGCATAATTATTTTTATAGACGATATTTCCCTTTTTCTTACCGAATACTATAAAGAAATTCTTGGGTTAATCTTAGTTTAAACTAACCTTCATACATATATACTGATAAACAACGGCCATTGGGATGATTTTATGTTGTTATGATAATTACTACGCAATATTTTACCAACCATATGAATAAAAATAGTTTTATTAAATTGAAATATCTATTTACATTTAGAAATGATTTATTTTTCTATTATTAACTTATTATCCATTATATTTTACTAAGCTAGATAATAACAGCCAAGGCTTACAGCTAATGTTTTGCTCGAAATAAATCCAGCAAGGCTGAAATGGACAAATGAAGGCCGTTATTTTTATTACAATGGAAAGAATTAGATATCTAAAGGGTCGGTCATTTGGAGTCATCTCTCTTATTTTTTTAAAAGAAGAAGTATATGCTCTCTTTTTTCACTTTGCTTTTGCGAGGACCCACTCGATCGCTAGTAGTCACCCTTTTCCCATCTTTTAATTTCTTCTCCAATACTGAATTGGATCTTCTCAAGCAACAAACAGTATTGCAGCTCATGTGCCATGCACAGATGGGCTCTCAAATTAGGCAATAAACCAATGCATGCTTCACATGTCAGGACATCTGTAGACTCTTAGCCGAGTGTGAACTATCATGGGCTTCACACATCTTTAGAAAGTCGACGAATAGCACTGCTGATTCGGTGGCTTTCTTCATGGCCCACCACTCTGGGCTTTGCTTGGGCAAACCCTACATTGGTTTCTGTACCGTTGCTTAGGTTTATCTTTTATGATTCAGTTAGCTGTGCTAGCTGTGCTCACATCCGTCGCGTGTAAGCTGCCGTTGTACAAAAAAAAATAAAAAAATATTAGTGTGTGATGTTTGAGAGGACACAGATATATCCCCAGTAGCACAAGGACTTGATCTTACCCATTGGGGAGAGAGAGAGAGAGAGAGAGAGAGAGAGAGGGGTTTCTTGGTGACCAAATAATGCTTTGGAAGTGGCCCCTAATCATAAACATTGATTCTGCCGCTGGTTGGCATGGTGGAAATCGCTTATGCGCTAAGAAAGCTACAATGTCTGCAAAGGAAGCAAATGATTGCAGAATTAACATATATGTTTGTTTCTTCCAATGATGAGAATTAGAAGGCCAACTATGATGAGACCAGCTCATGTGGGGGGCTCACCACCCACAAGGAGAAGTTTCCTTAAATATCTAGATCATTAATTTTTCTTTGAAAATCTTATTTATGTAGGGTACCTGTATATATGATCAAGATAATTTTTTTTTTCTTTTTTTGTTTTTGGGGGCAGTCACCTTGATCTAGCTTGCAAGCTATATTATGTTATTATAGGATTATGTAGACATGCAACACTGATATAATTCCATAATTGCAGGTGATAAATTAATTGTAATGTCCGGGCCCACAACCTACTAGGCCCAATAAGAAATGGGCCCAGTTAAGGGTTTGGGCCCAAATTTCACTGTGGGCAGTGCTGTATAAGGTTTAAAAAAAAAAAAAAAAAACGAAGGGATAAGACCGACAGGGGGGGTTACCGCGCCCCCCTGCTGGCAGCCGATGCCGGCGCGCCGGAGACAGGGGGGGCGGCGGCCAGTCCAGAAATATGGAGGAAAGGAGAGGATGGGACGTCTCAGACGAGGGTTTCATCCTCTAATCAAATATTTAAGCCTCTGCCGGCAACCCCAAATCACAGACCCCCCTAAACACCGAACGAGAGAACGAGAGAGAGAGCCGAAGCCCTGGAGCCTAAGGCCAAGGAGCTCTGAAGCTCTGGGAAAGGAAGGACTATTAGGGAGGAAGCACTGCCGACTGCAACCGGCCAAGGTAAGGAGTTTTAGGGTTATGGTTTAATAGAAGTAAAGAAACCCCTCTGTGGGGTGCTCTCCCCCTCTGTGTCAACAGTGAAACAGAGGGGAGGAGGCCGACACAGGAGAGGGAGAAAAACCCACAAGCCCTAGGTCGGACTGGACTCACAGGCCGCGTACTCGATGACCACCCGGGCCGAACCCAACCGGGCTCGGCCTGCGGACGAACCGGACACCGCGGCCTCGGCCGCGGGTACCCTGGGGTTCGGGGGGCAGCCCCGGGCCGCCGGATCTGGCCGAGCCGGCAACAGAGGTGGCCACAAGGCCACCAACCCCGGCCGGACCACCACCTCTTCTCCGGCAAGGGGTGGTGGAGCCGGAAGGAAGAACCAAGGAGTAGAGAAAAAAAGAAAGAAAAGAAGAAGAAAACGGAAGAGGAAGAAGAACAAAAAAAAAAAAAAGAGAGGGGGTACTTACCGCGGACCACGGCCTTACCTCGCCGTGGTCGGAGCCAGAGAAGTTCTCCCGGAGGAGATCGGCCTCGACCCCACCTCCCGGCTCTTTTCCTCTCCTCCGGCACCACTTCGAAGAAGAGGGAAAGGGTTGGCCTCCCACCGTCGCCGCCCCGAAGGGGAAGCACCACTCCGGGCTGGTAGATCGGGAGCCTCGCCTCCCCGGCCGCCTGCGAGAGGAGGGAAAGAAAGGGAGTGACCGAGAGGGGGAAGGCCACAGATTTGGCCGGAGGAGAAGAAGGTGAGCCGGAAGTTAAGGTTTCGGCGAAAATAAAGAAGAAAAAAAAAAAAAAAAAAAAGAGAGAGAGAGAGAGAGAGAGAGTCAGGGAGAGTGAGAGTTGCTTTGGCCGGAGGCGAAGAGGAAGACCGAAGGGCCGGCCGGAGCAACCAGGGCCTCCGGTGAGAGTGAAGGAGAGAACGAGGGAGAGGGAGACCCGAGAGGAGAGAGAGGAGAGCGGGAGATTAAGAGGCGGAAGCCTCTGGAAGGGGGGAGAAAGATCTGTTAACGGGTTCGCGGGTCGGATCCGAATCCGAACCCGCAACCCGTTAAGCCCAAAGAAAAAGAAAAAAAAAAAGAAAAAGAAAAAGAAAAAGAAAAAGAAAAAGGGAAAGGGTTTAGCCAAATTTGACTAAACCCGAGCCCAATCAAATTGGGCTAAGTCTGGACAAGCCAGACTATAAATTTAACCCGAAATTAAACCCAATTAAGCTGGAAATTAAGCTTAGTGGCCAATCGGAAGGCCAATTAAGACTTATGAGCCCAGCCAAGACCCCAATACAAGGGAATTAGGCTTGGGCTAAATTTCAGGTAGAAAAAGAAATAATATATTGTTATTATGACATGATTGTAGGTGACTTAGGACTCGTCACCAGGACGCAGGAGACCTAGGAGAAAGGCAAATTACGGTAAGTAACTTGTTTTAATCTTGTTGTTAATCGTGTGTGTAAGTAACCTGTCCTAATCTTTTATGGATCATGCATGAAATTTAACCCGTTATACAAGTTATGATTATATGTGCTTTATGATTTCCATTGTGCCTACGAAATAAGTGGATTACATTATATCCTAAGATATGGATTATGAATTATGTGTATGAGTGGCATGTGTTAGCCATATAATTGGTGATTATGCATAAATCATGCTTATGTAGATTTCATAATGCATGTAAGGTGAACGGAATTGTATGTCATAACTTTTATTAGCATGAGCATAAAGCATGATGATGAATTGCCTCTAGTTGTTTGCACATCGTGCAAGGGGTACCTAAGGGTTTTGATGCTACGGGCCGAATGCAACTGAGCCGGCCTTGCCAGTGGCCGATAATGACTGAGCCAGCCCCGCCAGTGGCCGACTAATAACTGAGCAGGCCCCGCCAGTGACCATTAATGAATTCACCGTAGCATCTATGAGGTACTACCTATACGGAGCATTATTTATGAACTCTTAAGAGCTACTGACCTAATGTAACTGAGCCGGCCTTGCCAGTGGCCGAGAATGACTGAGCCAGCCCCGCCAGTGGCCGCCTAATAACTGAGCCGGTCCCGCCAATGGCCAAGAAAGACTTCGCAGTAGCATTTAAGAGCATGACCACAGCAATGCCGGTGGCACGATTTTTCCTACATGTGCATATTACATGATTTCTTGATATTGTAGGATACTGTTTTATTTACTCAGCATGGATATTTTATGATTGATTTAGTAGCATACATGTCAGTTTCTCAAATCCTGATAAGCATGATTAATATTTTTAGTCGATTCGACAAGATTATGCAGGATTACTTACTGAGCCGTGTAGCTCATGCCTGTTCTTTTACGTTTTTTTTTTAGATCACCACCAGTGACAGCTGCCAGAAGCATTTTTCTTTTGCCACAGGGCTTCTTTATTTTTGGGATGATATAAATAAACTTTCGTGTATATACAAACTATGTAGAAGCTCTGTACTTTATATGAACCAGTGGGTTGTAATACTTTCTTTTGATATATACAAGTTACACTGCTTTTGACTACCTGTTTACCATGTACGAGGCTGCGTGCTATTGCGGGTAGTAGTCGGCAATAGCACGGCCGTGTCACGGATCCGGATCCGGGGCGTGACATGTCGTGGTATCAGAGCTTTAGGACTAACAAGAATATAACAATAAAATTTGGGGTTAACGGGTAGTTAAGGGTGTTGAGACTTATTAGGGTATATTGACCTTACTTTGAATTTTGGTTGCAGTAAACACTATAAGATATGGAGGATGATAGGAGGCCACCGTCCCCAGATCCTAGCTACCGCTCCGAGTCCCCGGATACACCACGCTCTGGGGCAGGTAGCGCGGATCTAGCTGGAATGTGCCAGCTGATAGTGCAGCTCCTCCAGCAGCAGCAGCAGATACAGCTAGCTACCCTACAACCAACCAGCTCTTATTATGAGAGGTTCCGACGACTGAACCCACCAGTATTTGATGGCGGACCGGACCCGATAGCGGCCGAGACATGGATTCGGGATATGGAGAAGATGTTCCAAGCACTCCAGTTCCCCGAAGAAACGAAGGTCCGATTAGCCATCCCCCAGCTGAAGGGGAGCGCCGAGTTTTGGTGGACGACCATGGAGACCGCATACCCCGCCAGCAGGATTACTTGGAGGGACTTCACGAGGCTGTTCTATGCAGAGTATTTCCCGGACTCGGTGAACCAGATGAAACAAGATGAGTTTTTGACACTGACGCAGTCCGAGCATATGTCTGTCCTGCAGTATGCCAGCAAATTCAACGAACTGGGCCGGTTCTGCCCCCAGTTCATGGAAAATGAAAGGAGTAAGGCAAGCCGGTTTGAGCGAGGGCTGAGGTACAGGATCAGATCTCGGATATCTTCTCACCTATTCACCTGCTACAGAGACGTGCTGGACCGGGCCTTGAAGGTTGAGGCCGACTTGATGAGGCCTGACTTAGAAAGAGGTGATCTGACGAAGGCCAGGTCAGCAGGAGGACAGAGCAGTAGGCCCAAGGGCATCAAAGGGTCTATGATTAAAAAGAGGCAGAACCGAGGTTGCCCTAGCTGCGGCAAGCATCACAGTGGGCCCTGTCTGAAGAAAATTGGGGCCTGTTTTACATGCGGCCAGCTCGGACATATGGCACGTGATTGCCCAAAGAGGGCACCCAGACTTCCTGCAACTGAGGGCCAGAAGCCAACGAACACCCCCCGAGTATTCGCACTGACTCGCCAGGACGCTAGTGCGAGCGACCAAGTGGTGACAGGTACACTGCCAGTTAATTTGATTGATGCCTCTATTCTATTTGATTCTGGTTCCACACATTCCTTCGTGTCAGTTAGTTTTTCCAAACAGTTGCACTGCACATCTGAGAAAATAGAACCATTGCATGTTGCCACACCCCTTCAAGAGACAGTGATAGTTGATACTAAATACAAGAACTGCATAATTCATTTGGGAGGAAAAGAATTAGAAGCAAATCTTCTACAGCTGGACATGCATGATTTTGACATCATCTTGGGAATGGACTGGATGTCCCAGTATCATGCCCACATTGATTGTTACCATAAGAAAGTGGTATTCCGAATGCCAGGAGAACCAGAATTCTTCTTTCAGAATGACGATACGCCCCCTCAATGTAAGCCGACACTGCATTTCATTTCTTCCTTGCGAGCCATTAAAGCACTCAGAAAGGGGTGCACGGCTTACCTGGCATGTGTCACGGATACCCAAAAGGAAATCAAACTAGAAGATATTCCGGTAGTCAAAGAATATCCGGATGTTTTTCCTGAAGAGCTACCGGGATTACCCCCTGATCGAGAGGTCGAATTTACTATAGACCTCACCCCTGGAGCAGGACCTATCTCCAAGGCTCCTTATCGAATGGCCCCTGCTGAGCTCAGAGAATTAAAGACACAATTACAAGAGCTTTTGGATAAAAAGTTCATTCAACCCAGTGTGTCTCCATGGGGAGCTCCAGTACTGTTTGTAAAAAAGAAGGATGGGAGCATGCGGCTGTGCATCGTTTACCGGGAACTGAACAAGATAACAATAAAGAACAAATATCCTCTGCCCCGGATCGACGACCTGTTTGACCAGCTGCAAGGTGCCCAAGTCTTCTCCAAGATAGATTTGCGGTCCGGTTACCATTAGTTAAAAATCAAGCCGGATGACGTGCCAAAGACTGCATTCCGAACCAGGTATGGGCATTACGAATTTTTGGTTATGCCATTCGGACTGTCCAATGCTCCAGCTGCTTTTATGGACTTAATGAACAGAGTCTTCAAGCAGAATTTAGATCAGTTTGTGATAGTCTTTATTGATGATATACTGATTTACTCAAGGAGCAGGGAAGAGCACGAAGTTCATTTAAGAATGGTACTACAGACCCTTCAGAAGAAAAAGCTATATGCCAAGCTGAGCAAATGCGAGTTCTGGTTGAGCAGCGTGGCATTCCTCGGTCACGTGATCTCCGGGGATGGGCTGTCAGTTGACCCTAAGAAAATAGAAGCGGTGGTAGATTGGCCTCATCCCACCAATGTCAAAGAAATTAGAAGCTTTTTGGGACTGGCCGGGTATTACCGACGGTTTGTGGAAGGGTTTTCCAAAATAGCCACTCCCTTGACCCGATTAACCAAAAAATGGGCCAAGTTTATCTGGGACAGCAGTTGTGAGAAGAGCTTCCAGGAGTTAAAACAGAGGTTAGTGTCTGCTCCAATTTTAACTCTGCCATCCACAAATGGAGAATTTACTATTTATAGTGATGCTTCCAAAACCGGGCTAGGCTGTGTATTAATGCAAAATGGCAAGGTAGTAGCCTATGCCTCTAGACAGCTAAAGCCCTATGAGCAGAATTATCCAACCCACGACCTGGAGTTAGCTGCAGTGGTCTTTGCCCTGAAAATCTGGAGGCACTACCTTTATGGAGAGCATTGTGAAGTGTACACTGACCATAAGAGTTTAAAGTACATATTCACTCAGAAAGAATTGAATATGCGACAAAGAAGATGGTTGGAACTCCTGAAAGACTATGATTTGGATATCAAGTATCATCCAGGCAAAGCTAATGTGGTGGCTGACGCTCTAAGCAGAAAGTCAGCAGTAAGTTCATCTGCACTACTCACCACCCAGCCACAGGTTCAGAAGGATCTTGATAAGCTGCAGGTTGAAGTAATTGTACAACCTACAAAAAGTCTGCTGGCCACTCTAAGGATACAACCGACACTGATCGACAGAATAAAGATCGCTCAGCAGTCTGACGCACGCACAGGTCAACTCAAGGATGAAGTGGAAAAAGGGTTACGACCCGAGCTCCAGATTCACTCAGATGGTACCCTGAGGTTCGGTCATCGATTGTATGTCCCAGCTGACGTGGAATTAAAGAAAGAAATTCTAGGAGAAGCCCACCAATCCTGCTTCTCCGTTCACCCCGGCAGTACCAAGATGTACAGGGACCTCCGAGAGCATTACTGGTGGAAGGGTATGAAAAGAGAAATAGCTGAGTATGTTGCCCGATGCATGACCTGTCAGCTGATAAAAGCAGAACACCAGAGGCCAGCAGGGTTACTAGAGCCATTGGAGATTCCAGAATGGAAATGGGAGCATATCACTATGGACTTTGTTACAGGGCTTCCAAGAACAGTAAAAAGGAATGACGCAGTGTGGGTGATTGTCGACCGCCTCACAAAGTCAGCTCACTTCCTACCCTTTAGGGTTGGAACCTCATTGGACAGGCTGGCCCAAGTGTACATTAATGAAATTGTGCGCCTACATGGAGTGCCAGTGAGCATCGTTTCTGATCGCGACCCCCGATTCGTATCCAGATTCTGGGGAAGCTTTCAGAAGGCCATGGGTACCGAATTGAGGCTCAGTACCGCATACCACCCCCAGACCGACGGTCAGTCAGAGCGAACAATACAGACCCTGGAAGACATGTTAAGAGCTTGTACCATGGACCTAGGTGGAGGCTGGGACGACCACATACCTCTGGTAGAGTTTGCCTACAACAACAGTTACCATTCCAGCATCCAAATGGCACCATATGAAGCTCTATATGGAAGGAAATGCCGATCTCCTCTGCATTGGGATGAGGTCGGAGAGCGAAAACTACTCGGTCCTGAATTGGTCCAGAGTGCTAGAGATAAGGTACTGCTAATAACGCGGAGACTACAAGCCGCTCAGGACAGACAGAAACGATGGGCTGATAAAGACAGGAGAGAATTGGAATTTTTGGAGGGGAACTTTGTCTTCCTAAAAATTTCTCCGTCAAGGGGTGTTACCCGATTTGGGCGGCACGGTAAACTGAATCCCCGCTACATCGGCCCATTCGAGGTTCTCGCTAAAGTGGGCAAGGTCGCCTACAAGCTGGCCCTACCTCCAGAGTTATCAGGAGTACACGACGTCTTTCACGTCTCCCTCCTACGCAGGTACATCCCAGATCCCAGCCATGTATTACAGTATGAACCCTTGCAGATAAATGAAGACCTGACCTATGAGGAAGCTCCTCTGCGCATCGTCGATAAGAAGGAGCAAATTCTTCAGAGGCGTACCATCCCTTATGTCAAAGTTCAGTGGGCCAACCACACTGAACGGGAAGCCACCTGGGAACTTGAAGAGGAGATGCGCCAAAGTTACCCCCAGCTCTTCGAAGATAGAGGTATGTATAATTTCGCGGACGAAATTTATTTTAAGGGGGGTAGGATGTAATGTCCGGGCCCACAACCTACTAGGCCCAATAAGAAATGGGCCCAGTTAAGGGTTTGGGCCCAAATTTCACTGTGGGCAGTGCTGTATAAGGTTTAAAAAAAAAAAAAAAAAAAAACGAAGGGATAAGACCGACAGGGGGGGTTACCGCGCCCCCCTGCTGGCAGCCGATGCCGGCGCGCCGGAGACAGGGGGGCGGCGGCCAGTCCAGAAATATGGAGGAAAGGAGAGGATGGGACGTCTCAGACGAGGGTTTCATCCTCTAATCAAATATTTAAGCCTCTGCCGGCAACTCCAAATCACAGACCCCCCTAAACACCGAACGAGAGAACGAGAGAGAGAGCCGAAGCCCTGGAGCCTAAGGCCAAGGAGCTCTGAAGCTCTGGGAAAGGAAGGACTATTAGGGAGGAAGCACTGCCGACTGCAACCGGCCAAGGTAAGGAGTTTTAGGGTTATGGTTTAATAGAAGTAAAGAAACCCCTCTGTGGGGTGCTCTCCCCCTCTGTGTCAACAGTGAAACAGAGAGGAGGAGGCCGACACAGGAGAGGGAGAAAAACCCACAAGCCCTAGGTCGGACTGGACTCACAGGCCGCGTACTCGATGACCACCCGGGCCGAACCCAACCGGGCTCGGCCTGCGGACGAACCGGACACCGCGGCCTCGGCCGCGGGTACCCTGGGGTTCGGGGGGCAGCCCCGGGCCGCCGGATCTGGCCGAGCCGGCAACAGAGGTGGCCACAAGGCCACCAACCCCGGCCGGACCACCACCTCTTCTCCGGCAAGGGGTGGTGGAGCCGGAAGGAAGAACCAAGGAGTAGAGAAAAAAAGAAAGAAAAGAAGAAGAAAACGGAAGAGGAAGAAGAACAAAAAAAAAAAAAAGAGAGGGGGTACTTACCGCGGACCACGGCCTTACCTCGCCGTGGTCGGAGCCAGAGAAGTTCTCCCGGAGGAGATCGGCCTCGACCCCACCTCCCGGCTCTTTTCCTCTCCTCCGGCACCACTTCGAAGAAGAGGGAAAGGGCCGGCCTCCCACCGTCGCCGCCCCGAAGGGGAAGCACCACTCCGGGCTGGTAGATCGGGAGCCTCGCCTCCCCGGCCGCCTGCGAGAGGAGGGAAAGAAAGGGAGTGACCGAGAGGGGGAAGGCCACAGATTTGGCCGGAGGAGAAGAAGGTGAGCCGGAAGTTAAGGTTTCGGCGAAAATAAAGAAGAAAAAAAAAAAAAAAAGAGAGAGAGAGAGAGAGAGTCAGGGAGAGTGAGAGTTGCTTTGGCCGGAGGCGAAGAGGAAGACCGAAGGGCCGGCCGGAGCAACCAGGGCCTCCGGTGAGAGTGAAGGAGAGAACGAGGGAGAGGGAGACCCGAGAGGAGAGAGAGGAGAGCGGGAGATTAAGAGGCGGAAGCCTCTAGAAGGGGGGAGAAAGATCTGTTAACGGGTTCGCGGGTCGGATCCGAATCCGAACCCGCAACCCGTTAAGCCCAAAGAAAAAGAAAAAAAAAAAGAAAAAGAAAAAGAAAAAGAAAAAGGGAAAGGGTTTAGCCAAATTTGACTAAACCCGAGCCCAATCAAATTGGGCTAAGTCTGGACAAGCCAGACTATAAATTTAACCCAAAATTAAACCCAATTAAGCTGGGAATTAAGCTTAGTGGCCAATCGGAAGGCCAATTAAGACTTATGAGCCCAGCCAAGACCCCAATACAAGGGAATTAGGCTTGGGCTAAATTTCAGGTAGAAAAAGAAATAATATATTGTTATTATGACATGATTGTAGGTGACTTAGGACTCGTCACCAGGACGCAGGAGACCTAGGAGAAAGGCAAATTACGGTAAGTAACTTGTTTTAATCTTGTTGTTAATCGTGTGTGTAAGTAACCTGTCCTAATCTTTTATGGATCATGCATGAAATTTAACCCGTTATACAAGTTATGATTATATGTGCTTTATGATTTCCATTGTGCCTACGAAATAAGTGGATTACATTATATCCTAAGATATGGATTATGAATTATGTGTATGAGTGGCATGTGTTAGCCATATAATTGGTGATTATGCATAAATCATGCTTATGTAGATTTCATAATGCATGTAAGGTGAACGGAATTGTATGTCATAACTTTTATTAGCATGAGCATAAAGCATGATGATGAATTGCCTCTAGTTGTTTGCACATCGTGCAAGGGGTACCTAAGGGTTTTGATGCTACGGGCCGAATGCAACTGAGCCGGCCTTGCCAGTGGCCGATAATGACTGAGCCAGCCCCGCCAGTGGCCGACTAATAACTGAGCAGGCCCCGCCAGTGACCATTAATGAATTCACCGTAGCATCTATGAGGTACTACCTATACGGAGCATTATTTATGAACTCTTAAGAGCTACTGACCTAATGTAACTGAGCCGGCCTTGCCAGTGGCCGAGAATGACTGAGCCAGCCCCGCCAGTGGCCGCCTAATAACTGAGCCGGTCCCGCCAGTGGCCAAGAAAGACTTCGCAGTAGCATTTAAGAGCATGACCACGGCAATGCCGGTGGCACGATTTTTCCTACATGTGCATATTACATGATTTCTTGATATTGTAGGATACTGTTTTATTTACTCAGTATGGATATTTTATGATTGATTTAGTAGCATACATGTCAGTTTCTCAAATCCTGATAAGCATGATTAATATTTTTAGTCGATTCGACAAGATTATGCAGGATTACTTACTGAGCCGTGTAGCTCATGCCTGTTCTTTTACGTTTTTTTTTTAGATCACCACCAGTGACAGCTGCCAGAAGCATTTTTCTTTTGCCACAGGGCTTCTTTATTTTTGGGATGATATAAATAAACTTTCGTGTATATACAAACTATGTAGAAGCTCTGTACTTTATATGAACCAGTGGGTTGTAATACTTTCTTTTGATATATACAAGTTACACTGCTTTTGACTACCTGTTTACCATGTACGAGGCTGCGTGCTATTGCGGGTAGTAGTCGGCAATAGCACGGCCGTGTCACGGATCCGGATCCGGGGCGTGACATTAATATTTTGCAATAACAACATGAGATGAACCAAGGGCATGAGCGTTCATAATAGGCACGATTAACTTAGAGAATATGGTCATGACATGGTACTCGATACTGGTATGATTACAATTAACTAGGGTGAGATGGGCGAATAAACTGTAACGAATACATTGACTAGAAGAGTCGAATGGCAGCCAAGCTCAAGTGCAACTAGGTTAGATCAAAACAGAGCTGCTCCAATTAGCTCAACCAATTGATTGGAACTAAGTCACCTTGACAAATATACTATTATATGATTATAGCTTTACAGCTCAATTGGCAAATTTCAATGAAGATTTTCTCGCATATACGCCTGTATTTGTTGTATCAGCCGCATGCCTATATGATTGAAATTTTTCTTGCAAGTACAAGATAAAAATAATCAATAGGTAGGTAGAAAAGTTATGGTTATTAGATGTACATGATGTTAATGAGTTCAAAGATCATTTGATATTAGAAAAGCTAAAATAGAAAGAACAACCTTGCAAATGTTGAGAAAAATAGAGAAAAAAACCTGATTTTATGAATATAATAAAATATTTACAGCAATTTTTGTAACAATATTTACCTTCTCTCTCACATACATACACCATGGATTATCCTCTCATCGGCGTATGGGGGCTTGTGGATCTTGGAAAACTGCTTCGCGGATCTAAAAGCATGTCAATTCTTGGTATTATGAAATTGTTCTATAAAGCCAAGTACAAAATCTTCTGTCATGCTTATATTCTGATATTAAATATGTAATCATTCTCTTGAAGCAAAGGACAACTACAAAGATGTTGTTGGTTTGGGCCCCTGTGAGTTGGTGTGAATAAGAGATAATGCCATTAAGAACTGCTATCCTAAGTATCACAACATGTCATCATAGCTTTCTCACTACTAACAAGTAGCAAAAGGAATGGTAACAAATACATGTGGGCAGCTAGTGCCTGTCTCTAACATGAAACAACATTCAGCAGCTATAATTCATCAAAATGGACAACTTATAAGCTGTTTATTATTGGCATCAATTGCATGATTTTCGCTTGGATTTGCGGTATGGAATTCATTCAGACAAAAGTTTTTCATATGCTCGAAACGAAGGATTAGCCGATGATCAGGGCTAGGCATTGCCTCTATTAGACATATTATGTCCTCTCCTCAATGTTGGCCATGCACTTTTGCTATCTTGTCCGGAGCATAGTAAGTTTTTGCATCTGAACAACTTCTGTTTTGAGAGAGATGACTGCTTTACAGGTACAAGAGCTTAAAAGAAAGTTTAGAAGAAACAACAGAAGGCCGAAGTAATCAAAAAGTCGTAGTCTTTTGAATAATCTCTGATGCTGAAATAGCTACACATCTGAAAAATTCTATTCTCACTTTCCTGCCAAACCACCTACGAAATTCAGAAGGATCATGCCCCATCCATTTCTAAATTCCCTTTTAACTGCATCACTCCTCCAATCTTTCTGAAAAGCAAGCCAATGACAATGGCCAAGAAGAAATGTCAAGCTTGTTGGCAAAATCTTGTAATATCAACTTGATGAAAGAACATTCGATGAATGCATGAAAAGCAGTTGCAGGAGCTGAGGAAAATGGAACACAAGGTAGGAGCCAATCATGGGAAGCCATCCAAAAACTTTTACCTCAGAGGAAACGCCCGAGCTGCGAAGATACTTAAAAGTCATGAACTAGTGCTCCAAAGTTCAGCAAGTTATACAAGGACTTAACAAAAGACACACCTTCCTTGCTACTTCCCCATAAAATAGGATTGTCCATAGGTAGGGGGCTTAATAACTTGCAACAGCTGAAACAAACGGATATAATTCGAAAAACAGACACCAATATTCCTTCTAAAACTTATATATCCCAATGAAAAGAACCTTCAGTCTGTAGCATCAGAGAACATAGCAAAATCAAATAAATAAGGAAAACAAACTGCTAACTAATGACCCAATAATAAACCAAGGGAATGAAACACCACAGGGAAATGCCTTTTTAACCCTCATAATCCCATTCCAGAAAGCATAACCATTAACCGTATAAGAACAAATCCTAGAGTAACTTTTCCAGGATAATAAGAAAAGATCATCATCTTCTACCACAGAATATAACAATTAGACAATTATTTCTACTGTCATTTTCCTAACAAAGTAATATTAACATATCTCAAATGCTTAATCCCCAATCCACCCTGGATCCTAGCCTTAGAAACAACCTTCCAAATGACTAAACAGAAGCCCCCATTAAGTTCTTTGATCCCTTTCCTAAAGAAATAACTTCTAATAACATAAATTTTATTCGATAACCCGAACCGGTACTGAGAATATGGAAAAAGTAGCATTAAGGTAGTGCTGCTAGTACAGAGTTAATCAAAATCAGCCGACCTCCAATTGAAAGTCTGACCCTTCCCCCCAACAAGTCTCCTTTCCACCTTATCAATCACCGGTATCCAATCATTTTTATGAAGATTATTCAGCCTCAAAGGCGATCCTTAATATTTTTCAAAGGAAATCTTTCCACATTGCACCCCATCAACGAAGCACATTTCATCTCCAACTCCTTATCAAAGCCCATCAGAACAAAGGATGGAATAAAGGATGTGTCACCACCTTTTCAAATAACAGTAACTTCTATATTACTAACCTGCATGAAATCTGCATCACAAAAAATCAATGCATCAACAGCATACTGCAAAGAAACCACATTCTCATGCTCCTTAATATTTACTAAAATTTTAGTTAAAGAATTATTTTGCACCAATAAAAACATTCTTACTACAATATCTGCCATCAAAATAAATAGAAAAAGGAGATAAAGGAACTGCCTGCTTTGAACCACTTTGACAAGCAATCAACATCCAGACTTGCCATTCAAAAGAGCTCCAGAACATTCAGACATTAGACAGCACTCTATCTAGTTAACCCATTTCTGAGAAAACTCCTGTTATGGAGAATATTCAACAAGAATGCCGAATAACCAATATCATATGCTTTTCTAAAGTCTACTTTCAGAAGAATCCTTGTCACCTCTACAAGTGTGAGAACCAACTTCCTGAGCAGCAGCAAACAGTCCATTATAGATCTTCCTTTAGTTAAAGCAAATTGACTATCCATCACCAGCTCATGGACACCTTTCAACCTGTTAACAAGAACCTTTGTAACAATTTTGTGAATCCCATTTAATAGATTGACAGGCCCAAAATCCTTGATAGGAGAAGCATCCTTTTGTTTATGAATAAGTATAATATGAGTAAAATCTATACATCACAAATCAGCTTGACCAAGACTCAGCTCCTCAATTTTTTTTCAAAAGATCTGACTTAATTAAATCTTTGATTGAGCAAAATTGGAAAACCATCAGGCCCTAGGACATTCTCAAAAACTGCTCATCTAATCTCATCTTCCTGAAAAAGTGAGTCAAGGCCTTGTACATCCACCCCTTCATTAGGAATAAGGGACACCGATCCACTACGCCAACCAAAGAAACAGATGCTCCAAATAAAGAAGAGGAGTGCTCCTGAAAAGCTTTGGCGTTTACATGTTCCTTATAAAGTGGACATCCACCCTTCTCCAAATGACTAATGAGATTGAATTGCCTCCCAGCATTGGCTATTTTATGAAAGAATGAAGGGTTCTTATCCCTCTCTTTAAGCCAAAGTTGCCTAGATCTCTACCGGCCCATATGCAAAAAACGAGACATATATTCTAAAATTTGTTTGTAAACTTTGTTGGAGCTACCAGTCGTACTTCTTCTTCCCCCAAGGTTTTGTTCAAACGAAGAAAATTATTTATGGGAGAATTTGTTGATTATGTTCTTTTTATGTTTGATAAAAGTTCATCTAACCTACTTTTGTGCTTAAATCAAAAATTTTAAAAAATCCAAACATTGCCAATCTTCCCCATCGAAAGGTGCTCTTGGCTTCTAGTCCATATGTAGCTTTTGCACCCCATAGCGAGTATAGCAATCTATTAGCTTGTTGGCTCATGCATATGGACAAACTTTAATTATTGTTTAGGTTGTTGGCTCATGCATATGGATAAATTTTAGTTATTGGCTACAATTGCAAGGCAATCTCTTGGACCTTGTTTGATTGTGAATTATTTACCATGGAAGAAATGGTATACCCTTGAATGAATTACTTTATATGATTTATTTTAGGTGAAAAAATGAAATTGATGAGCCCCCCTTTTTTGGTAACCGGGCTTCTTCTTTTTTTTTGTTGTTGCTAAGGTGGACATGTCCAACTACATGAGTTCGGAAGCACCCAATAAAGTCAGAAAATAAAACATCACGGAATGTTTTGGGCAAATCTGCATCCCGAGTCCACAAAGTACCACCTGTCTGGTTGGCTGCATAAGTGGCCATCCAGTCCGCAGCACCGTTAGCCTACCTAAAAACGTGCTTGGCCTCAAGAGTCACTCCGTCTCCGCCCATCGACCAAATGTCACGCAGCAGGGGGTGGTCCCCTTATAAACCACACTCGGGCACCCCTGGATCTAGCCTATCACGGTGATCGAGTCCCTTTTCATAATGATGGAGGTGGCTTGCAGCACCTGTCGGGTGTAACGAATGCCCGTCCATGCCGCTCGCAACTCAGCTCCGAGAACAGTAGTATCTAAAAGCTGACAGCCATCAGCCGCAACCACTCATGACCGCGAGTCCTGAATAACGAAACCTATGCCCCCTCTGCTCCCACCATCCAAAATCGATCCGTCGAAGTTGACCCTGAGGAAGCTATGGGTGGGAGCTCCCAGGTGAAGAGCACCATACGAGGCGATAGTCAAGGCTTTTAAAAGCCAAGATATCAACCATCTTGATAGATTTATTTTATCATTATTAGAAACCTTTTTCCTATTCAAGTAAGAAAACTATGAGAAACCAAACTGGAAACCAGTGCGATTCCTTTGGAATCTAGCTTGGAAATCAGAATTGAGAGCCCAAATGAATGAGCTGTGAAGAGAAGAGCATGGCAGGAAGGGAGAGAGAGGTGGGAGGAATGGAGGGAAAAAAATAATAACTTAAAGATTCTCCTTGATGAACATGAGAAAACTATTTTGGTGAATTACTGATCTTATTTTTTATATATAAGAAAGAAAATAACAGTGAATTTTTTTTTTCACTATTAGTAACTAATTTATAGCTACTTATCAACCCAAGCTGTGAATTCAATGAAAATCTAATTAATCCTAAACAAATGGTTTTCTTATGGTTTTTATGGATTTTTTAAATATATTTTGTATAATAATTTTGCTTTTTTTGTAATCATGTTGCCCGCTTAGTTTGCTAGAAGCATGTTTTATATGGCAACTATTGGCCTAGATAAATGGTTGAAAAATTTGGAAAGTTATGAAATTTTCCAAGATCTTAGGTGATATATCTGGGCTGAGATATCAACATCTTATCCAATATAAAAAATCAAAAATTAGCAGTGATTTTAAAACATCAATTTTTGAGTTTATTAATTTAAAATTCGTCAAGAAAGCATACAATTTAAAAATATAGGTGGATATATTGATGCTTTCAAACCTGCCCCTCCCCTGAAGCGCAAGTTCCCTGCAATGATGAAAGAGCTCTAGGAACAAAAAATAAAAAAAATAAAGGTGGCATTTAGTGGCCCAAATGAAATCACTAAAGTGATTTTTAATTACTAGTAATTTTTATCTCAGGTAATTTGATCCTCATCGATTTAGGATAATTGTGTTTGGTATGCTATATTCTAATAATTGAAGATTTCCGAGTATCCATAACTAACATATTTGTATTCTATAAGAATCCAAGAACACTGGCCATATAATATAAAAACTATCCTTGATATATTTTATAAAAATATATTTATTAATTCTATAAATTATTAATCTTATAAAAATATATTAAATATTATTATAGAAAATATATTTTGATTTATAGTTATAATATATTGTTATTTTAATACTAATATTTATTTTGATTAGGAAAATAAGGCAAATAGAAGTAATATATTAAATAATTTTATAATGTAAATATAAAGTACAATAAAATATTTTTTTAATATAATTTAAAAATATAAATAAATTTATAATATGAATATATATTATAAATGCTATTTATGTAATATTAATATAATATAATATATATATATACATAATATTGATATAGTATATTAATAGTATATTTATATACCAATCTCTTTTGCTAAACTTAAGTATATTTTTATTCCCAGATTTTAGCTCAAGATCACTATTCTGGGATGATCTTGGATACTTGACCTCAAAAGTTTTCTATCACCAGGTTGGGCGATAATTTAATAAGTGAGAATAATTAAAGAGCACTAACATCTAAAATCACTACGGTACAACAAAATACGATAATCTCATTACCTCTACTCACATTATTTTTGATCTTGGGTCATCATCCCATGCCAAACACCTCCGAAGGATATGATAGCACCACTAAAGCCAAACAAGCTAAACTGTGAATCAACGGTAGATCGGATAATAGCCATCCGAATCTATTTTCATATTTAAATCTATCCAAATATAAATATAAATTAAAGCATCTCACTAATTTCCGTATCCATATTCGTGAAAAAATTATAGATATAGATAACAACTACCCGATCTATATTCGAATATATGATTCTATTTGTAATACTATTTAATTTTATATAGCACTTATGAACTTTTAAAGAAAATAAATGACAATATTAATAAACTATTAACTTGACTAATCATCCACTTAGTAATATTTTTGATTAAGTTATCCTCATTATATCTATATTTATATCTATACTTCCGATATTTGATTTATATATATATATATATATATATATATATATATATATATCCACCTAACATCTATATTTATATTTGTAATCGTCAAACAAACTAAATATAAATATGCCACTAGTTAGAAAATGCCCAAAATCCCCACAGCCTTTATGGTCTTTCTAGGGTTATTTTCGTGAATCCATTCCCGGGCGGGACCGGTACGAGACCCTTAGGTGGCGACACGGTGAGACGATTGTTAGCTGCCAAACCAGTAGAAATATTCGTCCCACTCCCTCCAAACCAAACGCCTCCGCTCTGCTCTCACTTTCCCAAACCAACCACACTACTCTCTCTTCCCATTTCTCTCTATCTAACCTTCCTTCCATGGCTGGGAAATCCATGCAGGCGGTCCAGTACAGCGGTTACGGTGGTGGAGCTGCGGGCTTGAAGGTATATGTACTCTTCCCACAATGCCCCTCTAATTCTTTTCTGTTCTTCTATTGCTGTTCTTTTTTTGATTGAGTTTTTGTTTCCTGAAATTGGAAATTTTATTTCTTTCAATGATAAATTTCAGTTACAGAGGGTTTTTTTTTGTCTTTTTCTTCTAAAATGTGATTGTAGTTGTCAGTTAGTACTTGGAAAGATAAATTGTGCACTATTTAGGACTTAGTGCACTGTTTTTTTTTCAGGCTAATTTAGTGCACTTTGTGCTATTTGTCTGAGCATTACTTGGCACTGTTATGGTGAGGTCCATTTGTCAGGATTTTTTTTTACTTGAGGTTGGTGTATGGAGTAATTTTTTCTGTTTTCTCTCAAAGGAGTGAATTTTTCAGCGACTTAATAAAAATAAAGACTTGATATTTGCCTGAAATTGTTTTAACAAGCTGTAACATATTTTTACTTATAAGTGAAGATTTGATTAGCTGAAAAATAAAAGAGGAAGAACCATCAAGTTCAATATGAGGCTCTGATGGTATCAATTTAGACAGTTTCATTGCTGTATCCGAATAGAAATGCAAGGGGATTATGTGGAGTACGTTTAACTGGAATAATCATATATATATATATAGCCTAAATAAAAGTCGAGGTAACTGCAAAAGATTCATCTACAATATGAGGGATTATAAGAAGAAGAAAATAGACTTGACTTGAGAACTATCTAATGCATTCATACAAATAGATTGTCTTTTTGATTCCATTTTTCCAGACATCCTTATTGTTGTCCAGTATTCTTTACATGTGATAACGTGGGAAAGATATGCAATAGATGCAAAGTGGTATCATTTCCTTGGAATGCAAGATAATGGTGTTTTTGATGATAAAGCAAGACATGGGTGTTTGCTGTGGTATTTTTGTTTGATAGCTTTCCAGTGCTCTGACTTCCTTTTTTCTCTTTACAGGACAACCGTAATGCCATTCTAATGGTTTCAATATTTTTATTCTCCTTCTATGATATTTAATAATTCTTGGTTGCATATAGCTTTGTGAATCTCTTTTTGATTATTAAAAGAAATTAGAATTTAAACAAAAGATTTTCTCCTCAAATGTTACCGAGAAAGAACTAATAAAAGAAAAATGAAACTTTTTTTTTTGATGGAAAGGGACAAATGAAACTATGAAGTTCTTTGCATGATAGGTCTTGTTTAAAGGAGCCCTTATGCCATTAGATTGCAATTAAGTCCATCTTCGGAAAGGATATCAAACAAAAGTGTTATACCTACTTAGAGTTTTTTGAAATCACAATTCAATGAAAGGGCAATTGTAGAATACATGCTTCATGGAGCACCTTATGCTATCTAGAAATGCATTGAAGTTCATCATTATACGGTCTAACCATGGTTCGCCATGCTAGCCCAAACTGGGCGGTACGAAACGTACCATACCGTACCAGTTCGGTACCGATATCTGGTACGGATGGTATGTTAACACTCGCTATGCCAAAAGGACCCTGTACTATACCATACCAATATAGTGCTAGTGTGGCACCAGTACAGGGTCCGGTACCGACACGGCGAACCTTGGATCTAACCATATCAACCTAGAACTAAACCAAAATTGATTATACTGTGGTTTATAAAAGCAGCCCCAAACAGATGAAATAAGGCTTTTGATTGAGGTTAGGTTCCAAGAATAAGGTCAAAATTATTTACAATGTTCTCATTAAAGTATCAGTTTGGGCATAATAACGACAGTAGAAGTGCCCATACAAGTATTGTACTTGTCTACACATGCACTAGGTTGATTTTCTTCTCTTGACCCAAAATAGAGGCTGGTCTCCATAGAGTTCTCTTAGGTAATGTGAGGACCCGTGTGGGTGTGTGTTTAGTCCCACATTGGTTATTCGCTGGGTAGACCTTGGGTACTTATACAGATCAAGAAATCCAAATAATACCTTCCGTTTAGCCTTTTTGGGTGAGGTCCTGAATTGTTACAAATGGTATCAGAGCGGACCCGACCCATAGCTTATGTGGACTAGAAGACACTGCGGCACGGATCCATTGGGTTGACCACGGGCTGATCGTGGTGTTTGTGATTTAGTCCCACATCGATTATTTGTTAGGTAGATCTTGGGTACCTATACAACTCAAGAAACCCAAATAATATTTTCCGGCTAGCCTTTTTAGGTGACGTCCTGGGTTGTTATAGGCATGGTCTGCCAAATCGGACCGTACCGGCCGGTTCAGCCCAGTATGGACCGGTCCGGCCTGAAACTGGTACTCGGACAACGTGAAAACCAGTTTCAGCTATTTTCGGGCCGGTACCGACTACATACCGGTCTCGTACTGGCCCGTACCGGTGGTTCACACCGATACCGGTTTTTTTAATCACAGCGCACGCACTATGAATTTTAAACCACAGTGCGCGCGTTGTGGTGTCAGAGCGTGTGGCCCGCTCCCTTGAGGTAGAGTGCCCTGGGTGGGCGCGGGGCTACGCGCCTGCGCACGGTTCCCCGCCTTGCGTGTTTCCGCATGCGGGCGCGATTCCACCCGCACGGGCGCGATTCTCCGTGCTAGGAACCGCCCCGCACAGACGTGGGGCACGCGCGGGTCATAAATGCCACAGAAATGCCACTCTATGGCCAGTCTTTTATCTACCTGCGTCCGCGCGCGGACGTGAACTAAAAAAAAGGGCCATGAGACCGGTTCGTACCGAACTGGTCACGAACCGATCCAGTAGGCAACCGGTACGCCTACCGGTACCGGTTCAGCGTACCTTGGTTACAGGTAACTTATAAAGTTCCATGTACTTGCATTTACTTTCTCTAAATGGAAAGGGCATTGAGTTCTCATGACTGGTAGTTGAGATTGCTTCTTCGGCAAAAGGTAGTTCAAATTTTATCTGACACAGTGGCATTTAATTTTGACCATCCTACAAAAATAGTTTGACTTTAGTGTCACAGCCTAGGTTGAAATCGCCCGTTGGCATCTTCATGAATCAAGTAAGGAAGGCACTTTAGTGTGCTAATAAGAATTCTGAATGTCAAATTGGAAGAGCTGAGGAGACAAGTGCAACATCTCCAATAGCATTCCATAAAGCCTCAGTTCATGATGATGCTTGTCCAAAGCTTTGGTTAGAATTGTGGGAAGACATTAATAAAGTACAGATATTTTAGCCACCAAAAGAGGGGGGGAGGACTATAGTCTTCCTCATTTTCATCTTCACAACTTGCATCAAGAAACTCATTCCTTGGAGTACAATGATGGAGTTCAATCATTGCATAATTTGGTGTTGGCATTTCTGTGATAGATCTCAACTACAGATTCATGATGTTGTCCACTCTCATCCTTATGGCAGATATCCTAATGTCTTCAAGCTCACAATCAAGGTGCAGAAGCAATTTGACACTTAGGAGGGGCAGATTCAGAGTTCCAGCTACCTTTATTAGCATGAAGGTGATACTTGAACGTAGATCTCTACATCCACTAGTGACTTTTCTAATTCCATCATTGGCAACTTCAGTGCAGAAACATCTAAAGGCAAAGGAAGCGAGTTTTGTTTATTACCAAGCCATTTGAACACTCTCAACCACTAGATTAGTTCTTATCTCATCTTCCCCTGAATTCCTTTTTGAAGCATGGAGTAGCTAGTTTTAGCTCTTCGACTACCTTGTTTGATAGAAACATTGCACCATTCAAGCTCCGAAGCTTTGGAGTTTGGACATATCACTTCTAGATGTCCCAACTATAGTATCATCAACTTTATGAAGGTCCTCATTACAGAAGACCTAATTGGTGTTTTTCCAATCTGTGGTGCGAGAAAGGAAAATGAGGAAGGATCCAAAACCAATAATCATTGTCAAGTTGGTATCATTATATCTTGAATTTATCTCATGTCAAACAGGATGATTGGTTTTGCAGCAATATCTCCCAAACAAGGTGCCTTATTCATCTTCTAGTTAAGCAATATCATGCCAAGAAGATCTAGTCAATGTCACACTTGCTACTTTGGCATCCATGCAATGTGATGGAAGAGTTTTTCATGATGGATTCAAATATACTTTCACCTTTCTATAAATTGAAGTTAAGGTTAGTATGGTCTTCCTGGAGTGAAAAGCACTTTTCAACCCTCCATAAGAAACGGTGATAAATGGAGAGATCTGGTGAGTCTTATTATTTAGTTTATATATAGAAGATATTGAGTGGAAATCATTCCACTTACTATAGAAATTCTTCTTAGTAGCGGAAGAGGTTCCATCTGGCCCTCATACCTAATGCTGCTTTTCTAAATATACTCACTTTATAACAAGCCCAAAAGAAAATGAGGATACAGAGAGAGAAGCAAATGAAATCCTGAGATTCTGGTGAAGAAAAGCACAAGCAGTTGTATTGCCCTGCCATCCTATACCTTTTTCTATAACAAAAAAAAAAAAAGATGGACATGACAAATGTTCATGGATGGTAGAACAATGAGAAGGATCACGATAAGGCATCCTTTTCCTCATTCTAGACCTCTTGAAGGTGAATCATGAAAGTGGCTACCACAAAAAATTAGAGGTGAGACACAGAAATGAACGAGGACTACTGAAAGAAAGAGATGATTTTTTGAATGGACAGTGATACCTTTTGAGCTATCTTATGCCATAAGCATCCTTATGAAGCTCCAAGTTATTATGCCATGTGGAGATGGATTTATCATCGATTGCACAAGCCTAGAGGATCACATGCACCATCCAGCCAAATCTTTGAGCTCCTTAGGACCGAAGACTTTATTCAAATCTAATGACTCTGGACAAGTAGCTTCATCTTTTTCGACTCTTTTGTTCATCTTAGAAAAGTTTGGCAATCAACTTTAATATCCTAATTTCGTCCATGGTATTCAAATCTTACATGACCACCCACTCTTACCTCTTTGTCATTTAAATAAAAAAGTTTAATGATGGTCCTCATCATGAAATGTCTGAAGTCTTGTAAGTAGATAAAGGAAGTAGAAAAGCGTTATAATCTTGTCAAAAAGAACAGAAAGGATGATCCTATCCTTTCCCTTTCTGACTTTGGTACAGCTTTGGTTGTATACTTTGATTCATTAGATATGGAATTTGCTCTCATGCTAACATAAAAAGATAAGCATGTGAAATTAGAAAGAAACTTGACAATTCCCTTCAAGAAATTATCTTCCTGTGATAAAGAGATTTGTGCATAGCATTACCTCATATCCGAAGAGCTAATCCTGTATTGGATCATGAGGTGTAATACTTCATAAAATATTGAACTAGCTTGACAATTGGCATTGCCATATGTGTAGAGTTCCTCTAGGTTTTTTCTTGATTAGATTTGAGGAGGTCCTTTAATATCCTTAACTTCAATGAATGTTGTGTTGGATTTTCTCCCAAGAAAAAGGAAGTTTTGTTGGAAACTTTAACTCTTTATAGAAGTTTTCAGAGCTCAAAATTTTCAGTGGTAGACCGTTGGCTTACCACTATGGTTTTAAATAAGTATTTTAGTAACCATTGAACTATTTTGTGTAAAATGCTTTTAAAATGTTTCAAATGTTGGAATCCCATGGAGTAGTCCCTGTTGCAACTGAAGCACTATTTCATTAATAGAAATACCATTTTTTATACTGTAGCTTGCTTGTTTTCTTTTATGAAGTTTCATGGTTTGATTTTGTGTTTCTCAAAAGATGTTTCAAACAAATGGATGGATACGCTTGGGAATCCAATGGGTGCTATAATTCATTGGACAGATCCATTGGTCTTTTATATATTGGCTTTCTTTCTCTATCTCATGAGAAAGAACCCTGACTTTCTCTGTCTGTCTCTGTCTCTGTCTCTCTTTCTCTCTCTAAAATGGGGCTCTTCCCTAAGGGACTCTAGAACGGAAGTTTGTTTGCTCACTTTTCGTTTGCAAAGATGTTCTGGGTCTCAAGAGACTGCTGGTTCAAAATTGTACCACTCTTTTTTAGTGAACACAATATCTGCATGTCGTTGATGTGGTAATACTTTGGGAGTAGAGGAGCGATGTTAACCTTATGCACCTAGAAGCTAGAAAGGCTTAGTCTTCTCCATGAAGGTCATCAGTGATGGGCCTCTATTCCCCCAACCACACCAAGACCCATCATTTGGTTATTTTTACTTTTATGTTGCTGAGTTAGTAATAAGTAGTAGATCCTTCAATTCATGACCCTGAAATTGGTTTACTTCCAAAAAGGTTCTAATTGTTAAAGAGTATATTTTTAGGGGGTTACTATGTCTATTGTGTCCTTTTTGCGGGGTTACTATGTGTAATTGCATTTGTGCAAATAATAGGGATTTATATGCTTATTGATTTTGTATGAAGTCCCAAAGCACCACAATAAAAACTGTGAAGAGAACAAAGTGGAATCGTTGCCAATAGATTCGAAAACTATAGACCTCTTGTGATTATAATTTTTTGCTTCTTAAATAATTCAAACTGGTTTTTCTTGAATATAAAATCATAATTTTATAGTGTAAATGCCTTTGATGGAGGAAATCTTTATGTTGTATTTAAAACGTTCATTTTGGAATAGTGGTTTTAATTGTTTATAGCATGTTTCAAAAGCCATTGAGATGGGATCGTACAACCGCTACAATACCATGTCGGTGTGAAACTGGCACCTGTACAGGTGCCAGGATGCTGAAACACTTGTACTGCTGGCCACACCAGTTCATGCCGATGCGTACTGGCAATATCGTACCAATTGTCCCAGTCGATATTGTATCAGCTATACTAGTCGATACCGATGTTTCTTCAATTTTTGGAATATGTTAGTTTTGGTACATACCATTGATACCAGTGCCATACTGATAGCATACCATTCCAATATGAAAATGGTGCAAAGTTCGGTATCGGTATTTAAGAGGTTAGTTTGTAGATGCTTGTGTATGTTGTACCCTATTAATCATTATATTATCTTGTTCTTACGCTTGATATAACAAATGCTCAAGGAGACTTTTATGCTTTGTAACTGTTAAAATTGGTGTTGTCTATGCATAGAAGAATACTCTAATCTTGATTAAAGTACTTTTACATTTTTGCATTGGAATTTATGCTCATTGCAGCATGCCGAGGTTCCAATTCCCTCACCAAAGAAAGATGAGATTTTGTTAAAGTTGGAAGCAACAAGTATAAATCAAATTGATTGGAAAGTTCAGAAAGGCATGCTTCGGCCATTTTTGCCGCCCAAATTTCCATTCATACCATGTAAGTCTTGCTCGTCAAATAAACAAGATAATTGTTCTTTTATGTGGTTGTGGGGATAATTCTTCCTTTAGAGTGCTGATGGAATTCATTGCTTAACTTTTGCTCAAGTACCTCTCAGTGATTTGATCAGAATAATGAATTTTTGTTGTCTTGTCTTCTACGCAATGCCTTTTAATTTTGGAAATCAGGCTTAGGACAACCTTTTATAGGACTAATGCATTTGTTTTCATTTCTATTATCTATGCTTAACCCAAGGTAGTTAAGCTGTCGGGTGACTAAATTACAGAAGCGCACACAGTTTTCTTCCCTTGTAATTAGAGGTGATATTGAGGGAACCAAGGGGAAGCAAGATTGTCAGAAAACTGTAGTATAGCATCTGTATGTAAATGCACTTATTTACCATTTTAGTCTTTTCTTAATGAACTAGTTAGCTCTAGGTAGTAAATGGTTTAGGCTGTGGAAGATGGAGCTTGAAGAGAAGCTAAGCCTAGAGGTGGACAAAGGTGTAACACGCAAAATTTCAATTCAAATTACTTAATTATGCAAAGAAAAATAGATGCAAATTTAAGGCTGGTGACATGAGAAATTAGATCATGCTCATGGTTTAGTGGATAAGGCTTAGCCACTTTTGTCTTTTGAACAGAAATTTTGTGTCCCACAATGTCTCATGCCACTAGCGAATGATAAAGTGATTATTAATGAAATTGTTAATAAAGGTGAATGGAAGAAAGAAAAGGATCTCCAAGATATGGAAGAAGAAAATTTTAAGATGAAAATACGAGTGCGGTTCAAGGTAAATGTTTAAGAAAGTTTCAAGAAAATTTTAACAAAGGAAATGGATTTGATCTGGTGGAAAAACTAAAAATCATGCATAAGGATATAGCTTAAAAGACGTGGGAGGAAGAAGATCAAAGCTGAAGTAAGGAAATGGATGAGAAACTTTGGAGTAAAGGAGTTATAATTATAAGGAAGCTAAAACAAGCCTGATTTGATTCTGATGTATGGAAGAAATTTGAAAAGTCAAAATTAAAGGGGAAGAAATATTAGAATAAGTTTGAAAGAAAGAAAAGAAAGAAAAATGCTGCATGCTTGCCAAACATCAGTCCCTAGAGTTGGTCAACTGCTGGTTAATGGAGTGTTATACTAAAACCTCAGCCTTGGAGAGCAGTGGGATGGAAGACAACCAAATAGAGAGGCATATGATGTGCTATACTGCTATATAGTTAAGGATTGGAATTGAAACCACGAAAGCAATATATGTTGAACCAGGAGGAAGTAGAGTATTAGCCATAGACAATATATGCTGATCTTGAGTCTTAGGTACCCTCAGACCTGATAACTCAATGGCCAAGCATCAGGTACCCTCAGGCCTAGAACTCAAGAGACAAGCCATTTAGTTTTATTTTAGCACAAGAAACCCCAAAAATAAATTTTCATATAAAAAAACTATAAATAAGAAACCCGCTAAAAAAATTTGAGACAGTAGTCAACATGGTGTTGGTACTTATGTGTATAATTTATCGTTATATATTTATTCTAGGATATGGAAATTAAAATTTACTATTTTTTTTTCTCTTTCCTGATACATGAATAGAAAGTAGCAACAGGCCTGATAGCATTAGGAACAACTTTGTTTCCTTCAGCGCATAACACCAATGCCTCTTGTGACTGAGAATTATATGTTTCGTGGAGTACTATTTTTTCAATTTATCTGTGTTTAAATTTTGGGTGATATCTTCCTGTTGCCCTTCTTTTCTAATATTGCATTTTTCACTGAGTCAAGCATTATGGAATAAATTTATAATGCATTGCTCTGAAACAGGTGTTGATGTAGCAGGAGAAGTTACTGAGGTAGGTCCTGGAGTGAGCTCCTTTACAGCAGGTGACAAAGTTGTTGCCATGCTTAACCTTCCGGTGAGTCATCAACTTTTGTAATCTTTTTTTTGCACTTGCTTCAAGGGATGGTAGGCAGTAAGTGAAAGGAAACCACATAAACAGTACATATTTAACTTCAACAATGGTAGTTTTTGCTGCTTGAACCAGATAAAAAATAGTAGTAAACTAAAACAAAGCAGATTATAGTTCTGTCTTTTTCCTTTTGGGTTGGGGGGGGGGGGGGGGGTGTCACTCACCATAGCTTTCAAGATTCCCATACTTTATCTCCTTTTCAGACAACTTAATTATGCCTCAGATAAGCTTCTTTTGGCATTATAATATCGAACTGTCCTTAGTTTGTCGCTGATCTGTGTCAAAATCATCTTTGTATTCATTGATCCAGATGGCTTCGAAGCCTCACTCATGATGTTATTGTTAACATGTGATTTTCTTGAATGGATAACTATTTTCCAAATTGATTTTTATTGAAGCAAAATAAGAAACTAGTAAAAGATTATGCTGAACACTTGCATGATTCCATTTTTATGAAACATACAAAGTTGGCTGCTTTGGTCCATTGGCATTCTTGTGCCAATGAGCAGCCGTACTCGGGCCGTCATTTACATTGTTGCTGTTGCTGTCATGGCAATGCTGTTTGATGATGTGTCGGGTTCATAGTGGTAGGATAAGATGGTTCCTATTGGCAATGAAGTCATCTCACTGCAAGGTGGCTGCTGCACATCTTTTCTTATCAATGATGGCTCGTCACATTATTAGAAGAGCATAAACTGATATTCGAGAGCAGGCAGCAAAGTATCTACTTGGTGCCCAAGCCCTTGTGCTTGTTTCCCATTCTTCTAAATCAGGATTCACTTCTTGACAGAATAGTGGTGGTCTTGCCGAGTACACCGTGGCACCAGCGGCCTTTACAGTCAGTAGGCCTTCTGAAGTATCTCCAGCTGAAGGTGCTGGCCTGCCCACTGCTGCTGTTATTGCCCTCCAGGCACTGAAGGCTGCTGGGACCAAGTTTGACAGCACTGATGAGCCATCAAACATCCTGATCACCGCCGCCTCTGGTGGCGTGGGACATTATGCTGTCCAGCTCGCCAAGCTTGCAAACCTCCATGTGACAGCTACCTGCGGTGCTCGTAACTTAGAGCTTGTGAAGAGTCTGGGTGCAGATGAGGTGCTGGACTACAAGACTCCAGATGGTGCAAGCTTGAAGAGCCCGTCGGACAGGAAATATGACTCTGTTATCCACTGCACCACCGGCATTGCCTGGTCCACCTTCGAGCCTAATCTGACTGCTAATGGAAAAGTCATCGACGTAACTCCATCCATCAAGGCTGTGGCTACTTCTGTCTTCAAAAAGGTGACCTTCTCCAAGAAGACGCTGGTGCCGTTGCTGTTATCACCAAAGGGGGAGGACTTGAAGTTCATGGTAGATTTGGCGAAGGAAGGGAAGATCAAGACAGTGGTGGATTCGAGGCATCCTTTGAGCAGAGCAGAGGCGGCTTGGGCTAAGAGCATAGATGGTCATGCTACAGGGAAAATTGTTGTGGAAATGTGAAAGGTCTTCGAGTGGTGGTGTCTCGAGGCATTTATCAGAGAATAAGAGGACAATGTGGCTGCTGCTGTTAGGAGGCTGTCGTTTGAAGCTGTCGTTCTATTGCATTGTGTGTGTGGTGCAAGATCAGGTTTGAGAGTCTTGGTTCTTGCATGTAGTAGTGATTGTAGTAGTGATTGTGCCAATTATTTCTGAATGATGCCCCATAAACTTGCTGTATTTGTTTCTCTCGAAAAAAAAACTTGCTGAATTGAGGCTTTCTGAAAGTAATATGAATATCCCATGTTCATGGTTGATACTTGCTACTTGCTAGCTCTTATGTCCCAGGATCCATGTGCTTTTTGTCCAACACTCGGGGTTTGCAGTCTCACTGGAGTTACTGTAACTACTACAACATGTAATTTTAGTTACTTGTAACTAAGATGGTCCAGCAAACACCAAAAACTATTCATACAGCTGATTCAACTCTCGGCGGACCTTTTATTTATTTTATTTTATTTTATTTTATTTTTTATTTTTTTACTGTGGTTCCATTTAGGGATGAAAGTAGGTCAGATAAGATCCATCTGGATCTGTTTTCATATTCAAATCTATCTGGATATAGATAGAAATTTGAATAATTGACTAATATCCATATCCGTATCCATATCGGTCAAAAAAATATGGATCTGGATATCAATAGATAACTATCCGATACGTATCCGAATATTCGACTTCATTTATAACTCTATTTAACTTTATATAGCACTCATGAACTTTTAAGAAAAATAAATAACCGCGTTGACATGCTATTAACTTAATTTATTACCCACTTAGTAATATCTTTGATTCTGTGGCCATAAAGTTTAATTATCCGATTTGCATTTGTATTTATATCCATACTCTCGGTATCCAATTTGTATCCATATATATTTAAAATAAATAGAGATATAAATTTTGGCTTCTGACTAACATTCATAGCTGTTTCCGTCAAACAAAACAAATATGGATTTTGATATGTTGGTATCCGATCTAATTTTAGCCCTAGTTCCATCCGACAAGCATATATAAATCAAACAAGCATTAGTGGCAAAATTTGGCGTGTATGATATATATAACAGGGCATCATTAAAATTGCAATCCATAAATTAGAATGCCTTCAAAAGTGCCTGTCTGCACCCATGGTAGATCTTGAATACATGGGATATTATACAATGGATGGCAGGGAGATGCAAAGAAAATGATGCACCGAAAGGGTTGGCCATGGGCATATTCAGTTCGGAGCCTCCAACCACATGCCGATTCGGACTACTCACATTCCATCCAAGAGGTAATTTGTGGCATCACAAAGTCCTTGATTGCAGGCTCTGTGATCGTTCCTAGTTATATCTTTTCTTCCTTTGCCTCTTACTGGCATTATATGATTGCAGCCTTTCATTTAGATCGTAATTTCCTCATCAATATCAAGATATCTAAGCTTGAAACAATACCCGGATCCAGGTACCATGGGTTGAGGATGCTACCGTAAGCAAGTGATGTCGTCTCGACATGGCATTGCTTCAATTGTTAACACATGTTGTCAAAATTTTCAAAACAAATTAATAGTTGTCATCGTAAAATTTCAAGGACAAGTATCACTCATTGCAGTCATCTCAGTTCAAAATGAGTTCCATACAATGATGAGTAGCATCATGATGCTGCTACCTAGTAGAGTAGTTTAGTTTTACTTCCATTTATTCTATTATCAGTCAACCATGTTTTGGTAATGAGATTAACTTATGGAAACTAGATGATAGGCCCAAGCACGCACTTATGGAAACTATATGAATACTACAGAGTGCTTCTTTTCTTACTTCATTTTTGTGGGAAAAGAAATTCTAGAGGTGTACCAGTTAATGGAGTGATGGTAAGTCTCAGAATGTCTTTAGAAGAAAAAGGAGGAAAAGAAACTTGGGTTGGTGAGACTTCGATTTGATCAATGCAACCAAAGACTAATTAACGCATTTCCATCAAGCCACAGGGATCGCTGGGTCTTTCCTTAGACCAACTCTGGGATCATTGTATTCACATGTATCCACATAAAAATCCAAGGCCAGTGTCACTGTCGGCCTGATCATCCCTACTTTCGACGAACAAGGATTATCTTCAAGCACTTACGAATCATGCTTCCTGGTCATGCTAATAGATTTATGGAGAAAATTTGATCATGACTACCTCATCCTCAAGGGTTTTGCATTTATATAAATCAGCCAAGTTTGAATGTTTATGTTCAGGTTCGATTAGGGTTTGTGGCTTAATCTTATAAAATTGATGGGTACAAAATTTTTAGTTTAATGGCAAAAAATTTGAATGGTATTTTCTGTATTTTATGAATGTAGGTCTTTTTCTCCCTATGGGATTCGGGTTGGGCCACTCTAAAGCCACTCCAGGGCATTTATAAATATAGGCCTAACCCAACCTTTAATCATAAGATTTTGCTGGTTGTATTGACCCAACCTATGAATCCTGGAAGATTTTTAGTATAGAGGCCTTATAATTTGTTTCCCTTAGCAAGGTCTTGTAATGTTCATGCTTTCTAGTCATGCTTACAGATTTATGGAGAAAATTTGATACTAACTGCCTCACACTTAAGGATTTTGCATTTATATAAATCAGCCAATTTTGAATATTATGTTCAGGTTCAATTAGGGTTTGTGGCTTAATCTTATAGAACAGATGTATACAAGATATTTAATTTCATGGTAAAAAATTTGAATGGTACTTTCCATATTGTAGAATGTGTTGTACTAGGTGGGTTCGAGTAACTAAAGTGGTCAATGAAAAGAAAGCTTTCCTATAGGTAAATATTCCAGACATTTTATGCTAATAATTCCTGCAGATTCCATTGCCCATCATCTTTAAATTCTGCTCCGAGAATGGCCGTAGACATTTAGAAGTCCTCATTAGAATTTCATCACCTTTTAAGCTTATCCAGCATAACTATATGCCAGCTGAGTACATCAGTGCTCCAATTGAGGGCCCCTGCAAGCCTCATCACTACAGGTACTAGGAATAAGGTGAGTGTGGCGTGAAGGCAACAAAAGCAACATCAAGCCAAGATGGGGAGCAATGAAGGACATCAGCCATGTTTCTTCTTGGGTTTTGCTAACTATAAGTTTGCCATTTATTTTTGGCTTTCTTTAATCATTGAGCTGGTTTGAATGCTTTTTGATTTTTATGATGAGGATTGTAATGAAAAAACAATGGTGATCATAGGTTTTTGTTTGTTTTTTCTCTCTTTACTTTGCTCTCTATTTTTAGTTTCCTTTGATTGCAACGCTGTTCGAATTATTACAGATTTTAATGATAATTGATGATAAGGCATGATTTTGATGATGATGATGAATGAAAAAGAGCATGTTTTCCGAGAAAAAAAGAGGCTATTAACAGTGATGTTTTTCGAGCTAAGAGAGAGCATGCATAAAGTGCTAGAAGATAATAGAGTAACGGGGCCTTTGTATCTAACAAGTTCAGATGATCAATTACTAACATTATCCAACCCAGAAACCATACGTAGTATATATTGATTCTCACGCTGCCAACCAATGAACAGATTTACTTGGCAGGTTTAACAATACATAGAAATCCAAAAGATTGCATGCAACTGCTTTTTTTTTCACAATAATCATGAAGATGGTCATAGGATTTATTCAACATCACTCTCTCTGGACTCACTAGAAGTCAATGGAAGTCTTTGCAGTACAACGCCCCCAGCCCAATTGTCATGAATTTATTTTTGCATTCCATTCTACTCTAGAGAAGCTGTACATATTTATATCCATATATCAGAAGTGCAATCCCCACCAGGATACCTCATCTCATGAGCCAGTGAAGGGCCATCAGGTTCAGCCCCGAAATCAACGAAGAAGTTCGGATTCACCGTCAGCCCACCTCGCTCTGTGTCCACATCAATTTGTAACATATGAGAGCCCTTCTTCACAAGATCCTGACCATAGAACTGACGGTCCCACGCGCTAAAGAGGGAGTTGGTCACGTACAGTCTTTTCCCATCCAAGCTCAACTGGATCATTTGAGGCCCTCCTCTGAGTCGATTTCCCTGATAAAAGCGAATTTTGGTTAAGTTAATTGATCATACAAATATGCAATCATTATGGGAAGTGCTTGTATTATTCCTACAAGCCTCCTAGGCTTGTTTCAGTGTACTTGGAAGTCATGATATTTATGTTTTCAAATAAAGTTTGTGAACACATTTCCGCATGACCGAGTTGAATATTGTACAAAATACACAACTTTCAATTTTATAATCTTTTTTCTGGTACTCAGCTTACAATCTTTTTATCTGTCTGTAGTAATAACTCATCAAATGAAATATTGAAGTTTGTGTCAGATTTTAAAATGGTTCTCATTTAAACTAATAACAGATGAATACTTTTTTTTTTGCATCATTTTGATAAAATCAAAATAAACAACAGTATAAAGTAACCACGGAGCCAGAATTTTCAAAAAATTCATTTACTTCCCTATTTGCCCTCTCCCCCTCCTCCGACCCTTCTGCGGGCCATCCAAAAAACGTCTCGATATATTTGATGGTGAAACTCCACATTTTTTAATCATAGGAAAGATGTCATTTTAGAACACAATCAAAAGTTTGGATATACTTCAGTTTCAAATCAAGCATGGTGTTACAGGAAAAAAAATAGTATATACTATAGCTCTAGTGGTTGAATATAGCATTAAAACAAGGGAATGAGATGCGATACTAAAGGATGCATGAATCGCACCTTGATAGAAGGTACATCAAACTGCAACTCTTTCCCATCCTCTGTCACATAGACTACATCGCTCCCCTTTTGGAGGAGTCCTCCCACCCATACTTGGCCACTCAACACAGGCTTTGTAGGATCTTCAATGTTGTACTGTCTAATATCCCCATGTAGCCAATTAACAAAGTAGAGGAAGCGATCATCTAGCGAGATGAGGAAGTCGGTTATCAGTCCTGGCATTTCAGGGAGAATCCAGTTTTTTACCTTCAGTGATGGCACCGATATCACCACCTGTAACAGCAAATTCAGGAAGGAAAGGATTTAAAATATCTGACAAAAGTGACTAACATGAAATACTGAAAGTTGATTGATGTTAATTCGAACATTGCACATGGACTCAATTACAAGTTTTGGGCACGGGTGCATATCCAAGAGTCAGAACCATTAAACTTTTTTCCTTTGCACACATAATTAAGAGGCATACCCATACATGCGTCGAATAATATCAGCATGGGTATGTTGTGTTAAATCAGAATCCAGGCAACATTAATCTCCAGTTGGTTAGAAAAGAAGGCAAGAAAATCAAAGAGCATAGACAGACCTCATGATTCCAGGTTCCATCTACGGTCTTGAAAAATCTCACCATGCTGCCGCTCAAAGCACAGCCAACAAAGCCAGTGTCCTTAGAAGGGTCATGGAGAAATCTTATCTGCAGAAAATAGAAATGACTTTTAAAAGGTGCTTATATAGGGATAGGTCCTGACCTTGAATGAAAAATAACTTGACACTGACTTCTAGAGGTAAAAGCCCTGCGTTGCCTAGGTCCAATGTCTGTTTTAATTCACCACCAGGCCAACTGTATACAAAGAGGTGTCTTCCATATAATCCATCTTTAACATGCCCAGGATTAAAGCCCTTCGAAAAAGCTGCAGGAGCCCCCCATGATGTACTAATCATGGTCTTGTGTCGAGGCTGGTACCAGAAATCATAGCCAAACTGTGGGCTGTGACCTGGCTTTTCCCACCTGAGTGCTAACAAAATATAGTCAGATCAAACCATATGGGAAGCTAAATATTTGAATCAAATGAATTCACTGAAATGACAATAAACTCGAGTAAAAGGCAGGCTTCTGTCAACACCTTAAAACTTCATCATGATGATAATATTCCCTCAGAAAAAATGATGATGATGATTTGTTACTACCTTCAAGTTTTTCCAATTATTATAATATAGATCATTATTTCAAAAAGCTTTAATACATGTTGAAAAGCAAAAAACAAAAAAGGGTTTTTTGCATGAATACCCTTCTAAAAATTCAAATTTGCGTGAATACCCTTTAAAAATTTATATTTATTTTTGTATCCTCATAAAACACTACTTTTGCACAAATGCCCCTATATATGACGGTTCTTCTAACACCACTATTAATAAAAACCATATTTATTTTAATTAAAAATAAAATAGAATTTTGAAATTACTTTTTTATCTTCCATCACGATCGCTTTATAAATATTTTTTTTTGCACATCTACCCATTAAAGATATTTTAGTCATTTTAATTTGAAACTGTTAATTTTTTAACGGCATTAGATGGCGTGGGTACATATGCAAAAATAAGGATAAAAAAGGGTAGAATAGAAATATAAGTGTTTTATGAGAGTATACATGCAAATATCAATTTAGGAAGGATATTCATGCAAAATTCGATATTTAGGAGGGTATTCATGCAAAAAAACCCAAAAAAATAATGCACTTTATGAATAGGTCAGAGGGAATACGCATACAGTATATGCACAGGCGCACACAAAGGAGCACGCAGATTCGGACACAGACACACAGAGAAAGAGAGAGAGAGAGAGAGAGAGAGAGAGAGAGAGAGAGAGAGAGAGATTTATATTTCTGTGTTTTCCCAACTATCATTTTTAAAGAAATGCACAGTGGAGGAATTTCAGAGCCATCTCATTGTCAAAAAGAAGGATGATATTAATATGATATCTTAAAGGGTATAAAGGGCAGATTAGAACCTTGGGTTACTTTGATATAAGTAATCGGAGCAATCTCCATCGAGACACTCTTCAGCAAGAATTTTTTCGACATAGAATTATCCTTAGACATTAAACTCATTTAGTATTTTTGTAAAAGTATTTTCTCCATATCAAGAATAAATGTGCTCCTAATGTCTCCTAAAAAATTACATCAATTTTACGTGTTTTCTCTAACTTTTTTAGTTTTGTCCTTCCTGGTTGCTTGCTGTAAAAACCATCATGCTCCGAAGAAATTCATTTAATAGCTACATTATTGTCCCATAATTCCTTCTCATTGTCCTGACAACTTTCCTATCTTTTAGATACTAGTCAGTGCATTGTAAATGTCAACTACAGGCTTCAAAAAAATGAATCCCTATACATGAATTCCCTAAAACTCTTCTTTCAGTTGAGCCTCCTAGTTCTTCAATGACTAAGATCTGTAATTCAAACCACCATTTCACAATGAGCAAATGATGATAAAGGGTAGAGAATGTGGATATTGCTCACCATAAAATGCAGCAGACTAAAATTTACAAATGAGGAAACAATTCAGCTTGTCATTCTTTTTCATTTTCTAAACTTAGACTTGAATGTACTAAATTTTTCTAACTTAATGCATTTCTAATTACATCCATAAACACAACCTTATCTCCTCAATCTATCAACTATTGGAATTTTGAACAAAGAAATGGAGATGAAGATGGATTTTATCTCTTTTTGCTTCCGAACTAATTAAGATAGTGGATGAGAAAAGGTAAACCAAATGATAGTAGAAAAGGAACAATTGGATATTTCTCACTTGCTTTGATAGAATAACAAGGCATTACTTTCATCTTACAGTAACTGCAGGGAATCCTCATTGTTGAGGAATTTGTTGCTGAAGCATATGATAATGGAGAATCTTCCTGTAAATGTATGGTGCTTGATTTATGAAAATAGTAAAAGAGTTGTTCTAATTTCTCTACCATCATCATATGCAAGTCATTTGTATCTTGGGAGAGATTTTCCATCCTCTACTCCAGTGTATGTATATTTTTATCCATGGCACCTAACTTCTCTCCCTAGATCAGCAATATTAGCACAATAATTGTTGCTTTATGCATATAAACCAAAACACTAAAGGGACCTGTATTTTAGTACAATCCGCATTCCATATAATATGCTGATATGATGAAAACCATAACTACCAAGTCTTATTCCAAATATTTGGTTTCATCTCTATAAATTCTTAACTACCAATCATTCATAATACATAAGCTTTCCCAAAATCTTTTCCATAACTTTTGTCCATGTTAGCTAACTTGTGATCCTCTATCTAGACCCTTTGACACAGATTTGAGCAACTCCTCCAATCTCCGACGCATAAGCCCCTATCAGCTCAATACTTCTCCATTATTTTGTTCTTAATTAGTAGCACCCTCCTACATTTACCATGCATCAATCTCAACATTCTCAAATCTTCTATGGTGACTTTCAGGCAGCACACGTGTTCAGGGAGGCGAACCGGGCAGCGGACTGGGTCACCTCCTTTGTCGTCCGGCATTTTGGAGATTTTCTGTGGATGTCTGTATCAGATGTTCCTCCTCCTTTATATTTTTTACTATCCTGTGATCTGACAGGATGTACTCACATTAGAGCTATATGAAATAAGTAACCGCTTTTACCAAAAAAAAAAAAAAGGAGAAGACTGGAGAAATGGGAGGCGATTATAGACTAAAGTTAGGAAATAAGTGAAGATAATACTTCTTTGAGGTCCTCCAAAAGTAATGAACCACCACTATATTATATGCCACTTTGCAAACACTAATCTATAAAGGCACTGAGAAGCTTCTAAAACCTGATTCTCATGTATCTAGGACTTGCTTAATACAGCATAAACCCAAAGTAATACTGCTTCAAGAAACTTCAATTCAGTTTCTGCTAACCTTCATAGTTGAGCTGGAATAAACTCAACATGAGCCAAGCATCAAAAGCATTTTAAGACCCACCATAGCAACCCCCCTTCCCCATAGGGGAAAAGATTTAAAAACAAAACAAAACTCATGTTTATCAAGTTCTTTGATATTAGATCCACAATGAAGGATGTGAGTAATGAGAAATTTCTAACTTGTAAGAAGAAGAAAAAAATCCTAGAACATTTTAATTCCTTAAAAAATTTTAGCAATCATTGAGGCTCATAAAACTTCATGGCATGCATATTCTTAGTCATGATTAGAGGTATAATCGAAAGTTAAGCGTCAAAACTTATCATAGAGCATTCAAGTCATTAAAGTCATGAAGTCTAGGGCACAATGGCCAAGTCTAACCCGAAGGGTTTTCAAGAAATGGCAAAGACCCAATGATGCAGCTAATGAAACTAAAGTATATAAGATGTTCTATAATAACCACATCATGCATTGTAAAACAATCCTTCAAACCAAAGAAAAAAGCAGTTTCATTATTTTACTTGTATTAATGCTGAAGTTTGCATGGTGGCAACTAAGTCTGTAATTTCCTGCATGATTACTTGCTACATTGAATAAAGTTTACCTGAACACCTGGTTGGCACTCCTCTCCTACTTGAGAGAAGTCCTGGTTTCAGACCTGGGTGGTGGCACTCCGACCATGTTTCTCAAGAAAAATGGAACAGAGCTTCAAATCAGTTTTGAATTTCAACTATAAATTTAATCAAGCACCAACTAGAAGATACATTGCATAATAGGGATTTTCAAGGACTCTACACAAGTTGGAGATAGCCACTTTTGGATCCAAGAAGTACCTAATTGAGTTATCTAGTGTTTTTTTTATTCTTTAGAATGTTATTAGTTTAAGTTTATTTTAACGCTAATTTTGAACTTTATACAGTATCGGTGAAGATCATAAACCTGTTGCTCGTTGATTGTTTAAATTAAAGTTATACAGATCCCCTTCTTGGCATTCCAAATTTACTAGAATCTGTTAAGTCTTAGAAATGGCAAGCCAGATAGTGCACATTAAGTGCAAAATTAAACATTATAGTTTTCCATGCAATTTTACCTGAATCAAATTCCCAAGATGTAAATCATGACATGGATGGAAATTCTTCTTAGAGTTATATGCGCTGTATGTAAGCCTTTGGTTTTAAAACATCACATAAAAGAGAATAAGAACATCTAAGGTTGCCCTTTTGAAATGGAGAATTGATCATGTAGGAGTAAACTTCAAAGGAAATGGAATTAATGGACAAATATAAAAAGGATAATAACCATCATCTATCACGCTGGAAAACAAAGATAGATAGAGAAAGCTTCACATGTAATGCAAAATAGATAACATGCACAGTGAAGTATAGACTTGAATAACAACTTGATACCATTTTGAAGACACTAACTCATGAATTTTCTAGTAGGGAATAGAAAAGGGTAAAGAGCATCACAATCTTGCTGCACTATTCATATGCAAAGATCTCATTGATCTATTTTGCTTCTAATAACGTATTAAGTTAGTTAAGTCTTACAGAAAAATGATGTTGTAAAGCAAGAATCCAACATGCTAGTTTCATTTATAATATTTAGCTACATCTGAGATTCGAAAGAGTAGCACCTTCCTTTGACATTGAAATGCGAGTCTAGGAGCAGGAAGCCACTCCCTTCTGCATTTCCATCTTTGTCTCCAAGGCAAGACAGCATTATTTCACCAGATGCAAGGCAATGGGAAGTGTGAGGATATGCTAATCCAGTTTTTTGCTCAATATCCGTCGGCTCAACCACCTTATGAAAAGCTGGAGCTCTCGGATTTGTTGCAGTGTCAACAACATATATGCGGCTTGACCTGGAAAAAATAGAGGAACAATAACATCTCAAGAATGAAAATCTTCTAGGATATACAAATGGTAACTGTCCAAGCCTTTCATTTCCTTAATGAAAGGAGTGAGTGGTGGGTCTACTCCCTTTCATGCAAGAGAAAAGAAAGAAAAAAGAAGAAGATAGCAGATAGTAATGGAGAACTAAGCCATATTATCACTGATTGGAAAAGGAAAATAAAAACAAAACTTTGAAGCATGAGGACACAAAGCAAAATACTCACATGAAGGACTAAGTCAGCACCATAAGGCCTTGAGTGATACACAGCATAATATAATTAAACACTTCATTTATATTGAAGACATGCTGTACTCAATGAGGATAGATAGAACAATTGTTTTTTTTTCCTTTCTATTCACAGTGAATTCACTAAAAGAACATCTCCATTCCTTTTTCCCCACCTATATGAACTTCTGCTCTTTTTCGAAACAAGATGTACTAATAGAGGACAGCAATACATTTAGTTTTCTTATCCTCTAACTGAGGTAAACTCAACGAAAGGACAAACATATTAATTTTCTTCTTCCTCTCCAGCCTTGATTTCTAATCTTTAATAACCTTGTAGTAAAGTGCACTAGAGCAGTTAGAAGACCACATATTTCTAAGGTAACAGACCAGGTATTCTTTTATCCGCTACATGCTTTTATCAGAGTTTTCTGCACATTTAAGTAGAATTGGTTGAATTGGCAAAGCTCAATATTAAGAGTAAATACTTTTGCCATCCGATATAGAATTTCATCATATGAAAACCTCCAAATCATGTTCTAGTGACTTGACCTCCCAGCTTGAACAGATAAGCAATGGTCAGCAATTGCAGTAGTTCAGAATTAAAGCAAGTCCTATATCACATCTAGCATTTAAAAGATGTCAAAACTGCAATAGATGGAAAAGGGAACAATAAAAATTATCAACTCTCTGAGAAAGATGATTTGCTAATGTACAATGAACACCAGAGTAACTGGACATACACCAATGAAGGCAAGACCAGGAAACGCCGAACTGCTGACGGATCACTGTGGCAGGAGCTGCAGGAATTCCAACCAAAGTGATGCAACTCATCACCTACATGGGCCGCAGGCAGCCTATGGATAACTTTAGAATAGGTCGGTGAGCTAGGATCGACATCCACTGTTGCCAAGTAATCAGGTTTCTCTATTTCAGTTCCTGTGTATGATAAAAAAAATTATCATGAGGTTAGATATTTCCAAATTACTGTAGCCAATGCTAACTAGTTTGGGCCAAGGCTTAGTTGAGTTGAGTATACTTCCAAATTACTGCATGCAACATGTGAAACTAGATAATGATGGTTCAGACAGAGTTACTAGTATCACTGTGCTCTTGCTAACATAAAATTAAAAAATAATTGAGTCTCTTTATACCAAGTTGTAGAAAAATCAATTAGCACTTTGAGAAAATATTGACTTAAGAAGCAAAAAATTGAACTACCATTCTAGCCACCCACACCCTCCATTAAAAAAACAAAATCCACACTTTTTCAAACAGAGTCAGGCCTTGATGCAACAATATGTGTGAGGACCTGTGCGAGCATGTGTTTAGTCCCACATCAGCTATACACTAGGTGTATCTTGCGTACTTATACAGGACTAAGGAATCCAATAACATCTTTCGACTAGCCTTTTTAGATAAAATCTTGGATTGTTACAAATAACATCAAAGCAGACTTGATCCATAGCCTATGTGGCATAGGGGATACTGTAGCACAAGCTCATTTGGGTTGACCATAGGTTGGTCATAGTGTTCGTACTTAGGTTGGTAGTAGTTGTGATTAGATTTGTATGGATTTGGATCCTTAGCCTAGCAAAGGCACCAGAGCTTAAACAGAGGGAGCATGTGAAGACTTGTGTGTTTAGTCCCACATTGACTATGCACTGGATAGATCTTAGATAGTTATATAGGGCCAAGAAACCCAAATAATATCTTTCAGCTAACTTTTTGTGGTGAGGTCCTGGGTTATTATAGTAAGGTTGCTCTATTGTGATATGGGCATCATTGGTTGGAAAAACAGAAATAGCCTCTCCACATGCGGAGATATGGCTGTGCATTTCTGACCTTCCCCAAACCCCGCCAAGGTGAGATCCTCGTGCACTATGACACACTTTTTTACACTTTTTCAAATAGACGTTGGACAAAAAAAACAATAAAGTATAATAATTAAAAGTTTCTAAAAGTATATGACTTGACAAGCACCATCAATTGTATAGTTGTCAAAGTGGACTAAGATATGAGTGTTCTAAAACTATTCATAGATGTGGCAAGCGATCAACACAATCCTCTATAGAAGTTCAATGAGTTTTAAAAGGAATACAGATAATAATACTAACATTGTAAAGATGCCTAAAAGAGCTATTAATATACAAGATGTTGAGACAAAACAAAGAACAAATAGTATATAGACCTATAACAAGATTGTAAACAAACTGCAAATTGTGCATGAATTTTAAAAAAAGGGTAAACTCCTAGAAACCCTGTTCCGCAATAATTATCCTATATAAGTAAACTCTAGAAACAAAATACTAAAGAGCAACTATGCTCTATATGAGTTGTCTTATAAAGGTAATGGCAATTTATGAATAAAAAAGAACGGAATAGATTTTCTTTGAATCCCTTCTCTTGTCCAGATCATTGGTGGTTCTCCACAAAAACAAACATGTTCTAAGCCCTTAGACAGGTCCATGTTGCATGCGCAATATGTTAAGACAATCAACCATAAACTAAGAAAGAGAAAATGAACTGATACAGTACAATCAAAGTCAATTTTTCCCAATGAATATGTAGATATTTCAGTAGCACATAAAGAAAGTGTTTCTGTAAAGTTCTAGAGCTTCTAGTGATAAGGGCCAAAGCAAAATCATGAAAGATCCAGTTTGAGATGTGCGAAAATATAACTGATCAAATATGCAATGCACGATATTAATTTTCTTCCCAGTTTCCTATAAGCTGAGTTTTCTAGATTCAAAAAGAAAATTTGTTTCTTGACATCCTAAAAGAGACCCTTGGAAAATATGATCCTTAGCTTCCTTCCAAAGTACCTCTATATATCCTAGATTCAATAGGCAAAAACAATGCGCCCCTCAAATTCCCATAAGATAACTTTACACCGATGAACATAAACATATAGCCCAAAGACCAAGAGCCCATGGTCCTTTGCCCACATAACAAATCTAAAAATGCTATGCCAAGCCCCAAATCAAAACAACATCTCAGGTTTACTTTTCCAAAAGGGTAAAATACATTTTTATTTTTATTTTATGGCACAAATTTTAGTGGAGTGGCAATTGTTATGGTGGTCCTAGGTGAGACACCAAAAAATCTAAAGTTAGAAATATCCATTGATGTCAACTGATATCAGTTGTCTTCCTTTTCCTCCTGGGTTTATCTCTTGATCTCCTTCATATGGACTTTAAATAAATTTCTGACTTCCCCAAGTCAGAAATACAAACAGCACAGAACCTTGTCCCCCTTCCCCCTTCAGTTAAGCCACAATAGCTAGAAATATTTGTTCATTGGGTTCAAAAAGCTTGTTATCTCAATTATACAAAATCTCATGATTATAAATAGAAACAAATAGGCTACTTTCGAGCAATCCAAGATGAAGCACGCATACAAGCACTCATGCACATGCACCAAAAAGAACAAGGTAAAAAAGCATCGAACTAAACATAGATGAGTTTCCTTAAGCCCCTCCAAGATAAAGAACCTCCGCTTTGTAATTCAACTAAAAAGGAAAGCCTTTTCAAATTGCATCCAGTTTGAGCAATAGGGACCAATATCCCATCCATTAAAAAAGAAATCGAAAGCTCAAAGAAAATACGTGCACATTTCACAAATTCCCTATATACCTAGCCAAGAAAAGATGCAAAACAACAAATCTCCTTCCAAAAACAAAAACAGCAGAAAACCTGGATAACAATTTATGAACCCTAAATACAAAAATCATCCAAATTACCAAAAAAAGGATAGAATTTTCACCATGATAGATGCAAGTGACATAGAGTAATGTCTCTCTCGGCCCTGACATCGCTTTCAGGGGTGACGCGTAGCCTGGCCCCTTGCCAGCGCAGCAACCCTTTCTCTCAGCATCATTGGACAGGCTCTGGTTCTTGCACTGCGCCACCTCTGCTGCACCAGCCATTGGGTTGTGTCCACTCAGATCGCCCCCAATCCTGCAAATACCAAGCAAAAACAAAACGTTCCCAGTTTTATCGACTGTTGAAATCAATCCATCGAAAATAGGAAAGACGCCATAAAAGTTTTGAAATCATCCAAAATAACTCAAGAGAGCAGGAAACAAAGAGAAGTCCCCTAGTCCAAGATCACCTCCCGCCCTCCAAAGACCAAAGAAGCAGGAAAAGATGACAACTTTATAGATGGTAGCAACCAATCTACTCTAACAGCAAATAAGTGAGACATTAAAATTCCGACCAAAGCCGATTAACAAAGAACCAAACAGGGTTTTCTTAGATTACAGCCCATCCTCAGAAGACCAAAGAAACGAAAAAAGATCTCTACTTTATAGATTAAAACGACCAAATCACTCACAGTATGATGGGAAAACACCAAGATCTTGAAATTCCCCTCGAAACTGAGAGAAGGGAGAGAGAGGGGGGGGGGGGGACGAGATTTTTAACTCGGTGCGGAGTGGACCTGGACGGATTCCTGGGTTAGAGAGATCTTGGACTCGGAGTGGAGTGGACCTGGGGGGAAAAGGGCGTTGTCGTAATTTGATATGGCATGGGAGAGA